>NC_086320.1:146969337-147569337 GCF_036172605.1 Pelobates fuscus
GTTCACTTACCTTTTTTCTTCAGGCTGCAGGCTGAGGATGATGTGCCAGGTCGGCAGCTGCTCACTCCCCGCTGTGCTCCCTCCAGCCGACACACTTTGTCTGGGAGGAAGTGCTGTCACAGCATCCCATACAACAGGGGTCCAGTCACGGTCTTAGACTGCCGTAGCGCCTGACCGGACCCCTGTTTAGCAATACCCATCTGGTGGCACTAAAGCTTGGGCCAACTGACGGGCAAATCGCAGCACAACCCCAATTTTGTTTTCGCGGGACACCAATTGAGAAACGTTGGTTTATATCCATTAGACCATCTGTGACATAATTAGGATTTATTATGCATATCTGTGTTTACAAAATTGGTGCCTTGAAACTACATTACAATGTGTAGTGAGAAGTAAATTGCAAGTTGTGTGAATAATTCAGCCTCTCTCTAGTTATTGATATGGTGGAAGAGAAGCTGGGTAGAGTTAATCACACTGCTTCTTTGTCTCCTAAGCTTCCCTCCTGTCCAGTCTTGCAGGTAGAGCTACAAGCTCCATTCTCAAGTACAAATTAGTCAACAGAAGAGTTGCAGGGACCGTACCATGACAGCAAAGCCAATTCAATAAGCTTTTAAATAAACAATCATAAAATTATCTGTATTGTCTGTGTAAGGGGCAACATACTTTCTGCTATTAGTGTGCATCTGTCACACAACAATTATGGTGTAAAGGATGATCTAGCCATGCCTTCAAACGGACCAAACCATCAACAGAGCTATACGTTAGAATATCATTTTATCTACAGGTTTTTGAAATTGGAGATCTTGTGATCAATACATTTGCTAGCACCCACCAATATAACTGTAGTGTCACAGATTGAATAAAAAGCAAGTCATTTAAAAAATGTAAGTCACATTATATCAGCAACTCTTTGTCACGAAGCTTATTTGTGTGAAATGGGATAACTTCATGCTACATTACTGCTGATTTATCGAAATGTCTGAAATAAGGCATTGCTCGGGGAGCATAACACAGCATGAAGTGACAGGAGCACACATGGGATTACAGAAATTAAATAATACCCAGCACTGGAAATAGCCGGGGGAGACATGGCCTATCTCCTTCCAGAATCTGCACTGCAATAATTCCTTTTATTGAATCAGCTTGGGAGTAATCAAAACCAAGCTTTATCAAGCTATACATTTTGAGAAATACATTCCAATGAATCTTGATAAACGAATGGCATGGTAAGAAACAAGCAATATAACACGGAGTCAAACTGCTTTACTGCCAAGTAGAATGATGCTGGGAGGAAACTTTAAGTGGAATGTGAAGGTGGTCTTGTATTAAACTTTATTTCGTAAATGTAGATCAGCTACACAATGCAGCTTTATTAATGTTACTAGGTTCACTCTGCAGCTTTGTTTGCCACACTGTTGTACAAACCCTGTGGATTATATAGGTGCTTCACAACTTATTATGAAAACTTTATTTTGACTATTTGTTCATTGCTGGCTCCCAAAGCACAGTAAAATAGAAATAAATTACAAACTCAATATTTTTGGCAAGTTATTCACTGTTTGCTTCCATGTGAAACAGACAAAGAAAAAATTATAAATGCTATATTTTGGCTTTTCATTTACGGCTGGCTTCCATGTGACAATTGATGAATGAGACACACTAAGCTCCTAGCCTACGCAAAGCGTTTGATCTTTCCTACAGTTCAGATGGATAATGTAATTTTAAAGCAACGCTGCTAAATAATTCACTAGCCAGCAGTTCTGAAGTCTGCACGAGCAAAACTGTCTGCCACTGTTTTTTAATCAAGCCTTCTACTGCCAGGGCGGAAAGCAAGCATCTGTTGTTACTTAACCCCCAGAGTGTCAGGTGTTTTAAATATATTGCACATCAGTGGCACTCAAAGGGTAAACCGTGCAAGTTTATCAAATAAAATAAAATCCTATCACATTTTCCACTTTCTAAAAAAACAAACAAAACTAACTGTTCATTCCATTAAATCCACAACAAATTACAATTTAAACCGTTGGGAGGATCACAATCATGTTTTGTTTTCTTCTAATGCAACTGTAGTAAAGTTTGCTTCGAGATTCAAACACATTTAGGAGAAAGGTTAAAAAGTAGTTAAAATTTTGTTTTTGATGAGGACAAATGGTCAGGTGCAGAAGTCATACATAAAACATATGAGCTAGGATGTCAAACACTCTCCTGTTGGACATCTACGACAGAGTGTTGCAATCCAACAACTACCTAACGGGAACAGTTGGTCACTCAGGCCAGAGTTCCAAACATCAGCAGCATCTGGTAATTCAGGGGAAGGCAGGACTCCAGCTAGCTGGCTTTTCACACTGCTGCACATCTATCCTACCCTCTAGCCTTGTGACATGCATGAGGCAAGATATCAAGGGAACATGGCTCACATGTGTGGGAAACACAGAGCTGCCTTAATTGCACAGTTTTACAGGGTGAAAAAAAACCAGTAGCAGAATAAGTAACCCTGTGCATTCAGAGAAAGTAAACTATGCTTTTGTTATCTTGAAACTGAACTAAAGAAACAGTAACCAGCATACATACACTATCCTCTGGCATCTAAATATGTGATTAAAGGGATTCTCTACTGCCCAAATACAAAATAAATAGATATACCCCTAATGACAACATGCATGCATTTAATTATGCATTATTTTCATTAGTGTAAATCTAATAACCACTTGCAAAAGCTGCCTGAAGCATTTGCCAGCCCTCCCCTTCTAACCGCAGCCCAGACTTTCTGTGGCTGTCCAATCACAGACTCCCTAATGCAGCTCAATTAGAAGGCAGGTGCTCTGAGTAATAGCTGCCTCTTGAGTTTAGCTCCACTGAGCTAACCACACCAGGAAATAACAGATTAAAAAGCAGGTTAATTTGTAAATTTGTAAAAGTGTAAATCTCTTCTGAAATATGCACTTTTTGCTCAATCTTTACACAAAGCTTTTCAGTAATCTAAAGTGCTTTAATGGTCTGGAGTGTGCACTGTAAAGGGTAATAAACTTTTACTGTACTTCCCAGATTCCAGCGCCGATCTCCTTCACCGCTGGGTTGGTGTTCTGCCCAGGGCCGGCCTTAGGGGTGTGCGAGCTGGGCGCACAGGGCGCCATGGACCAGGGGCCGCCATGTGGCCGACACAGCTCGCACATGGCCGGGTGACAGGAGAGCTAAAATAGGTACCCGGGTGGAGGAATAATTATTCTCCACCCGGGTCTATATAAAAAAAATAAATAATAAAAATTAGGCAGCTCTTAGTGGCGGGGGCAAGGCTTATCGCAGGGCGGAGGCGGGGCTAATACCTTCCGGAAGCCCCTGGTAACTCCTGCACAGGAAGAGGGAAGGAGTCCCTGCTTCCCCAACAACCAACTGCTTCCACTCCCCCTTCCAGCCATACTGGAAAGAGGTAAGTCTGTGTGTGTTTGCCTGCTTGTGCGACTGTGAGACTGCCTGCCACTGTGAGACTCCAATTGTGTGTGTTGCTGCAGCTGTGCATTTTGTGTGTCTATCTGCTTGTAATGGAGGGTGTATGACTGTCTGCTTGTAATGGAGTGTGTATGACTGTCTGCTTGTAATGGAGGGTGTATGACTGTCTGCTTGTAATGGAGGGTGTATGACTGTCTGCTTGTAATGGAGGGTGTATGACTGTCTGCTTGTAATGGAGGGTGTATGACTGTCTGCTTGTAATGGAGGGTGTATGACTGTCTGCCTGTGACTGTGTGCCTGGCTCTGTTACTGTCTGCCTGTAACTGAGCATGTGTGACTGTCTGCCTGCGCCTGTATGCAGGCAACATGGTGGGGGGGGGGGAGGGGGAGCCGTGAAGACTTTTCGCACAGGGCGCCTAATGGCCTAAGGCCGGCCCTGGTTCTGCCCCCCTCTGTCGTTTCCTGAAGGAAGGGCTAATACGCATGTTTGGCAAGCACATGAAGCCCTCCCCATAAGAAGGCATTGCTGCAATGCTTTCCTATGGGGATTTTACAGACGCTGGATGTCCTCATGCAGAGCGTGAGGATTTCCAGCATTGTTAGGCCAAGAATTTGCCTAGAAAGTGCCTCTAGTGCCTATTTGATTTACAGCCACTAAATACAATCTTAACCCCGCAATGTAATTATTGCAGTTTCTCAGAAAACTGCAAAAAGTAACATTGCTGGATTAAGAGGACAGGGTCACTGCATCCAGACCACTTCAATGAGCTGAAGTGGTCTAGGTGCCTATAGTGTCCCTGTAACATTAGACAGACATTTGCTAATGCTGTACAGCAGTACAGAAAAAAGGGGGGGAAAAAAAGAAGGGAATATTGATGTTTTAAAGTCTCACATCCCACTATGAAGATGGAAAATACTAAGTGGGATGTAAGAACTACATATTACATGCACACCATTCTGGAAGCGTGCTTTCTGACTATCCGGTATCAAGCTTGGCGCCTTAGGGCCAAACATGGCAAAGTCCTTGGTATGATGATAATAATAGACGATACAAATGTATGCAGTGTGGTTAATTCTTTGAGGAATGAGACAAACATTAAAACTGATGAAAGGCGCTCGTGACTCTGCAAGTTAAAAGCATGGTGACAGGTTGCATTAATTTCTCATCTAAGCCTTTCACCAACATTTGCTGCACGTGTCATGTGGGTTAGACCAACATTATCATAATGACACATGTGAATGATGTACACATAGGTGACTGTCTTCTTAGGTACAGAAGAAAGTGGTGCTACCAGCTAATCGGTAAACACACTCCTTTATTTCCAGTAACAGCTGCCAAGCATAACATTTCCGATTTGTAAATAAACCTAGAAGGGTTAAAGGGTAATAAGTGATTATTAGAATGACTGAACCCTATATCAGACAATTTCCCAGGATTGTTTTGGAGATTGAACAGTGTTCCCTGTATTACTAAACTCAATTTCATAGTATCCAAACTCAGCACATGTGCAAAAATAGTGGTTACCATGTATAGTGCCATTATCTGGAGGAAAGCATAAATGGTAAAAGTCCAATAATACCATATACAGATCAGCTGTACCTTTGCGCACATTTTTGTAGAATACCTGTGGCCATATTATGGACTGCAAATGCCATCATGAGGGTAATTAATGTTAGTTGATCTGATAAAGTGTAAGGCTATACTTCTGTATTATCACACCAACTTAAACCAGGTTTAGACAGAACTTTGTTGCTGAAATCCATGAGCCAACACACAGTTAATGAATACTATCCAAGACAAGACATAATCAACTCTGGGCAGAAGGACCAGAGGCATCTGACACATAAAAGTAGGTGTTAAAACGGTTTGACAGATTTCCATGGGATGGCGCATGGAGACTCCTGGCAGCAAGCTGTTGTGGTTCAGAGGGGTAGACCTAAACGTTGCTGGATTCAAGACTTTTGGGTTAAATAGTTCATTAATGGATAAACCCCTAAAAGGTAAGCCTATGTCAATGTGATAAAGTTATTATGGCGTCCAGAGGTTCCCTTTAAGGTTCACATGAGGAAAGAACAATATAATAGGGTTGTCCAACATTTCACGAGGAAGGCAGTGCATAATTGAGAATTGCTGAAGGGTTGGTTCCTATTAAATCAATCATACAACACAACAAAAACACATCTTTCAGACAGCCGGGTCCATACAATGTTCAGAAGGCCACACCTGGCCTACCCGTTTTATAATTCTGACTTGTTCAACATTGCATGGTGTAAGTGCAACAACACTGAAATCATGACCCACATAGTAATTACTGTCAAGTTAATTTTAAAAACGTTGAATTAAAAAAGGTTACTTGGAATCAAACCTGTTTTCCTACTATTGTTCAAGTGGAATATTGAGCAGGAAGTTATAAATACATAGGGGATTGTTCCAAACGCTCTGAAGTGATCTCATGCAGAGAATTCCTCTGCAGGTCAATGTGATATAATGGTTGCCCTAATATACATGAAGAAACTACTCTCTGCGTTTAAAATAAAACACACACAAAACAAAAAGCCTTTGAAGCAGGTTAGCATGATTTCAGATCCAATTGGATTTATGGAAAAATAATTTAACCTCTTTAAAATAAATACACATTGTTACTGTGAATGCAAAAGTTATATTTATTTGGAAAAAGCTATATTTTCAATGATGTAAGTGTGATATAAAGGAAAAAAAAAATCGTCAATCAATACAGTGTTATTCAGAATTTCCTACTCCATTTCAAACCACACAAAGTAACCAGTTCTAGACAATTCCTTCTTGAGTAAAGATAAATTAAAAATAAAAGGCTATTTTGTAATCTTGTTTTCTAAATGCTAGGTTTTTATAACATTACATCAGATATACATTTTTCTATTAAAAAAAAAAAAAAAAAGGAAAAGATAAAATTGAATTTTTTTTGCTAAATAGTCAAAATTTCAGATTAGTATTCGCTTAAATGAACATTATAGGGTTAGGAATACATGTATATGTATACCTAGTGCTACAGTGCCATAGTCACCATAGTCACTCCCTGTGCAAGGGTTAAAGGTAAACTCCACGAGAATTAACTTACCTTGCACCCCATGCCGCAATGCTCTGTCTGCAGTTGGTCCCACCTCCTTGGCTGAGATGATCAAGATAGGCCAATCCAATACTTTAGGAAAGAATAGGGAAGCTACAGCGCATGCACTGTAAAACTGCTTTTGCTCCACAGTTTTGGGGTAGCGCCTCTATTGGTTGTCAGTGAGATAGCCACTAAAGGCATGCTTGTCAAGGTTACCCTTCAAAGAAAACATGGTGGCAGTAAAGCAATATCCCCAGCTGCAGTGTCAAAACAGGGTTTATTTAAAAGTCAAAATTGTGACAATTGTAGAACGTAGTTCTGGTACAAGTGGTGATTCTCTACATATAGCACTATTCCTAATTAAAGGAATACTCCACACACTGTAGTGGCTGTGGTGCCAGGAGTATCCTTGTGCCTCACTCCAATGTAAGCAGTTAATTTCTAAACGGTTTGACGGATGCTCTCTGTTGGAGTTAAGCATATCAGGAACGTTAAAAGAAGCTCCTGCTAGGAGCTTTCCGTCTCTCAGACTGGAAGTGGAGAGGTAGGGAGCAGCACTCATGTAGGTAAAAAGTCACCATAACTACTAGACAGCACGTTTTAGGATTTCTGTGTGATACTTGGTAGGCCTCTTATGTCACAAATTGGGTGTATTCACATAACAGGTTATTATGAAGAGGGATCAAGTACATTTTCATTTAAAACAGCAGAATTGGGGGGGGGGGGGAGGGGGATTTATATATATATATATATATATATATATATATATATATATATACACACACACACACACACACACACTTATATATTATTTTTTTCTACCTATTGCAATTTGTTATAAATTCTTCACAATTCCTAGCTTGATGAACAAAGCTCATAATTCTTCAATGCCGCTTTATTTCCTAAATCTGCCAGTCCACTTTGCAAATTGCAGGAAAATAGTTTTTTCATCCCACCTCAGGCTTATATTAGAAAATAATTCATAGTCTCCAGTTTGTACAGTTACTGCTCCTTCTCTACCTATGGGTCAGTTTACCTTAGCCAAGCAACAAAGTCCATTATACCTAATGTACTGCATCAGTCACCACATAACTCGCTGGCACTTTCTAAATATATCTAGATGTAAGCATACTTTGATTTACTGGAATCCTTACCAGACTAGATCCATGCCAATTCCAGCAGAGTTATACAACCAACACGAGCAGGTCACTAATTAGTGGTAAAACCCTTCTTTCAGGGTGGTTAAAATTCTGCGCAGAGGTATAATTTTCAACCAACGAGCTGGTGTGCAAAATTGTTTTTTGGCAGCCTACTTTACGTGCATGGACAGTTCACCCCCGTATCATGTGAAAAAAACACACAAAAACCACTTACTCCACTACTATGTCTATGACCCCAAAAAGATGGTGAAATCAGTTTTGAAAGATTGTAAAAAAAATAAAAAAAAAATAAAAAAATAAAACAGCTTTTCTACATACAAAACATTTCAAAAGCTGAATGGAATATCCACTTTTTTTGCAATTGAATAACTGATGCAACATGAATTTCATTTCGCTCACAGAACAATGGCAAACAATTGAAGGTGTCTTGATATATTTGATACATTTTGTCAAAGATCAAGTTGGTTTGTTTATACTGGAATAAAAGCATCTAAAAATGGATTGATCTATTTATAATGTACAAGCGTTTCTAAGGTCATTAAAGAAACCTCTTGGAGCACTGATCGCCAAGCACAGTCCATAATTATTTACAAGCACAGAGTTTAACCCCTTAAGGACCAAACTTCTGGAATAAAAAGGGGTTAAGCTCCACACGAAAGGATATGATTTGCAGCCAGGAATAGCTCAATTAGTTAAAGTGCCAACAGAAGTACATGTTCAAACCTCTGAGTCGTGGGTTCCATTCCCGGCTGGGTCAACTTTGCCCTTCATCCTTCTGACATCAATAATATGAGTACAACTAAACTGTGTAAGAGTGGGTGCATAAAGTACATTGAATGTTCTTCAGACGGTAAAAGTGGTTATTAAAGGAAGCTATCAATATTATTTAAATAGAGCTTCGTCCCAGATTTACCTGTTCAGTCTTCTTTACTGAATAAGACTCCACAGGCAAAACACAGACTGATCGATTTGTTCTGGTGTTGATTAAAAGAAATTTGATTCAGACAAACTGGGCAAAACACATTTTTTTCACAAGTCTAGTAGTAGCAGATCTTGCATGAATAAAGGGGTTTAAAGGAATATATATGTTTTGTGGTTAACTTATTTCCTATTAATGTTTATAGAGAGACAGATTTAGCCTTAAAGCAGCACTGTCACCACCTGAGGAATATGCTGAAATCGCAAAGACCCCCAACCATGACATCACTGCTGAGGGTCCGGTGGCCAGAGGGGGCAGGTAAGATGAGTTTTACTTACCTAAACTGCCATCTTTCTCGGCTTTATCCTCTTCAGCTTCTGGCGCTGAACCAACATCACTGCATGCGCGAAAGAAACAGCACTGAGGTCTATGTAGGATCCCGTGAGACAGCGAGATCCACCATAGACACAGCCCATTCCCTGCAGCTGTCAGGATTCACACTTAGACTCATTGCACAGTCTAAGAAAGTCAGGCAGAGGTGAAATACAGAGACAAAGTAGTCCCTACTGTCTCTGTATATCGTTACTAGGTTGGAATTCCAGTAAATTGCTTTCCCCCTGCAGAACATGCTCTCCCCCTGAAGCACTGTGTTTAAAACATTTGATGTTTTAAGATAGTAAAATATAATCCTATATTACTTTTAAATTAATCAGATTTTTTTCAATTAATATATATATATATATATATATTTTTTTTTTTAAATAAAATGCATTTGAATGAAAATTATATTTAAAGCTAGCCTTGTATTGATGCTACCTTATAGTCCAAAGATTATTCAGCATGAAATATGGATTAGTTATACAGCATGAGGTCGTATTTTCATGCTTTTTTTTTTTTGTAAATTAATTCCACTAATCCCAGATAACATGCTCTTTCACAGCAAAAATGTTATAAAATAAAACAAAAATCTGTGATTTTAAGCGGTAATGGTGCTTGCAGTCTGTATATATTCAGTTGCGCTCAGCTGATGCTTTAAAGGATCACTATACTGCCAGGAAAACAAACTCGTTTTCCTGGCACTATAGTGCCCTGAGGATGCCCTCACCCTCAGGGTCCCACTCCCGCCGGGCTGAAGGGGTAGGAAGGGGTTGAACACATACCTTTCTCCAGTGCCAGGCTCCTTCGGAGCTGGGGACTCTTCTCCTCCCGACGTCATCTGCTGAATGCGCGGCAAGAGCCACGCGCGCATTCAGCCAGTCCATAGGAAAGCATTCTCAATGCTTTCCTATGGACGCTGGCGTCTTCTCACTGTGAAAATCACAGTGAGAGCCACTAGAGGCTGGACTAACCCTATTGTAAACATAGCAGTTTCTCTGAAACTGCTATGCTTACAGCAGGCAGGGTTAATCCTATATGGACCTGGCACCCAGACCACTTTAAGCCAATGAATGACCAGCGGGATTGACATTTGTATTCTGGAGAAATCGAATGAGAATCAAAGAAGACCTGGAGCCTGGGGAGCTGGGGTACCCAAGTAAGATGGCAAACCATTACAGGTCAAGTTATCTAATCTATTTTGACCACTTCAGTTAACAAACATTGGTTTTTAAGCAAATTCAAGAATATATTATATAATGTTATTTTAGTTAAAACAATTGGAATTGGTCTCCAAATATATAAGTGATCAACCAATTAAACGGGGTATGGTTCACCTTGCAATTATTTCATAATTACTATGCATTTCTAATGGTATATAACAAAATCTGTTCTTATTACTACTCTGAAAAGTTATTATTCTAAATATGAAATCTTCATCTAGTTGCAAATATTAAAATTATAGCAGTCAGCAAGACTGAGTCTTTATGTTTAAAAAAAAAATAATGATTTAAATCTAATCTTACTGACTAGTAATTGAAATCAAATACACCCTGCCCTGCAGAAAAACAAACATTTTCTGTCACAACTGCATCTCTGAGGAGAGGGGAATTCTGAGCAATCTTGAGTATAGTAAATGGACTCTGTTATGACTATGAAGCACTCTAAAATGATAAGTATAGTACAAATACTTGGGTAGCTGTACTTACTGTATAGTAAGTAAATTGATACCATTTTAATTTGTATGTATGCTGTACAATACACAGAATTGCTCTGGTACCCAAAGTTAATGTTGCAACTATGCATCCAATGTTTTAAAAATGTTTTGAGTGGAGTTACGGAGTGGCACTCAAAGAGTTAAAGGCTCATCTCTTTTTACTATTTGTTTTCTCTGTAGAGTTAACTGACTCTTTAAAATAGACTGTTTTATTTTCCTTTACGAGTCCTGCCCAAATGACATTTCAAATTACAACTATGATTTCAAGGGTGTACAGATAGTTTTAGGCGTAATAATTCTATTACCACATTAGGTGATCAAGATTTACCATGGATTTAGTCTATTATGGAAATGAAATACCATTGCATGCATTCATCTTGGGATCTAAGACAATGATGTATGCTGACACCGACATCTACAAATGTGCACTAAAACAAGTCAAGTTTTAAATAGAAGTCTGTTGACGTGAAGGATAGGAAAACATACAGATTTTTATATTTTTATTATTTTATTTTTTTTAAGTCGAACATTCAAGGAAGAGGTACAACTGAACGGCATTTATCACACAATTTAGTGTGACTGTTAGAGTAGGCTTGTCAAACTCTGGCTACCCAAGTGGTTTTGGACTACCATTCCAAGAATTCTCTGTGTATCCATTGTATTCATATACTTTTGCAAGTTGAAGTCCAACATGCGGGCAGAGTTTGACAACCCTGGTTTAGAGTTGCCAGTGACATTTTTCACCCCTCAATGTTAAAATGCATCATTACTACATAATAAAATAAAGGTTGTGAAAAACAGTCAGGATGAGTATTTTTATATATTTGCGTAATCACTCCATATAAATATTATTATTATTATATTATTTATATATTGCTATAAGGGTAATGATAATAATCAGCTTATTTTATATACCATAATGATGAATGTTGTGTTTGTGTCATGTAAAGGTTTATATGCTGCATGTCTATACATGATGATAGTCAAAAAAAAAAAAAAAAAGTGCAGCCCACACACCTCAAAGTTAATGTTGGCTAAGAGCTCCCAGCCCTTCCCTTTAGACATGAACACATGCAGGATACAGCTTTCTGGAGAGATGTGGGATGATTCTTGTAATAATCTGCGTAGTAGAGCACAGAGGATCCCTTTGTCAGTCTAAAACAGGGCTAGGCAATATCTACCATAGCAGATGCTGTGAACTACATCCCACAAAATGTTCTGACAGTCGGATGGCAAAGTAGCAAAAGGAGATGCAGTCCACAGGGCCAGCAGTGATAGAGGTCGTCAAGCACAGGTCTGAACTATTCCCTTTCCAATGTTACACACAAAATGAGGGAGAGAGAGAAATATCCAATGATTTCACTTGTTTTCTAGTTGGTTTACAAAAACTCAATCTGAGAAGAGCTACGTATTGCATAATAATGTAGAAACATACCATTTCCAAGCCAGTTTTGTGAATGGGGAGTCACTGACTGGCTAAGAGCACCAGCTGACCGCTCTCAGCCAATCAGCTGTGCCAGTGCCCAGCGGCCATACATACATACATACATACACACACACACACACACACACACATATTCTGTGAGCTTTGATGTTGCGCTGGATGTTTAATGTAAATATACATTTTTTTCTTTTAGCTTTGTCACTTTACATGATGAACCAATAAATGCTCATGGGAAAGATCACGTCAGGAAAAGAGCTCACATTTAAATGTTGGCAAGTATATATGTATCCATATTTGCGGCAAATCATCTTGGGGGGTCATCTTTTTATTCCGGAAAGGATGACATGAGTTTCACTTCACATGTGTATATTTATTTATCCATTTTGTGTTTGCCAAGAATTTTTTTTTTCTTCCATTTCCCCAATTTTTTTTTTTTCTCAAACAGTTTTTATTGAGAATGTTTGCAGAAGTTGTACAAAGACATATTGATATGTCATCAAAGATACAAATCAAACTATCAAAGATGGTAGTATACAGTAGTAACCGGTAAACACTAATTTTCCATTTCTGATTATATGAAAACAAACCAAAGAAGAGAGAAAAGGGGGAAGGTATGGTGGGAAAGGAGGGTGTGCGGGTCTCATGGTAGGGGGAGAACAACCACTGGAGAATGAGTTGTTACATATATATATATATATATATATATATTACATATATATATATATATATATATATAGTACCTGAATAGTCTGGAAGAGTATGGATTGTGCACATTTTCCGCAGACCCGAAAAGAGGGACCAAACCACTCCCCCGGGATGTCCAAAGAGCAAGTGGTAATGTCATTCTCTGTATTGGACCGCCGATTGAGGCAACAGATTGGCAAATGATTCACACCTGGATAACAAAGCATCCGGGCAAGTTGTTCGATGCCTCAACAAAATCGCAGGGATACAATGCTATCTCATGTTAAGGGAAGAAATGCAAGTGTGGTGCTAAAGAACAAGCACAATTATTGAAAGGTTAGAAAGGGGTAGAGTTTACAACCTTGGGATCCTACTGAAAAGTCAGTGGTGCAGTGAAGCATAAGTAGTGAAGTGTATTTGGGAAACTAGACAAACAAGAACATTAAATACAACTAAACTCTAAGCCAGCTCATCACACCACCCCAGAGCCCTCCCAAGTCAAGTACTTGTCCGGATGCGAAGATACTTGCCAAAACATGTTTTCATTATATTACTGAAAATTTGTTTACAATGTGGCTACAATATTCTAACTTTTTTTTTTTTTTTAACAACTCACAAAAGGAACACGTGAAAAAATTATGATTGAATTGTTACTTTTTTTTTTAACATGACTTTTAGAGGCACTGACGCAATTACACAAAATGATAAGGCCTCGCTATATAGTGGCTTTGTACCACCTAATGGAATAGAATTCCCATATAACAACCGCCGTAAACAGTGGACTGCATCTCACACAGTTCTTGGTACCCACCTACTTTAGTATCTGTTAAACTTACAGAAAAGAATTTCACGTATGCCTTGCACTTTGTGTATTTAACCCCTAAAATTACAGGGTCATAGTTTGGGAACTTGAACTATGCAGCAAGTGGGAGACAAAGAATGAAATGCAATCTATCCAGGAGATTGTGGTTGTTGCAAAATCTAAAGAGAACCAATATTATTTTGATGATGCGATCTGTACAATTTCCCCTACCAATTACCAACTTAAAGCAGAGCCTTTTACTGTGTCACTCTTATGTGATGTGACAAGTTCTCAGGAATTAAACACAAAACCCGATTAAAACACGTTTCACCAAACTACTGCAATGTTCCAGTGAGTACTAACCGCCACATTTCATATCGGATATAAGCCACATGCTCTAACCTCTTGTAAACATGTGGTAATACTTATTTGGGTCCAACCTCAGCCAAACATCTACTGGCAAAAGGCACTCAGGACTTCCGCCTCATAAAATAAAAATTTATATATAAAACCAAAACAAAAACTTCTTACATCAACACAATTTTTTTTCCCCTTCAGCACAGAGAGGATTTTTTTTTTTTTTAAAAGCTGCATTAGTTACTTGGACATGTAATGTAGATTTTGTCAGCAATAAATTCTGTCCAGCGAGTAAATTTCAGATGACTGAAAATCTACACACACAAAAAACATTGGAATATGCATTCATTGCTCTTACTATTATATTGGGGGTCTATTCACTAAAAACAAAAAAAACGAACAACAACCAAATGTGGTTTGGTTATCACGATTTAGCTATTTAAACCCATTTAGATATTCAAAATGTTACATATGATTATTTCAACTGAATTTGCACTTAAATTCTGCTGCAGTTTGCATGTCTGTCAAAATCAGCAAAATCTCAATAAAACACAGTTTTGTTTGTTCACTAATAGTGGATTGCTTTAATTTGGTTGTTTTAAAGGATCACTATAGGGTCAGGAGCACAAACATGTATTCCTGACCCTATAGTGTTAAACCCCCATCTAGCCCTCCATGGCCCCTCATGCCTCCATAAATATAGCAAAATCTTACTGTAGTCAAGCCTGAAGCTGTAACTCTGCTTGTTTTTCTGAATCAAACAGCATGCAGTCTGCTGACATCATCAGAAGTGGTAGCCTGATCCAATCACAATGCTTCCCCATAGGATTGGCTGAGGCTGACAAGGAGGCAGATCAGGGGCAGAGCCAGCATGATTCAAACACAGCCCTGGCCAATCAGCATCTCCTCATAGAGATGAATTGAATCAATGAATCTATATGAGGAAAGTTCAGTTTCTCCATGCAGAGGGTGGACACACTGAATGTGTGGATGCATTTTAGGCAGCCATGACCCAGGAAGGATCTCTAACAGCTATCTGAGGAGTGGCCAGTGAAGTTATCACTAGGCTGTGATGTAAACATTGCATTTTCTCTGAAAAGACAGTGTTTACAGCAAAAAGCCTGAAGGTAATGATTCTACACACCAGAACAAAGGCAATAAGCTGTAATTGTTCGTTTGACTATAGTGTCCCTTAAACCCCTTAAGGACCAAACTTCTGGAATAAAAGGGAATCATGACATGTCACACATGTCATGTGTCCTTAAGGGGTTAAATTCTCTGATGCACACAATGAGAATTATAGCAAGGAAATTCAGATATAATTCTGCTTTAATTTGGTTGAGCTACTTTGAAATAATCCCTGCAGCAGTTGAGATCCTTTCAACTCAATCCAGTTAAAACTTGGTTGCTTGTTAATACAGTAAATCTCAGATTTTAACAACCAAATGCAGAATTGAGTCGAATTTGTACAAGCAAATTCTGTGTTTAGTGAATAGACCCTAGATCATCATCATTATCATCAAATTAGAGGGAATGCATATGAAGAGGAATCTGCGCACCAGAATAGCTCAGAGAGCTGGACATGAAATAAGTCTCAGACACACATGAGGTTTCACTCTGCGTTTCTTGTGCTTTCGTGAAATTAACTGGGGGATTCACCTTTATTGCAAATACAGGTTTACCCAATATTTATCCATTTTAAATTACCATGAAGCAGGAAGAGTTTCCCCTTTTCTTTCTGATGCATTTTGCAAGCCAAATGACAAGGCTCAGAAATGTGTCAATGTGCTTCTACTACATATACACAATTTATGGTCTGGTTAAAGGCTTCCAATACAGTACTAGTCTGCTCACCTAAGATTGGCTGGCATTAGAATAAGGAACTATCAATATCCAATTACATTTAAGCTATTTAGAAAGAATATTAGAATATTCTTTCATAATATTGTAAAGCGCTGCGGATTAGTTTGTGCTATATAAATAACAATAATAATAATAGAATCGGTCTTCCTACAAACATATCTACCTATGCTTTTATATACAACAAAAACCCCAGCAAGACCTGCTTCAATATAGCAGATGATGAAAATAACATTCAACATCCTGTTTGCAAGTCACTTGACAGAGACACAAAGTGTAGAAGTCAGGCTCATTTACTGCTGCAGTTTTAAAATTCACACAGCAGGTAAATTTAACAAAATGTGGTAACCTTGCAAAAAAAAAGGAAGTCCCATGACTCCAATGACAAATACACAATGTTACCATTAAAAGATAAAACAGGCTAGAGTTTGAAAACATTCCACCTGTTCTGCGTATAAAGCAACTATCACACCATCTTTCCAGTAATTAAAATAATTTATATCTGGAGTCTCAAGGGACATATCTGGGCCACATACCAGTATAAATTGTGAACCGAGCACAATGTATGAGTACATCCATGGCATAATTCCATACACACCATTATGTCAAATGGACAAAGTGTGAAAATTTAGGGGTTTGACAGGGGGTGCGGCTGTTTTGAGAAATTTTAGGTGACATAATTTATGAAATTAGAATGACATTTAGAACAACAACAACAATGTATCTTATTAATGGATTGGCTTATTGCGTAAATTGTGTCCCAGCCCGGCGGCAGTCCGTCACTGCCTTTATAAGAATTTCTGAAAGAGGATGTGGCTGGGGGTCAGGGAGAAACGGCGCTGCAGCACAGACTTTCAGCTAATACCATTTGTGATTGGTTTAATCTATAAAGGTTAGGAAGCGACAGGAACCTCCTGGAACTAGAACAACTTAATTTTAATGAAGTTTTTATGGTGAGCTTTGTGTTCCTTTAGATAGACAGTGATGCCATGGTACTGGCATGGGGTCATTGTTCTTCAACTTAATGGATGAAGGTCTGTCATAAAATGGATCCCTGGGCATTAAAAATAAAATTAAAAAAGGTACATGTCTGTTTACATTCACCTCCTACTTTTAAACTTTTACATTATTGTAAGTCTATCAGAATTTGCTGATATAGGAGTCACAAATAGTCATATTATAATACATCCTACATTTAAAAGGTAAGTTTGATAAGTGTTTACACAGAGCCTTAATATATTGCCACGTATCAAGCAAATGTTTAAGGGGGTTCGAGATGAACTGGGGGTGACTGGAACCTGCAGGAAAAAGGCATCAGATTACCATTTCTGTAGAAAACATGGAGTGGATGTTAATACATGTAGATAACTCATTTTCTTAACGTCTGAAAGTATTATAGTAAACAGACATCATTTTAATACACCATTGTGCAATCACCTTGCACGGTAAGGTGATTGCTCAACAATGAAATCCAGGAATTCATAGTGATAAAGTAGTAAACACACAATGTTTCAAACCAATCACGAACATCCGAGAACATTAAGAGACAAAACAAAGGGGAGGAAAGAAGTAATTTACTAATTTGTTTATTAAAACAATAATAAAGTACTGAATATGGTCCCCTGCATCAGAACAAACAATAATAATGTACTTTGGAACAGGTGGTATAACAAACAGGCCACAATGATATAAAAATTATAAAAAAAATTATAAATATATTGTTACGACACTCCCAGTGTCTTTAAGAGAAACCGCCGTTTAGTTCACCTTCCCCTCTCACAATATCAAGCATCCATTCGCATAATTATAATCCACAAACCATAACCAGGGGAAGCGGTAATCTCCCGACCGGGATCCGTGAAAGGACTCCAAACTCCCGATCGAAATCCACGAAGCGCCGCCAATCGCCGAATCAAGATATCCACCAAGCGGCTTACGATTCCAATACTCAGTCTCTAGGTATTAACAAGAAATCCCCCCAATAACGAGACAGAAGCTCCGCATTGAGGGTCAAACAGGATCTGGCTTTACTGTGGGCTACCCGCCCGTATTTATGCAGGTCTCCCACTTGGTGGACACTCCCCTAGGGGACCAAATGGGAGACTGTAATTACAGTAGGACAAGAGGACATTTCAGACATACAGTCACAGGCTTTTCCCACAATGCAATATGTTTCCCTCCCCTCTGCCCGGGAGATAATTGAGAAGTAATTCAATTATCTCCAGGACAAAGAAACATCGCCATTTTAAATACAAAACCAGAAAGTACATAAAAATACATAACTTTATAATAACCGAATATTTCACATTCGCATCACATATCCTCAGATAGCCTAGATCTGAGTGCATATTATTGACGAATAGCGCTCAGATCCCATACGTATAGTTCAATCGCCATGGAGTCAAAGTTCTTACAGTCTTTCGGTATGCGATTGACTCCATGGGAAGGCTACCTGGGTTAAGTACTTTCATATGTGGTAAAAACTCCCGAACAGCCGGTGTTCGTACGTATTCGTCGAGACAGCCAGGCGACCCGTTGTTTCAGCGGTGTTCGGCAGAAGAGTGTCCGTTTTTAGTTCCATGAAATCAGAGCCGAACACCGCTGGGCTTTCGTGCGTTTTAAAATGGCCGCTGCCTCGTGGTCGACATACGAATGACGACCACCCTGAATTCAGTTTATTTGAGAAGTGTCTGCGGTTAACCACAACGTTCTAATTGGGATCAAGAGGTTAACCAGCAGCACACTTCTATCCTGGGTGGCCATCCGTTCGGTAGCTTTGTTCGGTGAAAACAGTCATTCGTATGGTTGGGCTATAGGAAACAGCCATTACACGAAAGTACATGAAATAGACGAATCCACCACAATAGACAGACGGATGGTTCTGTCACACACACTCACACAATATATTATATATATATATATATATATATATATATATATATATATATATATATATATATATAATTTTTTTTTTTAATTACCATTTTAGATGCAGATGGAGCACACATTCACAACACTGGCATTAGTATGTGTAAAAACAAAACACAATCCAATTAAATAACATTAAACCTTGTGGAAACATATACCAATTGAGAGTACAGAATACCAATGGTTTCATAGTCAATGGATGTACATATAGTTAGGTTTCAAAACAATGGGAATAAAGCAGGGCTGTGGGGTCCGTACACAAATATTAGACTTATTTTATATGGTTTGTTTACTATTTTTGTTGGTCACTGATATTTCTATTCCTTGATAACATAGTAAGATGTGTAACTTAGAAAGATGACACAAAACTAGAGTGAAGAGCTGACTGGTCACCTAGAAAGCAATGCAAACCTTGCCTTGCGTGAGGAAGGCTACCCTTATGTGTAAATCTAACCAATGGGAGGTATTTCTAAACTGTGCAAGAGGTTATCTAGAGACTCAGTCAATTCAAACCAAACTGGCAATGGCATGAAAAGATGGACAACAGCATACAGTGTTAGAAGAATCATAAAAAAAAACAAAACAAAAAAACCCATACAACAACAATGTTTAAAGGAGCACCATCGTGTCAGTAATGCAAACATGTATTCTTGACACTTTAGTGCAAAACTTAATGTTTAGGTTACGGCCTGCGTGTCCCTAATGTTATCCTCTACCTATACTTATTGAAAACTTGAATAAATATATTCATCTAAATTATCTTTCAAATTATATATAGTTTTATGGTATTATTTTAAAAACACTGTTATGAGCCGTGAAACCTCTGATATACAATTTTATCCAAAAAGGTTTCCACAATTTTGGCCACTAGTTTAGAATTGCATTACAATTTTCCATACATGAGTAGACATTTTAAAAATAAAAAAATAAAAATCTCCAAAACTAGAGGTCAACTAATATGCAGAACATAAAGTAGTAAATACATGGCAGAGACAAAAATAAGGCCTTTACCTAATGCATTCCTGACACAATGCAATGTTTTCACCCTTCTCATTATTATTATTTTATCATTTATATAGCGCCAGCAAATTCTGTAGCGCTGTACAATGGGTGGACTAACAGACAAATGGACGCACAGGAACAGAGGGGTTGAGGGCCCTGCTCAATGAGCTTACATGCTAGAGGGAGCAGGGTGTAGTGACACAAAGGGTATAAGTAGGGGTAATGAAATAGGTTGCAGGAAAAGTATTCACTGAGAACTTAGCAGGTTTTCATTCCTCCCCCCATGACTCCTCTCCAGCAACTGTCAAAAATAACCTACTAACAGTTTAAATGATATGCTTTCCTGAAAAAGTGTTTTCAAGGATTTTTTGAAGGAGTGGAAACTATGTGAAAGTCTAACGGAGAAGGGAAGGGAGTTTCACAGAAAAGGTGCAGCCCTGGAGAAGTCTTTGAGGCGAGCATCAGAGGTGGGAGTACAGAGAGAGGATAGGCATAGGTCTTCGGCAGAGCGCAGGGGCCTCGACGGGACATACTTGTGTATTAGGGAGGATAGGTAGGTTGAGCAGCATTATGTAGGGACTTGTAAGCAAGCAACAGAATTTTAAATTGAGTGCTATATCTAACTGGAAGCCAATGTAGGGACTGACAGAGGGGGGAGGAGTGTGAGGTGCTGGAGGACATGAAAATGAGCCTCACCGCCGCATTCATTACAGATTGCAGCGGTGCAATCTGGGAACATGTAAGACCTCAAAACTGTTTACCATATCCAACTTCTTTTGTAAAGAAATAGAATTTCTGGAGTGTTCGCCATCACTAATCACTAATTTGAGTACATGTTGGAGCCATATACAAATGTCAGGAGAGCTAGCAGTTGACATTATAGCTTGCAGTATCATAGCATTCGTATGTAAACAGCTAACTGGCTAGAGAGATACATACCATTGCACACATACTCACCAACTATTGGCAAAAAAGTAAACTGCACATTATCGTCTTGTTTGTACATGTTTGACCATCTTATTAACCATATAAGAAAATAATATAAAAACCCATTCTAAAATAGGATACAGTAAGTAAAACATTTATAATTTAATCTGAAACTACTTTTTTTTTCCTGCTGCCTAGCCTGAGCCCAAATTGTAAAAATCTACAGGCCTACATTAGGCCTGAGGTTGCACATTATTTTGGGGGTTGACCCATCTGGTAAATATATACCTGAACCCATAACACCTCAATCACCTTAATCAGAGCCGGCACTTTTACTTTATTTTACCAAGCTTGACTCCAGTAACCCAAAATTGCTTGTGACTCCATGACTGACTTCACACCACTGGAATAGAGTGCAGGGTACAGATTCCCTCACCAGACATGTGGGCATGGGAGCAAAAATTTTGTAATATTAGGGAATAATTTTATGTTTGGAGGACGGAAGAGAGAAGGCTGGTGCTCCAAGGAGGCAGATTCATTCTACTGCTGTAGGTCAGAGGTGTTGTTGAGGGAGGGTAGAAGTAAAATGAGTTTGTGGAGAAAGGGGGATAAATCCTGCTGTATAGACATGGCAGGAAATGCAATCCAGACAAGATAGGTGGATGAACTCTTAGGGTTTGCTTGTGGAAAATGTTGGGAATAAGATGGAAAAGTACTGTTAAGGGAGTCATGCAATACAGTTTAATAGATTTTAAAATCACCTGATGGGAGAAAATGCAAAAAAAATAAAATAAAAATGCTGTTGAGGTAGTAGAGCTCTGTGGACCAAAGGGAAAATAACGCAGAGAGTGTAAAAACAAATGACGGAGAGGGTGTGACAATTACAGAGGAAAGGCATTAGTAAAGAGGGGTTCAGGAGGAAAGCTGGTATGAGAGAAGAAAATTGTGGAAGAGAAAGTAAACTTGGTCATGATGGACCAGTTAAAAACAAAAAACTCTAAACAGGATCTTGCAAGTAGCTTATCTTTGGCAAACACTCCCAATATTGACATGGACACCCGCCAGGCACAAACCAGGTGTTATGGTCCTGACTGTGTCACATATGAAGCCAGTAGTTACATTATAATTATTAGTGGTATTTATATAGCGCCAGCTTATTCCGCAGCGCTTTACAATAAGAGCGGAATTTACCAAATGAGACAACAAAACGTAACAGGAACAATAGGCAGTTGGGGAACCCGCTCAAACAAGCTGGCATACAACATTGCTTTATTACTGAACGCTTAATGTATAATCAGGGTTATTGTAACTGACAGGAACACATGAGTAAAACATCCTCTGTAGCAGTACTGCATCACACTCCCTGACTTAAGATGGCTGTTGTGCTCTCTGACCTATGAGTCATCACAGGGGTGGAGCAACTAGTTAAAGTGAGGGGGAAATGCACTGCATTCCATTTAAAAACAGTAGAAGCTTGGAACTTTAGGCTACAGCAGAGTTTTAAAAAGAATAAAAAAAAAAAAAAAAAGGAGCAGCCAAAGCGAGTAGACGCACATTCTCGGAGCTCCGAGATAAACGGGGTCCATAAACGAAAAAAAGGTGGAAAAACCCCCTCAAAACGAGGTACTAGACACTCCAGACCGACCAGAACCACCATGGGTCGAAACTCTAAGAAACAGAAAGCAGATAAACCCAAACACGGGATGAATATAGGTGAGCTCTTCAAACAGGCGCATGGCACGATCGGGCCTAAAATGGCCGCGGATCTGGATGAATACTCCGACTCCTCGGAAGAAATGTCGCATTTCATCGGAGCGGCAGAAATGCCAACACAGAAACCCCTTCACACAGGCAACCAAAGCCTACACAGCCAACCTGTCACTAAAGAGACTCTGCAAGAACTCCTGGCGGGTCTTCAAAAAAACCTCCAGGCAGATGTGGCCGCACTGAGACAGGACCTCACGGGCCTGGTGGGCCGACTAGGAACTATTGAGGTTTCCACAAGGGACCATGATCGGAGAATAACCTCCCTTGAACAAGAGGTATTACTGCTGAAAAAGCAACAGGCTGGGGTAGACCAGAAACTAGCGACTGCTGAAGACGCAAGACGCCGCATGAATCTCAAAATAAGGGGCATCCCAGAAGAGGTACCGACGGCAGAGTTACCGCACCTCACAAGAAGGCTGCTGGGAGCATTGCTGCCTCCAAAACAAGCCAGGCAAATTACGGTGGATGGGGTATTTCGGATTCCGAAACCCAGGAGGACCCCAGAAGAAGCGCCCCGAGACACATGGGTGAAATTTCAAAGAAGCAGTGACAAGGCGGCAGTACAAGAAGCCCTAAAGGGTCAGTCCCCATATGTATTTGAAGGCATGCCCTTAACCTTTTATGCCGACCTCACAGGGAGCACTCTCCAATGGAGGAGATCCCTGCAGGAGTTTACCGCACTCCTACGGAACAGCCAGATCCAATACAGGTGGAGGTACCGCACGCTCCAAGTGCAATACAAAGACTCCGTCCACACGGTCCAGGACATGCAAGAGGCATCAGCGCTCCTAGACACCCTAGGCCTACCACGGGACGCTTTGCAAAGTAATGGGACTCGAAGATCGACCACACAAGCACACACATGGGACCCCGCAGGAAGCATCCCTTTTGTTCCGCGACGACATGCACACGGGGCCTACGCTTCGGCAACTACTTAAGGCGTACACCTACCACATGTACTTGACACCAGAAGGGTACCGAGCCCCGACAGCCTCACCAACACTGTGACATTTTTCGTAATTATCTTTTCTTTTCTCTCCCATCATTTTCTTTTGTTCACCAGTGTCTGTTTCTTTTGGCACCTGAGTAGCAAGCACCGCACGTCCCATAAGGACGATTCCCCTCACACACCTTCCCCCCCACCTCCGCTCACTGACCGCTAACTTAAGACCCACTCTATCTCGCAGGGAGGTGTTTAACTCACACTGCAAGCCGATCCCAACAATGGCAACGCAACACATAACACGTAGTAACCCACGTCCACAGATCTAACTAAAGTGCTAAGATACCAAGGGGTTTTGCTCACAGTACACCACACACTTAATGTTTCACGGAGGCTAAGCCTGCAAACGACAGGGTTATGTCCTGAAGCGGATTTGTGCCACACTTACGCATCAGCCTATTGTATAGAAAAAGCAACGCAGTACCTGATCAAAGCTACTCACCATGTTGATAACACTTATTTTAATTACTTAAGCATGAAGATGTTCTACTGGCATAACTGTCTAGATTTGTTCACACTGCAAACTCATTCTCAACGGTGAAGTTGTTCCAAGTTTAAAATATGATTGTATTCTGCATGATATATCAATCTCGACCTACTCTTAGTATTTACAAGGCAGCCCCCTCACCCATGTATAATCAGGGCTAACAGGGTAGTCGTTTCTAACATAGTTCAAAATGTATATAATCACTTATTTCAAAAATCTTTAATGACATGAACGGATATTGACACAGGCGCATATGGTTAGACACAGTTAGAAATATGTATGTTCCCTGCATTTGTGTTATAGCGCTAGCAAGTCGCACAATCATAGCCACAAGCGCCAACAGTTTTCCTTTAAGCGACTTCACTTCTATCCTACATAAGCAACTGGCTAGCATTTATTGGCCACATATGCAATAGACTAGAGTTGCATCTGGCATTTTAGACAACATCTTAAACATAGCTCAGTCTCATAGGATGCACACCCCAGCCGTAATGCCTATACAATGCCTATATTCAAAATGTACAAAGCAAATTATTAATCTTGTTGTTATACCTTTTAAAAAAAAAATTGTGCATGTCTTTCTCATGGCTCTATTACATGTAAGCTATCTATTGTGAATCTATTGTCCTTAGCTGTTGGGGCATGACAAAATTTGTGTACGTTTCCTATCTGCACTACAAAAATAAAGAAAAAATAAATAAATAAATAAATAAATAAATAAATAATAAAAAAAAAGCCTGGGTTACAAATCACATCATGATCTTTTTTAACAACCTTTTAAGAAAAACAGGTTTCTATCAATCGTTTTATGGTAAAGGGGAAAGGCAGGTTCAGGGGGTAGTTGCTTACTCTTTGGGTTAAAGCGCCAATCCACCATTCTTTTGTTGTGCTTAGATTCAGGAAATTTGTTTACTGAATGAGAGCGGTTCATGTGTTTTGTGTATATTGCGACTTCTGCCACAATCAGTCTGCAGTGGTCCAAATAAGCAGGAAAACGAGGGGGCGGGTGCAAAGTATGGCTAGAATGCAGAGCACGGACCAGGCCAGATTACCTGACCTTACGTGGTTATGCGCTCTTACCTCTTCCCCACCGATAGTTGAACCTAAAGCACTACATTACTCAATATAAAGCAGTTATAAAATGATAAAACAAAGGACCTTCGAGTCCATATCTACTGCGGGCCCAATTGTCATGACGCGTTACTCAAAGTTATACTTAGCACATGTGCTCCCACTGCCATAATTACTCTGCCAGTAAAGACCTGCGAGTCTCATTGAAACCTGTTATTGTTTGAAATGCAAATAAAAGCCATATTTACAAATAAGCAGGACAACACTCACAAGAAGTCAGTCAAGGAACTGTACTTTCCATTTGCAAACCACCATAATCCACAAATAAACTGTTCCACAACTTCATTTTTTCTGTGTAATTAGTCATCATAGGTGTGAGTTAACCAAGTCACACTTGTGGTGACTGAAATTGTAACGGAAGCTATGGAACTGTTTATGAAATCAGCCTGTGATCCAGAAATAATAGTGCTGTATATCTCTGCAAAATAAAACCACTTGCAATGTGTTTGCCTGTATCTATTATTGAAAGATAAAATAACCATTTGACTATCTAGATGTCCTTCAAAATGATACCTAAATACTTTGATGCATTTTTTACATTGTTCTGTAAATAGACACTCGTCTACTGAAAAATATGTAAGACAATTTTAAGTTTTCGACCAACCTTCCAATCTTTTGAGTGCAGCAGCTGCTCTCTTATTTGCCAGACAAACTAAATAATGGGGGTTTAATTACAATATATGATCATATATTGCATTGGCCTGCCACAACGCCAATGAACCCCATTCTTGGCAGGCATTATTGTAGCAACATAATGTCTGCTCTTATGAGATTAATTCACTTTCACAGAGAGAACCGGAGTGTGGGGCTCCTGATCTATATTTTATAATTTATCTTTATTTTATAATATATTTGCTGTAAGCGAATATGGTGTATTTGCCTGTGGAAGCAGAAGCATTTACCCAAAGGCTAGTTCTTGGTTTGCCAATAGTTTAAGTATCAGAAACAAACAAAATAAAGGGAGCAAAAGGATTACATTTATAAATTGGGGTATTTATCATAGTAACTAAAAATAAATCCTCTTTCTAAAGCAGGCAGCAATAGCAGAAAACAGAAAAGACTCAACTGAAGCAGGAAGTGACTGCATTACAAACCCATCTGGCAGCAAAGGAATTTAGCCAGCTAAGCTCTCCTGCATTCTTCAGGCAGGTGAGGGGGAGGACATACTCCTAATAAGATAGCCCTGGAGGGCTGTGGGCTCTGACAGGCACTAGAAGACATGTTCAGAGCCTTGTTTTTAATCATATTGAAAGGGTGGGAATGCCAATGGTTTTATGTGGTCTTTGTATTGCTCAGCAGGGCAGCATCTTGCAGATGTTAGGGATATATGCCCTCCTTAATATTGCTTCAGGAGGGAGTGAAGCTTCTTTGAAGAACAAGGAGAACGGGATCTGCAAGAATAAATGTGAGATAAGGGATGAGTCAGGGTGTGGTGAAAGACTGCAGAGGCCTAAATGTGCAGTTTATGAATTTATTATCGCTATCCCATCAGCTTTGTGTTGTACCGGCAAAATAATGCTCAGCATTAAATGTACACACAATTTATTTTTAGCAGACCCATACTGGAGAATTGCAAGTGCCATAAGTTAAAAATCATGGTGGAGATGCATAATGGGACAAAAGAAGTGAGCAAGCGTGGGACAATGAAAGCAAAAAACAAAAACTAAACAACATCTCATTTGTTCTCAAGGAGATTTCTCAATTTTTAGAACTCTGTCCTACAATTACGGTACTTTGTATACAGAACATCCAACATGTTATTGTAATGATTCAAATGTTGCAGATACAGAATATAATCCATGTTACCTCTTACAAAATGTGCAGTCCAAGCAGAAATCCTTATATCTAATACACAGTATATAAACAATGACAATTTCCATATAAAGATATTGAACATGCTTATTTTTAATTTTAGTCGCCCAACAAGTAAGGCCGGTCCCCCATTATGTTGTCATCATGTCCATGATTTAAATCCCAGCTGTATATAGACTGACTGAAAGCACCAGGAAGCAAATCAAAATAAAAGTTTGAAAAAGTAACAAGCTTGCTTTAAATGCATTCAGCAGGACTTCTGCCCATGTGTGAATTAATCAACATTCTGTATCTGTGCAGGCCCTGCTGAAGACCTGACAGTTGAATGTCACCTCTGCAGACAAGTGAGCCGAGTTATTCTCTTAACAGTTGCTCCAACTAAACATCATTAGTTGGATTACCAACATTCCACTTTGGCAATGGCCCTCCAGGCGTGCTTTTATAGTTCCTAAAATTGGGAGATACAGGATTGCTTGTTGCCGTCCAACATTTTGAAAAAATGAACAACCCAGCATACCGAACAACCAAAATAAGAAGTCTGATTAATGATCAGGTACCAGGTAGCATGTTGCTACAGAAACAGGAAATTAATGAGTCAAAATTCCTTTTACAACATGGGAGTGCTGCATGTAAAGCTTAACTGTCACGTCTCTGGAAAGGACAGACTTTAAAAATCTATAACTTATGCTCACATTATTTCATGTACTGTTCGGTTTTCTATTTAAAAAGCATATTAAAGGACCACTATAGTGCCAGGAAAACAAACTCGTTTTCCTGGCACAATATGGTCTTTGGGTCTCCCCCACCCGGCTCAAGAGGGGTTAAGGTGTTAAGAACTTACCTTTCTCCAGCGCCGGGCTCCCTCAGCGCTGGGGAAATCTCCTCCCTCTTCCGACATCAGCGCTGAATGCTCATGCGCGGCAAGAGCCACGCGCGCATTCAATCAGTCCATTGGAAAGCATTACTGAATGCTTTCCTATGGACGGCAGCGTCTTCTCACTGATTTTCACAGTGAGAAGCGCCTCAAGCGGCTGTCAATGAGACAGCAACTAGAGGCTGGATTAACCCCAATGTAAACATAGCAGTTTCTCTGAATCTGCTATGTTTACAGCTGCAGGGTTAACCCTAGATGGACCTGGCACCCAGACCACGTCATTGAGCTGAAGTGGTCTGGGTGCCTATAGTGGTCCTTTAAAGATTTAGCAAGTTCTATCACAGTTTAGTTCAGTCCAGGAACAAGGAGGGCACATAATGCAATTGAGGAGAATAGAAACAATGTTTAATTTTCTCCCCATTTAGTAGCTATGTTTATTGACAGAAAAGAACCACATTTATAATTAAAGGGACACTATAGTCACCAAAACAACTTTATCTTTAAAAAGTAGTTCATGTGCAGATCATGCTCCTGCAGTCTCACTGCTCAATTCTCTACCATTTAGGAGTAAAATCACTTTGTTTCTGTTCATACAGCCTTAGCCACACCTCCCTGGGCTGTGACTGACACAGCCTACTTATTTTAAAAGTTATCTCCTGAACTTCAATTACATATAGGATGCTCTTGCAGGGTCTAGCAAGCTATTAACAGAGCAGGAGATTTAAAAAAATCTAAATTAAACAGATTTTGCAATAAAGTGTAAACATTAGATTACTCTTTACAGGAAGTGTTTAGGAAGGTGTAAGTCACATGCAGAGAGGTGTGACTAGAGCTACATAAACAAAGTGATGTAACTTCTAAATGGCAGGGAATTGAACAGTGAAATTCAGAGATACATGATATATATACCAAAACTGCCTCATTGAGCTAAAGTTGATTTGGTGACTATAATAGTGTTCCTTTAACCCCTTAAGGACCAAACTTCTAGTATAAAAGGGAATCATGACATGTCACACATGTCATGTGTCCTTAAGGGGTTAAGACTGACAGGAAACCAAGACGGAGGGAGGGCCTAGTTCCAGGATAGTTGTGTGAATTTCCATATTTATTTATTACTTATTCGCCAAGTATTGGGATAAGTGAACAGAATATTCAAACATCCTAAGAAGTGTCGGTTCTCATTTCAAACTTAAAAATAATATGGTAGAAAGAGCAATATATATTTGAATTTTTAGATAAACAAAAACAAATTCAAAAACATTGTTCCCAATTAAAAGGCTATATCACATGGTTAGTCTTATCCCTTGGCTGAGGTGTCACCATAAGATTTCCAACTTGACAGCCTTAGGAGCTGCAATACTTTAACAATAAAAATGATCTTAAAAATAAGGTTTTTTTTATTTTTAAGAGTACACACCAGATCAGGTATTTGTATATGTTCCTTAAGAAAACCAAGACCTCACAGTTGCAGACAATCTGAGAAAGTTGGCATTTAAGCAGAGCTGCAAATAGAGATTGATTCAGCAAGGCAAGAGCCCTGGAGAAATACATTTCACCGGAACAATACACCTTTTAAATAAATCATTAAAGAAATAAAATAAAAGCTAGAAAATTAGAACAGCAAGATCTTTATAAAGAAAAAGCTTGAGACTTTTTTTCCCCTACATTAGCTCAGGTTCCAGGCACATAACCATGATCAGCCAGGAATGTGTCAAATCCAATGAGTAACCCTCATATCACTCAGGAAACATAACCAGAAGGGAAAAAGCTGAGTATTGCACAAAAGAAAGAAAAAAAAAAAAAAGCGGCCACATGCTTAACAAAAGGTGTCAGTGGTAAAACAATGCCAAAACATCTCAAGAGCTGCAAATTTAGATTAATAAAGAGAGCTCTTCAGTTTTTCTAACCGCAGACACTTTTTAGGTGGATTTAAGAGCATCATGGGATTTGTAGTTGTACCTCAAACTGGAGTGTGACCTCACGAGTACCTCAGGCCTAGCATTTAATATAATTAAACTTGCAGCCCTCACAGACAGTCATACTGGAGTGTAGAACCAAGAATCATGATTGTCATAAAGATATGGTTTGTTTCCAGCAAAATGTCTCTTATTAATTGAAATTAAAAAAAAATATCAAGAAAAATATATTCCTGTACTCTTACACCCCTCCCCCTTCCCCCCCCCCCCCCCCCAATATATAATTTTTATTGGAGTTTTGTCATAAAAAAATACAAGGGTATATATTTATGAACAGTATTGAGACATAATGCATGACTTTTGTGCAGACAGCATTGTGAGTACGTTGGACAATTGTTTTATTAGTTATACATTGTATTCCATGAGTACTGGTTGTTGCCTACAGGAGAGCAGGAGCACGCATCAATGGACATTGAGATACAGAACACATCATTGGACTGGTTCGTACAAAAGAGAAAATTGTTTAGTTACGCATGCGTTATGACATCCAACAATCATAAGTACGGTACTGCACATTTTTTGGTCTGCAAACTTATTCACGCTAGTCACGATATTTGGCTTAGATTTGTCATGTTGATAATTAATTAATTATACAGAAACCATCTTTGGGGGAAACTTGGGTAGTTAACGATGGAGGAAGTTTGGGGAAGGAGGGTATTGCCCTGAGCTATGTGGCAGAGCTTTTATAGTGTTATAGTTTTCTGCGGAAGTGTGAGTGGACCTTTAGGGCCTAACATCCCAATGTTTCTAGGATTCAGTTTACGCTCACTGATCTTCTGCCTCAGATTGCTGGGTATGGTGTTGCCTGGACAGCCAGCTAGTCCAGTTTTTAGCGTGAAGGTTAGTTTTTCCCCTTTAACCGAGCTGCCATTTCCTCATTTAAGCATGTCCTTTCTACTCGTTGTAGGAACTCCTTCATTGAAGGTGGCTTGGTAGCTTTCCAATGATTCGCAATACTAATTTTGGCAGCTAGTAAGATGTGAGTGATTACCACCTTGTGAGGGGACGTATGGATTTCTGGTGCCAGATGCAGCAAGTAGTTTTCAGGACGGAAGAGAAATTTGACCCCAGTTGAGTCAAGAATAACTTTCTCTACTCGTGTCCATATACTAGTCAGGGTGGGACAGTCCCAAAAAATGTGTTTAATGGATCCCGTGGCCTGATTGCATCTCCAGCATATCTGGGAGGCATTGGGGTATATGTTAGCTATTCTGATGGGAATCAAATACCATCTCATCAATGTTTTGCAAAATGCTTCCCAGTGAGATAAACTACTTGAGGAGGCCTTTACAATTTGTACTGATTGTAACCAGAGCGGCAGGGGAAAGCTTTGCCCAATATCATTTTCCCATTGTAGCATGTACTTGTGCTTGACCAATGCATCTGCTGCACTAAAAGTATTGTAGCATGCCGATAAGGGTTTGTATCTTTTCTGCTGCCCTGTGCAAGCCAAATGTTGTTAGGGGACGGTTGTATACCTTTTTTTTTTTTATGAGGTGTTTGATACGGAGATATGTAAACATTTCCCTGGAGGGCATGGAGAATTCCTTGAGTAGAGTCGGGAAATCGTTGAGACCCTGTGGACCAAGTAACGAGTGTAAGTGTGTCAGCCCCCCCCCCCCCCCCCTTGACCCGACTGCCCAAAGGGATCCCTTCAGAGAGAACAGTCAATGCCTGTAAGGGAGTGAAGTATGCAAGGTTGGTTTGTCCCATTAGCCATGGAGCCCATCTCTTCCAACTTTTCAAGAGGTAGGAGGAGGAGGGTAACACCTTTGACTGCCCACCCGTGGGTCCTGTCATTGTTTATGATAGGTAATTCAGTGGACAGGCAGTTAAGCAGGAGTCCTCCAAAGGGAACCAGAGAGGGGACGAGTCACGGGTGAGTACGTCCAGGCCTAGTGCCAATATGGCTGCCCTATAGTACATGGTCATGTTCGGTACGCCAGGGCTTGACAAATTTGCTTTGGATCTAGGAGCCAGTTTAAAACGTTAGGAGTCATTTTTTTTTCCCCAACAACGAAAATACAATTTTTAAAGGAACACTATAGTATAGTAACTAGCCCCACTACAGGCTAATAAAGTGGCTCTAGTGTCTATGGCCTGTCTCTGCAGGCTTTTCCACGTAAACACTGCCTTTCTTGAGAAAAGGCAGTTTTTACATTGCTGCCTAGTAACATCTCTAGTGGCAGTCACTCAAACAGCCACTAAAGTGTCTCTTATCTGCATGGAGGCGCAGAATGCTCCCTAAAGAGATGCATTGATTTAATGCATCTCTATGAGGAGATGCTGATTGGTGCATCATTTTACCACGCATGCTTAATAGCTCCCAATGCTTTCCTACAGGAAAGCATTGGATTGGATGAGATCATCAAGATTGAGACAAGCATGGCGTTAAAGAAAAAAGGTGAGTAAAAACACCATTCCAAATTGATCGAAGGGGGGCTGGTGACCTAAACATACACATTCACTGACAGACACCTGGACTGATAGACCCACACACACTCACTGACAGACAGACAGACCAGCAGACCCACACACTCACTGACAGACAGACAGACCGGCAGACCCACTCACTGACAGACAGACAGACCGGCAGACCCACACACTCACTGACAGACAGACAGACCGGCAGACCCACACACTCACTGACAGACAGACAGACCCACACACTCACTGACAGACAGACAGACCCACACACTCACTGACAGACAGACAGGCAGACCCACACACTCACTGACAGACAGGCAGGCAGACCCACACACTCACTGACAGACAGGCAGGCAGACCCACAACACACTCACTGACAGACAGTCAAATACACAGAGACATACACACGATAGATACACACGTCACAGATTCCAACATAAAAAAATACATAAGTTTAGCCAGCCTCCTTTTTTCTACCTTTTGGGCTTAGGAGGTGGCTTCCCTGGGGTCTATTAGGACTGGGCAGCCTCTCCTTGCTCTGAGGCCGCGCAGGGGAAGTGGCCGGCTCTGCAAAATGGGAGCGGGTTGGAGGCGTGCACTGCGGTACAGGGGCGTACCGGAGGCGTGCTCTGAAATATGGGGCGGCCTGGGGACGTGGTCAGTGGAATAGGGGCGGGCCGCAAGCAGAGCAGATTTCACCAGTTGTCCTGCCAGCTTGTGGTTCCCCTGCTCGGCCTCAGCACTGGAAGGAAGTATTTACAGTTCCCTTCACTTCCTCCTGGCGCATGGGCGGACAGAGAGCTTGCACGGCGTTGAGACAGGAGGAGGGGGGCAAGGGCTGACCAATCCCAGAAGCCAGGGCAAAATTCTTAGTTGCCATGGCGATCTGGCGCCTGGGATTTGTCGAGTCCTGCGGTACACCCAGACCTCCCTTGTGGAGAGGAAGCCAGGTTAACCGCTGGGGGCATCTTTTTCCAGATGTGGGCATTGAAGATGGACTGGAAGAGTTTATTCGGAATTGGTATGGGGATTGTTCGGAAGAGGTAGAGGACATGCGGTAAGGCCAGCATCTTGATGGTATTAATGCGACTAAACCAAGAGATCTCGTGGTTACTCCACTGATTCAATTGCGATCTGAGTTTGTGTGCATGAGCTACGTTGTCTTCTCGTATAAGGTGTTGGTGTGATTTAGTTAAATTTATACCCAGGTATTTCAGGGAGGACTTACTCCAATTGAACGGGAATGACTGTTTGAGGGATTGGACTTGGCTTTTAGGCAGTCCTAAAGATAGGCCTGAGTTTTTGTGCCATTAGTTTTATAGTAGGAGACTTTGCCGCAAACTTTCTAGGAGATTCATCAGCTCGGGAATCAAGCTTTCTGGTTTTGTAAGGAATAGTAAGATATCGTCGGCAAATAAAGCCAGTTTTTGTTCATCTGACGGGGTTTGTAGGCCTGCAATGGTTGCTGTGTGTTTAATCTTGTGAACTATGGGTTCCAATAGTCCTGTACTCTTAAATGCAGGGCTGGATTATTCTGTCAGGGAAAGTTAGTCAGAGTTAGACAAATTAAACATATGCCTAATTTCCACTGATTTAGTGACAGTTCAGCTTTCCTTTGAAACTAGAGATGGAATGGAACAGAAATAGATTTAGAAAGCATTGCAGGAATAATAGTGAGGTAAAGTTCGAAGTATGAAGCAGTCACCATGGAAACAGACGAACACTCACCTCATGTCCCTTGTTATCCTATGAGGGGACAGATGAGATATCCTAAAAAAAAAATGTAAATCACAATTCCCAGCAATCTGATAAAACGTGTATTCCACAGTTCAAAGGAGAAAATAATGTTTTCATATATTCAAACAGGAAGCTTAATTCTTAGTGAACTTTAGGCCAATTAACATAATTGGAAATATTCTCCAATATAGGTTTTAGTTTAGTCTTTTATTTTTAAAAGATTTTATTTTAAAAAGTCACGCAGATAATAAAATGGCAACATTCTCAAGCAAACAGCGCATATATATATATATATATATATAATATATATATATATATATACGCTGTTTGCACACACACACACTATAACAAATATAAACAAATCTAAAATATAGTAAGAGAAAAAAGGAGTGATAAAGGTCCACCTCCACAAATATTTCAGCAATATACATCTAAATAGTATGCAAGAGGATTATGATAGGTCCCTGCTGGCATGAAACTGACCACAGGGTCCAATCCTTATGAAACTGTAAGGGCATAGTAGACCATAGCTGTCAGTTTAACTATTTTGATGGCCAGCTAAGTAGAAGCCTGCTGAGGGACAGAGCCTGCATCTGTTTTGCTTTTGTTATTGAAAGGATAATGGGTCATTGTATCTCACTGTCATTTGTTTTACATTGAAACTCAATGATAAAGGATGAGAATGACCAGAGTCATCCATGAAACAGAGCAATTATCAGGATTTACAGGTTAGGGATGCTTTTAAACTGAGCCAGATTGAGTGGAGCACAAACACAGCAAGTGTCAGAGGAATGTTTTGGAGTGTGTGTGTGTGTTCTCCAGATAAGAACGCCAATCTGTCCATGGCTAGACAGTAATCTACAGGCATTAAAAGCAGGCAGGATTACCAGGATGTCTAGTCCAATCATTACACATCTTGGAATCACAAAAAAAATGCAGCAATATTTTGGTGTTCATTTATTTGAACATTGTTAACAAATTCTGCAGATTTTGAATACAGGGATGAAAGTGAATTAAGGAATGCAATATAGGGTCGGGGCTTCACCCTCAGGCCAATCAGACGCATTTTAGCAGAGCTCCGTTCGAATCTGAGAGCAGGCCAGTGCACTCCAGAGACGGAGGGGTGTGACGGGCTCCTGCTCACAAGCCAGGACTTTGGAAAGTCCCATTGGCAACGATCCGGAGATCCCAAGGAGAGGACCCTGTTACTGGACTGGCAGTTCTGAGTTTTGACATGCTTGTCTAGCTTAAAAAAAATTTAAAGTCTTTCGGGTTATATGCTAGATATTAATTTATCTGGCTTTAAAGCTTGTAAAATGTGTGATATCCATGTTATATCGATGCACATCAAAAATAAAGAATTAAAAACTAAAACATGATATGAGATAGCACAGAAAATAACTTTTTCACCACAACCACTACAATGAAAGACTTCAGCAATCAGTATCAGTGAGGTACCATTGTACAGAGAGATCCATAATGAAAAAGAATCATATTTATTTACTGTACAACATTCACATTAACTGCCTTTTCACCATAGCCACGTTATTAAAATGACAAATGACATAAAATGTATTTCAAGCCATGGACGCTCATATTACACTTGTTTCTTTCAGACAACTACTTTTATTTCATTGTAATTTCAGCACAATCAAAACATATACATATGGAAAAGTAGTGAATCCATAGTTTTCTGTATGACTACATAAATTGCAATACTGGAATATTGATTAGTTGTGTTGTGATTATCAGCTGATGGGAAATGGAATCTTCTTGCAAAATATGCCAGAGGTGTCAATAGAAAGACACAGATTTTGCGCTCTAGCAAAGTCAAAACTATATAAATGTGACACAGTTCCAGGCATGTCAGAAGAGCAAAACTACACATCATTGACAAGGGTGGTGAGATTATGCCGAGAGTAATCATTTATTTTTTTTGAGCATGGAAAAGATGCATTCATTACACACATTGTGTCTGACCTTCTCCTTTGTGTATAGTCGGTTGTAATGATCACCCAGGCAGACTAATTTCAATTATGCACACTATTCCCAGCAGAGTAGTATGAGTCGGCACTAGGGTGAGAGCTGGACAGCAATGGAATGTGATCACCATTTGTGTGAGAAGCTCCATTTGCCTGGCTTTGAGTACATCTTGGTTAATTACCCAGGGGGACAATTTATTCATTTTGTTTATATATTTTTCTTCAACACATGGTTTAATGTTTTTTTCACTATAGAAACTGAAAAACTATTATAAACAAAAGTTAGGATTGACTCTACATAGCCAATCATACAATCTATAGGATTTCATCCATACATTTAAAATACTGGCAATTAAAAGTGACAATAAGATCTAGCTCACTATTCAAGGCTAGTTATTATTTATAAAGCGAAAGCAAATACTCTTATTTAATGGAGCTTACATACAAGCATGTGTTTTAGAACAAAAAGTTGAAACTTTAAGAAAACCTGAAAACCACAAAAAACAGACCATTGCTTTTTTTGAAGAACCACTCAAAACAAAATGATGACAGCTAAGTTAAGACTGCTATGCAGGGCCAGCTCATTGGCTGAGAATGTCAGCTGATGTCTGTCAACCAATGGGTTTCACCATTTTCGGCTCTCAGAAGAGAGGGTGCCTATTGTGCCACAAGTACGATGTCAAAACTGTTTTTTTTTGGCATGGAAGGGCACAGCTCGCACCATAACCACAACAGTATAATATAGAGGTTACATCACAAGATATCTTTGGGAGAAGCCTCTCCAGCTTTTTGTCAAACCACTTAGCAATTGGTTTGCTATTAAATAAAGATACTAGTTTTCCCACTCACCATAGTCAGCACAACACGAGCATAGCATTTGCACTGTTCTGAGGCCACTAGGAACGGGATTCAGCAGCAATCTCTGCATGGTCTGCTCTGAGTGGTGTCAGAGAGGATGTCAGTGAGTCTCGTGTGCATTCGTGCAAGATGTGTTTGTAAAATCAAGATCTTACAATGCAGTGATTGCTAACATTTCACAACATCTTCAGCCGTCAAATCTAGTGCCACTGCATAAATTACTTTCCAATTCTACTAGACTACTCCAAGGCACTTAAAAACAATAGCAGTATACAACACAGTGATCAAAATATGTAAACTGGATTTCTACGAGCTCAGGAAGGCTCAAAATTTCCACTTGCCATTGGAGAGTAAACATTTAGCCCTGGCAAGTAGAAATTCACCCATCACCCATTTCCACTTGCCAGTGGTGAGTAACTTTTAAAGCCTGGCTTGTAGCATAGTATTGCAAATCTTAAGCCATGGGCTCAGATATCCCACAACCTTGAAACGAACAGGTGCTTTCTCTGTGGTAGACAGAAAAACAAGCAATTTCCATGGGTGCAAAAATATGATTATAGTGAAAAGACCTTTTATTATGCAAGTAAAGTGGGTTATCACGTGCTGCCATGCATCATTTACATAGCAAAATGCATTGCTACGCTCTCCAAAGACTAGTAACAAAAGACTTTCCAAAGCACAAAACAGTCAAAAGCAAATCCATCTAAACACTGTTTCTCAGCAGCACTTTATGGTGTAGAGGCTTGCTGCACCGTACCAAAGAAAATATTAAAAAATAAAATAAATAAATAAATAAATGCACATCATTGAAACAGCATTATGTAAACACTAACAAAGATACCCATTTAACAGCCGGTCAAACAAATGCTGCAAGCTCGGATATATAAAACAGAGTTCCCTCCACAAACAGTGAAGTGTTAAGTTACAAAAAGGAATACATTTTGTGCAGAAACCTATAAACTATTTTATTCCATCGCCATGGTTATCAACTTGAAATAATACGGATTGATTACAAACTAGATTTTCTCCTCTTACCAGTGAACTTCTTACCAGTTCAGAAGCAAAGATACAGGTGAAACTGTTCTCTTCTAGTTAAATATGTTGATAATAAACAGTATATGCTAGAAGGGAAGACCAGTAACGATAGGTGCACAGAACAAGGCTAGTCAAGGTGACTTGAATGTGCTTTGTATAGAAATCCACATGTATATATAGAGATTGCATATTCAAACAAAATCCAGCTCCACTCGCACTACTCTGTTGATAAGACTTAAATATCGTCTGAATTGGCTTCCATGTGGCTAGAAGAACAATGAAAGCATCGATAGACAAAATACAAGGAGTGAGTTTCACTGCAAGAATTGGCGTCACTGGCTCCTGCACCTTCTTGAACAGTAGATCGCAGGGGCAGAGTAGTAGTATCTGAAAAATTCAACAAGCATTACTGATCATTCTTAAATATATTAACCCGTTTAAGATTGATGTGCGGACTATTATTTTAATTAATGCAGATGGCAACCAATACAGCACATCTGACAATCCCTGATGAGCAATCAAGAAAAACCCAAATCACTTAGAATTGGAAAACTAACACTTTGTTTTATTGCAATAAATAAATATAGATTTTAGTATCTATTTATGCATTATTTAGTAATCAAATAATTGTCAGAAATTAAATTCAAAGCACTTTGGACTGCTCCATGATATAGGTTCCAGAAAAAGTATACAACGGACTCCAGCAGTTTTGCGTCACTTGATTTGTGATGCGAAATGGCTGACCGCTTGATTTATATATATATATATATATATATATATGTTTCTCACTGTCCCTTCCTGTCCTGGACCAACTCCTGGATCCAGGGACTCCGTGGGATGGCCTCTCCTCCAGAGAGTATAGCTGTGAAGCTCTTACAAGAGCTAGTAATATAGCTGTGAAGCAGGTTCCCTAGAAGCACGAGATGAGGCTACGTGTTGAGGGTTAAGCAGGAACTGAATTTGAATGGTGCCACACTGGCCTTTATAGAATATTAGGCTATATTTTCTTTCCAATGCATCTCTTTGTTTACCTTGCTCTTGGTCAAATGCCCAGTTTATTCAACAAAAGCCTGTAAAGGTGCTAGTATGGGTTCATAAATCCAGACATATGCACATGACACCTAAACAAATGCACCCTAGGACTGTTTCAGGCCTTAAGATAAAGGGCACTTCCAATCAAAGAGGGCTAAAATTACAGGAATAACGTTACAATAAATAAACGTTATGATGCATGAATAGCACTTCAGGTTCCTAATCCCCCCTCACATTTCTATGCAAAGTCTGTGGGCTACCCATGTCATCGACAGTCACTAAATAGAAACAATAGAGTGGGCTCTATATATGTCCGCTGTGCCAATTTCCTAGCATAACAAGGGGCTTTTGCCCTGGCAAAAGCTGCCTCACCAAAACCACCTCAATAACCGGCTGCAGCACAAACAATGTCAACAATGCACACCCTCAGGCTGATTATTTGTCAGAGTATAACATTGTGAATCTGCAGATATACATTGAACAGAAGTTAAAAGTCACATTAAACAATGTTTTCTGAAAGTTATTTAAAATGAAATGTGATAACGCTTAATAGACCCTTAAGGCAATCTCACAGATATATGGCTACATGCTTACATTACATAGAGTAGCAAGTGCAGATGCTAAAAACTACTTAGAACAAAAAAAAGCATGCTCTGGGAAAAAAATAGAAAGCACTAGATAGAACTCTGAAACTAATCTGAAAATTCCCCCAGGCCTAGTCCCTTATGTTAGTTATGATTGTATTCGAAATAAGAAATATATAGAGCAGAAACCCAAGTATGCAAGTTATCTCAAAGTTTTTGCTAAACTTTTACAGAACAATACTGTAAATAGAAAAAAAATGCAGAGCAGACAGGAGTACAGCGAGCAAACATCTGTGATTTAATGGTTGCCTTCCTTCTCATTTTGCTTTATTCTACATAACAGTCCAATCCCACGTTTTTAGTCCTATTCAGCTTGTTTCAAACACTTGGGTTGTGACACAATCATTACCACATATTTTCAAAATGCACAGAATGCCTTTGCAGTGCACGTGGGTATAGAATGAAAGAATAATGCACAGCAACATGCAGGAATGATATTACCACTCACATCATATTGTTTGCAGTGCAAGCAGACAGCCTACCCACAGTGTGCCTCAATTGGGCTTCCATTTTAACGTTATCGCTACAGTATCAGTTATTATGAGAAAACAATCGATTTGAGTCGGGGGGGGGGGGGGGGGGAGGGTACCCAAATACCATTTTTTTTCTTTTTTGGCACTGCACAACTCTAACATCTCTAACTCAAATGGCAAAATAACTCTTACTTCATAACAGCAGAAACAGGATCAGCTATGAACCAAGGGAGAGGATGCTACATAATTTGCAACTATTTTAAGCAAATTAGGAAAAGAAATGACTGTCTGCCTCTTATTCTGAGAAAGCCTATTTATCTTTATATAGAGAGGCTGAATAGCTCATATATTGTTTCTTTTTTTAATAAACTTGGATTTTTGAATATACATTAAGCCATGCAAAAAACAAACAAAAACAACACATTAACTACACCAGCATTTTAAGAAGGTTATGTCAGATTATCCTGAATGCCATTTTTAGTTATAAAACTGTCAAATACAGATGCGGACAAGCATATTTAAGATAAATGACTAGCTCACATTAGATTAGCTGTCAGCACACAGTGTTCTTTCGCTTTTACAAAGTAATGGTCACAAACGCAGAGATCACAATACCAGAAACTTCCTCTGTGGTAGCACAAATAAAATAATTAGATATAGATAAGTTATTTCTGGGTTACAGATTGTTTTTCCTGATCTAATATTTGCTGCTGCAAGCACTTTTACTCTGCGTTGAAAAACAATTTGCTCTAAAAAAAAATGCATTTGGAAGACACTCAACATTGACCAATCTCTTCATTCAGCCATAAAGGAGTATAGTATACGGCATTCAGCTACAGTACGTGCATTTTTGGAACATCAGAATCAGTGTAAATTTTAGTCAACTTAAACAATTTAGATGACTTAAATACGACTAAAACGGCTTTTTAGTTAAAAGACTAAGACTAAAACTAAATTGAAATTTGCTGCCAAAATTAACATTGATCAGAATGTACTGCAAAAACTATTTCCTATGGATCACAAATAATTAGCATCTAAATGTAGGGTACAGTACATATACTATGCACAAAATATAAAAAGACTGTGTACGAACAATACAATAATCCAGCAACTATAAAAAGCAAATATATATCCATTTACCTGTTCTTTTTGACCGAAAGAGTATAAAACTCACATATACACAATCTTTGAAACATATTTTCAGGGACAAACTGTGAAGTTGAACATGTATAATCCTACCAAAGCATCAAATCACTCCCTTAAAGACCAATGATGGGTTTATGCTGACAGAACAATGTGTTCTTTAAGGACTCTACTCCAAAATCCAAAGCCTCACTTATTAAAGTACCTATTAAAGTACCAGTGTACATTAAAAATGTCTAAAGCTAAATATGAAAGATATTCTATGCCTGGCTAACATATTTGCTCCAGAAGGGGAGAATGTAAAATTTGGTTCATCAGGAGTTAAACAGAGGGATCGTGTTTATATGTTAAATGCTAGAATGTAGTGATGTTTTCCAAAGTAATCTAATAAAAATGAAAACAGGAGCGTAGAAATGGTTAATGGAAAAAGGGAGGAGGACGAGGAGTACCCTAGTTTAACCCCAGTATAGAAAAGTGCTGATTTCTATAAGAAATCAGCACTTTTAGAAATGAGCTAGGGAACTCCCCACTGGCTGTCAAATAGCCAGGGAGGATTCCTTCTTACTTCTGTTAGCGGCCCTGAGCTAAGGGCAGTGACTGGCATGCTCTACTCTAAATGGCAGGCGCGCATGCACGTGGGCACCAAGTCAGAGGCTTCTCAATGAGAATGCATTATACATTTGCTAGCAAAACTACTAGCACAATGCATGTATAGAAATATATACGCACTCTAATGAGCATAACTTGTTTGGGGCATGACAGGTCCCATTTAAGACAAAGTGTTATGTTACAGTGAAATGAAGAGAGAGAGAGAGAGAGAGAGCGAGAGCGAGAGCGAGAGAGAGAGAGAGAGAGAGAGAGAGAGAGAGAGAGAGAGAGAGAGAGAGAGAGAGAGAGAGAGAGAGAGAGAGAGAGAGAGAGAGAGAGAGAGAGAGAGAGAGAGAGAGAGAGAGAGAGAGAGAGAGAAAGAAAAAAAGAAAGAAAAGAAAGGGTACAGGGAATAAAGAAAAAAGGCCAATGAAGAAAATGTAAAGAGAATGATATCACTCATAGAACTGAATCTCTAGTTAGGCGTCAGATTAATAAGGACATCATTAAACATTGTACATTGCTGTGGAACAATTTGGTGCTTTATAAAATAGTTGCACTTAGCAGCAATGTTTTGTTAATGTGCATTGCACTTGATCACAAAGTACACAACAGGGAGTTAGACTGCTCTGCGTTTAGTGGGTTGAAACATTTGAAGGGTGAGATGGGCGTTTTTCCCATAAGGCTCTTGAAACCCTTACAAGTAGTGAGACTGAAAACAGCCGTTGTTTTAATTAGTGTAAACATGTACATCGGTGACCTGCTATCAGCAGGAGACCTTATGCAGGGTTATTTATGTGTGAGGAGTTAACCTCTAGGTCAAGACCTTCCAGCTCTATTGTAGTGGCTCTTACTACAGAGCTAAATGAGACAAAGTATACTCGTAATATATAGAGCAGGGGTAGGCAACCTACGGCACTAGTGCCATGCACGGCACTCGAGGTGTCTTTGCACGGCACTCAAGGCTGCTAGAGTCAAACAGGCTCTGGCCTATCAGGAGTCCCAGCAAAACTTCAGATATCTGCTAATCCGAAAAGGTGGTGAAGGACAATCCTCAATTTATGCATTGCAGCACATAGAGGTAGTGATCTTAGATCACTTCCTCCCAGCACTTGTGAATAGGAAGCCACACTGTAGTAGAGCAGCTCGCAGTTGCTGTTGCAGCTCCTGTCCTTGACCTGTACCTGGCCAGACTAGTCCCCACTGGAACCCAGGGAAGCCACCCACACTGCTATATATACACAGAGCTGCAGAATAACCCTCCCCTCATACAAATAATACGGACAGCCCACACACAAACATACACACAATCCACAACGAAACACCACTAACAATCCACATACATGCACACAACCCCACATGCAATACCCCAAACAGCCCCCACACACTACCAAACACACACTTTGACATATCCATCCACACACACACAATTCCACAAGCAGCACCCATACACAGCTTACATTCATTAGTATCATACACAATACCATAAACTACTCATGAACATAAACAATATAATAGCTCATATACGCAGGGCCTTCTTTAACGTGGGGCAAACTGGGCAGCTGCACCGTGAGCCCTGCTGGCCTCAACTATTTCTAACCCTCTGGCTGGTAATCTGCACACTAAGGAGACCCACCGGGTGGCCCATGCACAAAGGACCACCCACTGGGCTTCTGTCAGCAGGGATCCGGCACACGCTGAGGTGCTTTAACAGCGCGAGCAGGCCCCTTGCTTTTCGGCAGCAGGCTGGGAGGAAGTGACGGCCACGCATCACTTCCTCCAACAAAGAGAGGAGCACGCAGGAAAGAAGAGTAGGCAGATTGGAGGGGGGCTGGCCAAGAGCTCTAGACCCCAACTCCCAACGCCTTCAGCCACCAGCAGGAAAGGTAGGAAACTGGAGGGTGAGTTTTAAAGTGTATGTCTGTGTCAGTATGTCTGTCAGTGTGTGTGTGTCAGTATGTTTGTGTGTGTGTCATATCTGTGTGTGTCAGTATGTTTGTGTGTCAGCATGTCTGTGTGTCAGTATGTGTCAGTATGTCTTTGTGTGTGTCAGTATGTCTGTGTGTGTGTCAGTATATCTGTGTCAGTATATCTGTGTGTGTGTGTGTGTGACAGTATGTTTGTATGACAGCATGTCTGTGTGTATGTCAGTATGTCTCTGTGTGTGTCAGTATATCTGTGTGTATGTGTGTGTGTGTGCTTGCAATCACGCCAACACCACATACAAACATATTCCACAAAAACACACAAAAACTGCTTAGTGCTAAATACAGACCTGCAAACATGAGTAAATGGTAGAGCCCCAGCTGTCAATGCATTTCTGGAGTTGCACGACAGATGGGGATCTACCTTTTTATCACCCGTGCAACAGGGAGACCGCCAAGAATTCTTGCACCTCTCTACTTTAGGTCTGCCACTGTGTTGAGGTGGAGGATGTGATTGCTTGCCTGGGAGGGGGGACAAGGTCCAGGGGGCCCTAAGCAAATGCTTTGCCCAGGGTCCAGTCATTATTAAAGACAGCCCTGCATATATACGCACAAATACAACGATACAAAGCAATTACAGTACAAATAACACAAGCAGAATACGGCAGCACACACACCTCGATTTATAAAAAAAATAGGACCGGCACGCTACGGGACATCACAATCCTATATCGGCACAGTGCTGCTAAAAGGTTGCCTACCCCTGATATAGAGCATAAAAATCGACTTGTTATAAAAAGGTAAAATGTGCGGCATTAGAGGGTCCTAGGAATTTAACATGGTCATAAAAACACGGCAGTGCGTGAAAACTATCTAAAGCCCATTAACTATACAACTATTTTTCGTTATTGGGCTTGGTCATCCAACAGGCAAAACAGACTAACCAGGGATACAGATGTTGATGGATTCTGCTGATACTGATAGAATATATATTTGTGCTCGGAATTTAATATGTAATGGATATTGTCAGAGATAAAAGTTGGTTGTGGTGTGCCGAAACCAACGTCCGAGTGGGCCTGTAAATAAAAGAGGGCCCACCAAGGAAAATGGTATGTTCTAAGGGTGCTGGTGGGTGGGGAACACTTGAACTCGAAAGTCAGAGGTGAGTAGGGGCTGGGAGTTTAAGTAGGGGACTTACTCCTCCCACAAATTCAGGACTAATGGCCTTTCTACATATATATTTATTAAGGAAAATAAAATGAAAAATAGGTAATTAGGCAACAACCAACTGGTCATATTTAGTGCCTCATTCCCTGAAACCTCCTGTACCTTCTGAAAAACATACATTATTTGTATTTTATTTTTTTCTGTAAGATAATGAAAAAAGAGGCTCAAAACTAGATGTACTTTTGGAGCTGACACTTGGGTCTTACCAGAAACCATGAGCCATATTACCAAAAGAAAAACAGAATGTACTATTTTAACAAAAAACAAAAACAAAATGTGACACAGAAACCTACATGATTTTACACTATACAAGAGTTTCATCTTCTCTCTAAAGCAGTCTTTAAGAAAATAAAACACTTCAGCTTGCGTAAGGGTTTTATGCGGGAACAATGTAGTGTTCGCTTTCGTTTTATAAAAAGTGCTGAGTTCAATAGAAAGCATGCAGAACAAATAAATGAAAAACAGATTAAGTGCATATTTTCTTTGGTGGTATATCTACTAGTTTGTTATGTAATATTTTGTTTAAAGCAGTTCTATGAATGGAACAGATGCTATTGCACCACAACAACTGTGTGTGGCTGCAGTTTAGCCTCCTTCACACTAAGCTGGACAGACCGATTTCTCTCATTGAGGGGTAGGGTATATAGCGAATTACCAGCAAATTAGTGCAGTGAGACATGAACAAAGACCCTCTGTGACGGATCGCCTGGCACCCCGACTGGGTACCTCCGCCAATCGATGCTTCCTAGCCGATATAATAATTATATTAAGTTACACCCTGTTAGATACAACTCCTGGCATAGACTATTAGTTATATGGCTCATACTCTACCTATTTAGAGATTTGAGACTCAAGCAAAGATCAGAAGGGCCGGTTAGAATGTGTGCTCTAAATGAATTGCCTCTGGTAAAACAAGGTGCATGGCAGGGACTAATAAGACGGTTCAATACAATAACTCCTAGCGCTAAAGATACACAGTTTTAAATGTTTTTCTTTCCAATTGCCCAAGTATCATCACAGCAGGTGGAGAAACTATTTCCAGAACCATCTCTGCTGTGCATTAAACACTCCCAAAACGGAAACAGGTTTTTACTTTTGAGAAGAAAATAAAATGATTTCCAAGAAATTGAGGAGGAGATGATATGGATGCGCTCCCCTTTTCAGCATTGTTTCATTGCAAGGAAGAGAAAGGGATAGCTGTTTTGTGACCTGTGACCATTTTGTAACAGATGCCAGAGGAAAGCTCATGAAAAGCAAAACTTCTGTTTCACAGTCAGAGATCAGACATTTCAAACCTTGAACGTTTTGTACATTCCACCCGTGACAATCTCAGTTAATCTCAAATATTCAATTTCTTTCCAGCGAGGCCTGTTCAGAGCAGAACACGATAGCCTCACTGGAGAAACAGGAAATGGAAAGCACATGCACAGACGACATCCACTAAACTCCATTCAGTAAAGAAAAACTAATTTAACAAGGCATCCTTATGTAGTGCTTGAATTACAAATCCCATGATTCTTAACCATTGTTTTGTGGAACATGACAATTCCAAATGGTATAAACCAAGTTCTAGACCGAGAGGACAGGAAACAGGAGAACAAGATGTATATAAAGAATATGTTGTGCCTTTACTTTGTAAACTGCTGTTGACTTGTGTTAAAGAGGAACTCTCAACCACCTGCAGCATTTGTAAATCTTGGATCATGCATACTCAGTCTACTCAAACTAAACAAAGTAATTCACAAACTGAGGATACCGCACTCACACTTGGGAATCCAGGTGCTTATCAGGGCCATGGTTGGCAAATCCCAGTTAAGTAGATAAAATAAATTAGGTCCAGGCACTCAGAATTGCTGCAGAAAGGCAGGTTTATTGGAACTAAAAGGGCAATGTTTCGGCCTACACAGAGGCCTTTATCAAGCTGATAAAGGCCTATGTGGATGCCAAAACGTAGTACTTTTTGTTCCAATAAACCTGCCTTCCCGCAGCTATCCTGAGTGCCTGGACCTAATTTATTTTATCTACGCAAACTGAACAAGCATAAATATTTAATTGACACAAAACCAATGTACAGATAAATGTACTGAACCTTGTGCTCCACCTGAGAATCCCGCTTGGTTTACACACTGTTTTTTTGCTTTGGAGTTGAGATACACCACATCCCATTGTCGTGGGTGCAACACATGTCAGTGAAATATATTTGTTAAATGGCACTGCAGAGAATCTCATTATCATGCATTGACTGGGGTCGCCCAGTAAATTATTTAAATCAATTCAACTATGAAGAATTACAAATAAATAAAGCACAGTGAATAAAAAAAAATACAAAAAATTTTAGATAACATCAGAAAAGTGACTTTTGCATACCAATTTCTCTTGGGACCACTATAGAAATACACCTGGGACAGAAATAAAGGTGTGACACAGTTTGCCAGATCCAGGATCAATGAACGATATGGAGGCTGTGTGTAAGGATGATGGAACAGTTAAACGAATTTTAGGGAGTTTATGGAGTGGGAAGAAAAGGATACATTAAATCTGCAATAGACAGGTGTGCATCAAGACATTAGTGGTGTTTTGGCACAATTTGCTAGAAAATTACCTTGGCAAAAGAATATACAGTATTATATTACGTATACACATTCATACATATATAGAGACAAACAAACAACTAATTAAAAGTTTCTGATAGAAGTCATATGCTGTTTGTTTCTATAAGTCTCTATCCAGGGGCGTACTGAGCCTCCTGGGTTCCTGCCTGCACGCTGTGGTCTGTGGAGCCACAATGATCCACGCCTTCCTGTCCAGCTGCTGGCAATATGCAGCCGACTCCATGAGAACAAACATACAGAAAGCAAGATCAGAGTGAACAGATGAATAACAATCTGGGACAAACCCGAACAAGCACTGCAATAGGGAAAAAGACTGGGAAATGTAGATTTCTTGTCAAAAAAGAATAAGTGTTTAAGTGAGAATATCAAGGCATTCTTATGCGGTCAGGAGGCCCCTGGTGCTTGCTTACCTTCCGTTTAACACCAAATAGCTGTGTCAGGTATGGTTTGGTTTTCACCCTTCCACATTCGTTGAGTCTGAGGCTTGAAAGAGGAAGCCTAAGTCTGGGCCGCCACTGATCGGCTGAAAGCATCAGTTAATGTCGTCAACCCATCAATAGCTCCCCAATGACAAAACAGCCTGAGAAAAATATGTGTTTGTCAAGCCATTTTGTGAATTGGGAGCTACAGATAGGCTGAGAGCATCAGCTCACTCAATGAGCCTATTGGCAGTTCCTAACCATTAACAGTTTAACCCCCTGAAATTAAGCTGGTGCCAGGGAATACCTGTCACCATAACAACTTGATACTGGTGAAGTTGTGTTCTTATAAGAGCCACTGACATGGTCCAACAAATGAAACAACGAGATATACGCTAATCAAACCAGACTTCCTAACTCAGGACTGTAAACTCACAAGTAATCTCGCAAAGCTTTGCATAAAGCATTGTAAATCACAGCATGTTAATTGTTATGATCTGATACAAGCCCTACATCCATACTGACGTTTGCATACATTGATACTATACATGAAGAGCGACAGGAGGCAGCCATGTCAATGTTCTAATCTAGAGTTTTATCTTGGCCACTTCTTAATAGTCATTTTTTAAGAGAACACTGTTAAACGGTTATAAAAAGGTCAAGTACAGGTCGGGGCCTGGGCATTATGGTGGCTGGCTGCATCGAGTGAACTCCTGACCTCACTCACTAACTCAGCCTGAATTACAGACAGCCAGCTCGCTGACCCTACCAGCTTAGTACCATAAGCATGCATAGAGAGCGCTTCACTTGTTGTGCAACCGGTTATACTTGTCTGAACTTAAGTTTAGGTAAATATCTATTTTATATTGCTTTGATCTTTTTTGCTCTACCTGCTTAATCGACCAACGACAAAAACTAGGTAGTCACTCTAGCAACATTAGTCTAACATGTTTATCCCATAATAATCTTTGCATGACTATCTAGCCTGATATATCCTGTCTTTAGCATGATAAGTCTATATTAATCCTCTCAAGAATATCTAGACAGGTATACCTAGTCTTTAGCATATTTATTCCATAGTAACCGTCTCCTGAATAACTAACCTAAAATACCCTGCCTTATTAACATTATAAAAATGTGGCAGTCTAGCTTAGGAGTTTACTCATTTATGCGTTGATACACCTGTTATATGTCTACCTGATAGAACTCATTTTTTCACTCCTGTAAAAGGAAATCAAATGCCATAATAAAAGAAAGATTGACAAAAAAAAGTCAAGTACAATCTTTTCTTAACTGCCTTTTTTCTACTCTAGTTTATAATGAATACATTGCTATTCCAAACTTGACTGAACAATAGAGTATAGTTACTACTTTAGTTTAAAACCTTGTGATTCTAAATATAACAAAAATATATAACATGCTACAAATGTGTATAAACCAAAAGCAAGGACATTCATTTATTTTTATACTGGTAAATCTATATATTGTACTGCCGAGATCTCTTTAATTGTACACCACTGGTGAATATTTAGCAGCTTTGTTAATTATAATTTTTTGGGGGAGGCTAAATGGAGTATGTCTTATGGGTCGCAGGAGGACTGGTTGAAACCTATAGCAGTGAATGAAGAATAAGATCCAATTTGCTCACACAAGGTTTGCATGGTCAAATTCTGAACACTTCGAAACAGAAGAGTGCAGATTAAAAAGCCAACAGAACAAAATTCTATTAACTGCAACATTAATAAATTACCGTATATACTAGAGTATAAGACGAGTTTGTCAGCACATTTTTTGTGCTGAAAAACCCCCACTCGTCTTATACTCGAGTGAGTGTCTGTATTATGGCAACTTATGTTGCCATAATACAGACAAGTGGCTGTTGGGGGCTGGCAGAGAGCTTTTACTTACCTTTCCTGCAGCTCCTGTCAGCTCCCTTCTCTCTCCTCCGTTCCGGTCAGCTCCCCACTGCAAGTCTCGCGAGAGCCGGAGGTGTCAGAGCGCCGCGAGACTTGCAGAGGGAGCTGACCGGACCGGAGGTGAGAGAAGGGAGCTAACAGGAGCTGCAGGAAAGGTAAGTAAACGCTCTCTGCCAGCCCCCCTCCTACACAGTGCACACCACTGGACCCCCAGGGAGTGAGAGCCCCCCTCCCTGGCCAGCTAACAAGCAGGGAGGGGGGGGGGGATGAATAAAAATATCAATAATTTTAAAAAAAATTATTAAAATATAAAAATATTAAAATAATAATAATGTTATGGACAAAAAAATAAAAATGCCCACTCCTCACCAAGGCTCTGCATCACATAGACAAACACTGCACTCATACACACACACACACACACACACACACTGCATTCATTAGATACACACACTGTAAATAAATATTCAATTAATATAATTTTGGGGGGGGATCTAATTTTATTTAGAAATTTACCAGTAGCTGCTGCATTTCCCACCCTAGTCTTATACTCGAGTCAATAAGATTTTTTTGGGTAAAATTAGGGGTCTCGACTTATATCCGGGTCGACTTATACTCAAGTATATACGGTAAATTATTATTAAGCAACATGTACCTGAATAATTAAAAATTTGAAGATTTAGATCAATATAATTGGCATTGTTATAGCAATCATGTAACATTTATTATCAGAATTCCTGGTAAAATCCTTTGTGGCTTTCGCTTTTTTCGCATTAGTTAATTAGGTTACTTGGATTATTTCTGAAACGGCAAATAGCTGCCTTGTGGGGGAAAAAAGGAAAGTCCTATAGGAGTTACGCAAAGAAGATATGAGGCTGCACTTGTTACACAGGCGTAAATCGTACAGCCGAGCCTTGTAAAACACTATTGTAATAGGCCCCAGAAGTATTGTAATAGGCAAGTGATGCAATTAGCTGCACCAATTGTTTTAGCATGTGGAATACCACTATGATGGATAATAAATCTGCAATTCCAAGCTATATACCACTTAAAATGTTGGGTTGAGGTTTGTAATCAACCTGCAATACACAGCTCGTCTAAGTTTGCAAGCCCTTCAGTAAATTAAACTCTGCATGATACTTTGTACCAGAATGTTGTTTTCAAATGAGGAGGGGTAGAGCAATTCATTTTGAGGCCCTGTGGATAGAGCAGCTGCTTTGCTCCTGGTCTGTACTCAATAGTAGGATTTCATGTTTTGTCCTGCATCCCCATTGGTTTTCAATACAGATGATAAACTACTAACGAGAGCTTGTTTACATTATAGGCTTCCCATAAGAGGTGACACACAATGACATTTGAGAAAACTAAGTGTACAAGTACTAAAAAGGATAAATGAAGTTGGTATAGTAACCAGAGTGTCCTTTAAAAACTAAATAAGCACCCCTCCAGTGGCGTACATACCGGGGTCGCGGCTGCGACCGGGCCCGGCCCACCAGGGGGCCCGGCCCACCAGCGACCCGGTATGTATGTCACTGGGCCAGCCTCTTGTCCTGGGGGGCCCAGGAGCCGGCCACCTCCGGGCCCCCCGAGGCTGGCCCTGCTGTCATCCGGCTGGTCGGTACTGCGGGCGCGCGAGGGAGCACTGTCTCCTGGGTGCTTCCTCTTCAGCTCCCTCGCGCACCGCACTGATACCGGAGCCGGAAGATGACGTCATCTTCCGGCTCCGGCATCAGTATGCGGCGCGCGAGGGAGCTGAAGAGGAAGCACTCAGGAGACAGTGCTCCCTCGCGCGCCCGCCAGCCTGCCTGCCCACCGGGTGACCGGCCCCCCAGGAGCCCAGCAGCACCACTGGACCCCAGGGAATCCCCTCAGCTCTCCCACAGGTAAGGAGGCTGGGGGGATTTAAAAAAAAAAAATGTGTTAGTGAGTGTTAGTGTTAGTGAGTGTGTGTTAGAGTGTGAGTGTATGTTAGTGTGTGTTTGTGAGTGTATGTTAGTGTTAGTGAGTGTGTGTTAGAGTGTGAGTGTGTGTTAGTGTGTGTTTGTGAGTGTGAGTGTATGTTAGTGTGTGTATGTTAGTGTGTGTGTGAGTGTATGTTAGTGTGTGTGTGTTAGAGTGTGTGTTAGTGTGTGTGTCTGTTACGGAGTATGTTTGTGTGCATCTGTTAGTGAGTGTGTATGTATGTCTGTCACTGAGTGTGTGTCTGTCAGTAAATGTGTGCGTCTGTTCATGAGAGTGTGTGTGTGTGTGTGTGTCTTAAGCACTTACCTTTCTCCAGCGCTGGACTCCCTTGGCGCTGGGAATCTCTCCGCCTATCAGCTCCGAATACGCATGCGTGGCAAGAGCCACGCGCGCATTCAAACCGCCCATAGGAAAGCATTATTCAATGCTTTCCTATGGACATGCAGCGTCTTCTCACTGTGATTTTCACAGTGAGAATCGCAGAAAATCCTCTAGCGGCTGTCAATGAGACAGCCACTAGAGGCTAGATTAACCCTCAGTGAAACATAATAAAATAGAAAGGTGAACAGCGCTAAAGATTAGAAATTGTACATACGTTTAGTAGAAATACTGGCCAGCGGAGTAACTTAAAAAAAAGGAGAAACAAAGATACAAATAATGGTACAGTATGTATGAACGATATAATTCCACAAGAACAAAGGTGTTATATTCACACTCACACTTTGAGGAGCTATATCAGCTCGGTGTTAAGAGCTTGGACGGAATAATCCCCGTCTATGGATTTCTTGAGGTTCCAGATCGTTGGTGAGTGTATTCGTTATATGAAAAACAAGAGTAAAATACGCCACATGGTCTAGTACGTAAATATAAAATATTGTAGTAAGAGTAGATGATCCTACTTACATATACTAGAGCAACGACCTGCTCTAGTTTGGAGAATTTCAGGTGGAATAATCCCCACCTCAGGATATAGTGGACCCAGGTATAGCAGCAAAGCAGTATTAAATAGGAAGGAGGACAAAAAAAAAAAATGACTGGATGGTTTAAAAATTATATATACTTTAATACAATAAGTAAAACGTGAATAATATACTATAAAACCAGTCCTGTATAAAAGTCCAAAATTCTTCCTCACTTGACGCGTTTCGCCGAAGCTTTCTCAAAAGTGAATGCTTGCTGCTTGGGGTCCTTGAGATTATATACCTTCTCTGATGATGAAAATCGATTCTGCTGTGCATATTTCCTCATTTCCTCATCTTGCTGGAAACCGGAAATGAGGAAATACACATAACAGAATCGATTTCCACTATCATATACCCTATGTGTGCCCATATCTGTAATTTTTCAAGTTTCTATCTGATCCAATATGTTATTAAGTTTATTGTATACCTTTGATTCCTATTTTGAACTTTCCCATAAATTGCCCACATCCAAGATGGCGTCCGGAGAACTTCCTGTCTATGCTATCTTGCTGAAAACAGGAAATGAGGAAATATGCACAGCAGAATCGATTTTCATCATCAGAGAAGGTATATAATCTCAAGGACCCCAAGCAGCAAGCATTCACTTTTGAGAAAGTTTCGGCGAAACGCGTCAAGTGAGGAAGAATTTTGGACTTTTATACAGGACTGGTTTTATAGTATATTATTCACTTTTTACTTATTGTATTAAAGTATATATAATTTTTAAACCATCCAGTCATTTTTTTTGTCCTCCTTCCTATTTAATACTGCTTTGCTGCTATACCTGGGTCCACTATATCCTGAGGTGGGGATTATTCCACCTGAAATTCTCCAAACTAGAGCAGGTCGTTGCTCTAGTATATGTAAGTAGGATCATCTACTCTTACTACAATATTTTATATTTACGTACTAGACCATGTGGCGTATTTTACTCTTGTTTTTCATATAACGAATACACTCACCAACGATCTGGAACCTCAAGAAATCCATAGACGGGGATTATTCCGTCCAAGCTCTTAACACCGAGCTGATATAGCTCCTCAAAGTGTGAGTGTGAATATAACACCTTTGTTCTTGTGGAATTATATCGTTCATACATACTGTACCATTATTTGTATCTTTGTTTCTCCTTTTTTTTAAGTTACTCCGCTGGCCATTATTTCTACTAAACGTATGTACAATTTCTGATCTTTAGCGCTGTTCACCTTTCTATTTTATCTGTCCATTTATCACAAGGTAGAGGGAACACCTTGTTGGTGAACTGCTGCTCACCCTTGAGAAGAGAGCGCTTATTACCCTTTTGCCTCAGTGAAACATAGCCGTTTCTCTGAAACGGCTATGTTTTCAGCTGCAGGGTTAAAACTAGAGACCTGGCACCCAGACCACTTCATTGAGCTGATGTGATCTGGGTGTCTGTAGTGGTCCTTAAAGTGTATGTGTTTATGCATGCACTGGCGTACATACCGCGGTCACACAGGTCGCAGCCCTGCGACCCGGTGCCCGCCGCCATGTGTTGCGGCCCCTGCCCGCGCAGCGTAAGCGCGCGCGCGCGGGGGCCCACGGATCTGTTTTCGCACCGGGGCCCCATGGGTTGTGTGTACGCCACTGCACCCCTCGTTTCCCATAGCTCGGCCCCTATTGGTGCTAAGGCAGAGCTTACACACTGCCTTTTAGTCATACCAGCAATTGCAGCTGTGATGGCTTAAAAAACAGGCAAAACTCCGTCCCTCCAGATGTTCTGAACTACAACTCCCATGATTCTCAGCCTATTTCATTCATAGAATCATGGGAGTTGTAGTTCAGCAACATCTGGAGGGCAGGCGTTTGGAAAAGCCTGGGTTAAAAGAAGTCAGGTGACACTCTCAGCCAATCACAGATGCCCACTGCTGCTTATGCTAACTCAATAATCCAAGCAGCACAGAGGTGATGGATTGCTAGAGAGTCTTGTTTAATATAAAAAAATTAACAATAGTTCAACACTAAATGGAGGTATGGCACCAGGGGACTCCAGACACTATAACCACTTCAATGAAATTAAGCCATTACAATGCCTACAGTATCTTTAATGAACAAAAAAAGGCCACTTGTGGCTGGTTATGACATATTCCAATGCATTGTATAGATCGGTTGACTTTTGGAGCAAAATTAATACTAAAATAATAAAAATAAAAAAAAAGTAAAAATACATTACAGACTGCAACCCAGCCTACAAGATGCAACTTGTATAGGGTCCTGGAATGGTCCTTTAAATTATTTCCATAGGTTAGAGAAAGTCAAGGAAAGTAATCTGTTTATTGGAAACAGTGACTGAACTATCTATGCAATGCCGCACAGTATGCACATCTGTATGGAATGTATTAGCTACCTCAAAATGTAACATTATCTGACATTTGTCCAATGGAATGAAGAAAAATGAGAAATCAAGCATACAAAAACGAGAACTTGCATCTTACCTTGTTTTTGTATAAAAACTCTGAGCAGTGGGTTTGCACTAGATACAGCTTTGCAAAAATTGTCGTCATTGTTAATTGGAAGGAGGTCCCCGTGGACATCTGCATAGCCAAGCATCACATCCACGTTAGAGATATTGTGAAGGTGGAGGAGAAGGTTGTAGAATTCCTCAAACGTTCCTGGTTTGTGGCGGTTTAAGGAGAACCTTCTGAACTCAGCTCCATACTGCAAAGAGAAAAGCAGTATAAAATTAGAAAAGATGCACATACCAAGGCAAAGCTTTACAGGGCAACACAAGGCTTAAAGGGACACTATAAGCAACTTTAGATTAGTAAAGTGGTATTGGGGTATAGAACAAACCCCTGAGGTCTAACTCAAGTTTCTCCAATTTAGGAGTTTAAATCACTTTGTTTATACAACCCTAGCCACACCTCCCTGTATGTGACCTACATAATCTTGTTAACACCTGTCCTGTAAAGGGTAATCTAGTGTTTAAACTTCCTTTATTGCAGTTTTTGGAATTTAGAAATTCTTATCTCCTGCACTGTTAATAGCTTGCAAGACCATGCAGGAGCCAACTGAGTGAGATTAAAGTTCAATTTACAGAGCAAGAGACAAAAACTTCTAAAGCAGACACACTGTACAATGTTTTCATGTTTGCTGTGTGGCAAGGGCTGCATAAACAAAAACAAAGAGTGATTTTATTCCTAAAAGGTAGAAAATTGAGTATTGAGACGGCAGAGACATTATCTACACTATTATTTATCATCAACTTTTATATAGCGACAAAATATTCCACAGCGGTCTACAATGATAAAATTGGGATAAATGACAAGTAATTTACAAACAGAATAGAAAAGTGACAAGAGGTGAAGTAGACACTGCTCATACGAGCTAAAAATTAAAACTGCGTCATTAAGTTGTTTTGTTGCTTAGATTATCTCATTGGCAAAATAGACATGTAGCATAATAAAATTATTATGCTACATGTTTATATTTACTGCTCTTTTACAGATACCATGGTTATACCTTTGTCAACAATAAAGGAGACAAGGATTAACTCATCTATGCATAAATGAGGTAAGTTGAGGTGCCCAGCTCTAGTTCAGAGATGTCCAGACCTAGACCTGCAGATGTTGCTTGACTACATTCCCCATAATTATATTTAGACATTACATTGCAGGTTATATAACCAAGTTTAACCAACCAAAGCAGGTGATAGCAATGAAATTCCATGGGAAAGAGAAACCATTCAATAATACAATTTAAACGATCAAGAACAATTCAAGATGTGAGTTTGTCTGCTCAGTCAAGAATTACATATTGATTACACAGCCCACACAAAAAGGTCACAAGGCAATCCCAATAATTAGCTCTGCAGTAAGCAGTGGAAAAAAAATAAAATATTCTCATACATTATGCATTAAACTGTGATCTAATTTTTGGTTGTTGCTATTTTGGATCCCCATATTGTGAGAGCTACTTTGCAAACCATATGAGAATAGACATTCTGCGATAAGCACCAGAATTACAAAATGAACGTTCCCACTATCTGGTCAACGGGCTCTGCAGGATCATCTAAATTACATGTCCATATAAAAGTGTAAAAACATGTGTATAATTGCCTTGCAAGAATTAGCACACTAATTATTTCCCTGGCTGAATGTAAAATACCCTTAAGATGAGATCACTACTTATACTATGCTGTAAAGTAATGTCATCTTGTTTTATAGTATTTATAGAGAGCAAAAATAAAATAATTAGTTCGTAATGTAGTACGTATGGGGTGAATGAAGGCAAAGAGTGATGTATACTAATGGAATCTCAAAATAGAAAGAATAATACAAAAATAAAATAAATACAAAATAACTACATTTAATTAAGCGATTAAATGTGTTATGGGGGGGGGGAGGAGGGGGGTGTAGAGGGAGAGAAAGGCTCCTATTGGGTCTAGCAAGCCATTAACAGAGCAGGAGATTAGAAATACTAAATTAATCAGAATTTTCCGAAAATTAAGTGTAAACATTAGATGACTCTTTACAGGAAGTGTTTAGGAAGGCTGCACATGTCACCTGCAGGGAGGTGTGCCTATGGCTGTATAAACAAAGTGATTTAACCACTAAATGGCATAGAATTGAGCAGTGAGACTGCAGGCGCATGATCTATACACCAAAACAGCTTCTTTAGCTAAAGTTGTTTTTGGGACTATAGTGTTCATAAACAGGCTTAACAAACATATTCTCTAGTAAGTCTTCCCATTAACTCCAGTTGTCAACCAAGTCATCTGATTTTAGTGTTCATAAACAGGCTTAACAAACATATTCTCTAGTAAGTCTTCCCATTAACTCCAGTTGTCAACCAAGTCATCTGATTTTATGAATGTATGTGGTGCGACAGATACTTGTGATTATACATAAATGTTCTGTTCTGAAAGGGACAGAACACATTTCCAGTATACTGTGGCTGCCAATAGTTGCCAGGAATAATAATGACAGTGCAGAAAGGGTCTGTCGGTGAGTATGTGTCTGTCTGCCAGTGTGTGTGTGTTTGTTTTGGTTAGTGTTGCATTGGCTGCGACTGGACAGTGGAGTACCTGGAGGTGCATGGAGGCACACAACACCACGTCACATTCTGACATGACATCAACATGCTCCACCTTCACAGGGTTTCAAGAAGTAGCAGGAGGATCAGATTTGGCACAGGGTGCGGACGGCGCCATTTGGGGTATACCAGAGGCCGGACTCCAGAGTCGCATACTGGCAGCGGCAATGTGAGTGGAGTCTGCTTGTTGGCTAGAGGTGGGAGCTGAGATTTAGTAGAGAGGGAGGACGGGGGAGACTGGGATTTAGTAAAGGAGGGGTCTGGGATTTAGTAGAGGAGGGTGCTGGGTTTCATTTTATACTGTACTTTTCAAAATAAACCTACGTTTCTATGAAAATGTTAAGTTTTTTTTTTTTGCAGCCCTCATAAAACTTAAACCTTGTTTATGGGGCCCATGCTAGACTTAGAGTTTGACATGCTTGCTCCACATGTTAACTGTGACCATGTTTTTTTAACCCCCTTCCCCCATAACATTGTATCTTCTTTGATACAGGTTAAGGTTCTCTAGTAAAACATACTTTTCTAGCCTCTTAAACTTTTCTGAACATGGAGGTTTTTTTAAACCTAAATCTAGAGCTAGAAACCGGTATAACTGAAGCATAGCTTAATGTTTTTCGTTTTTGTTTTATAAGAAAACAAACTAACCATAAGATATTAGAAAGGAATGGAGAAAGCTTCATGAAAGGCTACCTCTGGTCTAATGTAATGGTAAGTAAACAAAAAAACAAACTGCTAAATAGAAGAAGATGTGGTGTGTCCATCAATAACGGCAAACCTTTAAGGGCAATAAAACCACTTTCAGTGGGTTACAAGTGAGCACAAGGTTACGTTGGGTCACTGTATGTCAAGCAAGTCAATGGTTATCAACCTCAGTCATAAAATTTGCTTCTAGTACTAAACATTCTCCAAGACTCCTACAAACTAAAAGAAATGCGGAACAGAAAGGAACACGGCACAGTGCTTAGGAAAAGAGGCACAAGAAGCCAAAACAAGTATTATTTAGCAGACAATTCTAAATGGAGAATACATACAACTGCGTATTATAGCTTTAAAAAACAAAAAAAAAAACACAAAAAACTATTGTTCATAATTCTATAAAAATGCTATTCTACACAACCCACTTGCATGGCACACAGTGAAATTTTAAGAAAAACTAAGGTAAAAGTTTTTTTTTTAGTAGAAATCTTTATTTGATTTTAGACAAAGAATAATTTACATATATCTCATACAAGAATAAAAACAAAAACAACAATAAATATCTAACATTCAGTCTCTACACTTACTTCTGACATACATCATTCATAAACATAAAAAGTGGGATAAGGATACAGCATACGTAGGATACATTATATATCTTATTCTTTAACATTTCAGAAATCCGAAGTGAATTAGTGAACTACTCATAGTCTTAAATTTGTAAGCACTTTTTTCCCCCATCTCATATTTCTGTACATTATCTTCCATATATATATATATATATATATATATATATATATACATACATACACACACACACACACACACACACACACATATACACCCATCTTATTCTTAATCTGAGACAAAGCATTTTTCCATCTTCTTGCTATCAGGATCTTCACTGCCATGAAAGAATGCATAGAAAAACTAAGGTAAATGTTGAGCAGATAAGCCGTGCTACGCCCCCTATTCACCACTGCCAATCTGTCCAACAGATCACAGAAATATGTACAATTTTATTATCATACATTTAAGTGTAGATGGATATAGAGTATTAGTAATAAGCATTATAAAGACAACATTCATAGAGGGGAAAAAAATAGAGCTATGAATTTAGTTCATATAGTGCAAAAGAAAACATACATGCATTTTTTCTTTGGGGAATATAAAATCTTGGCCTGGAAGCCTCCCCCCTTCTTGACTAAACAGAGGATTCCCATTGAAAAACTTGGCAACCAGGCACACTTGTGCTTGATAAGTTTTGAGCCTTTCTTTAAAATGTTAAAGGAACACTCCAAGTACCACAGCCACTGAGGCACATTGTGTCAGCGAATGCTCTCAGCCTATCACAATTCCCCCAGGAAACCTTCATGATACTGCGGCCAGAAGGAAGAAAGAGAAGGCAGAAGTGTCAGGCACTATCCGTTAGAAAACAGTTTAACTCCAGACAATCCTGCCCCAAACAACTTTTATGAGCTTGAGTAGTGCTCCTTTAAAGGAACACTATAGGATTAGGAATAGAAACAAGTATTTGTATTGCTATAGTGCCCTATTCACCATTTCGATTACCACCCCCTAAACAGTAAAAGGGTGAAATATACCTTGCTGCCCTCTGTGCTGCAGTTACAGGCTATATACACCAGAACCACTACATTATGCTAAATAGTTACATAGCTGAAAAGGGACTTGCGTCCATCAAGTGCAGTCTTCCTCACATTTGTTTTTTTTTTGCGGTTGATCCAAAAGAAGGCAAAAAAAAAACCCAGTTTGAAGCACTTCCAATTTTGCAACAAGCTAGGAAAAAAAATTAATTCTTGACCCCAGAATGGCAGTCAGATTTATCCTTGGATCAAACAGCCATTACGCTACATTGAAAAATTATATAATTGAATATTCAGTTTTTGCAAGTATGCATCTAGTTGCTGTTTGAACAACTGTATGGACTGATAAAATCACTTCTTCAGACAGAGAATTACACATCCTTATTGTTCTTACAGTTAAAAACAAAAAAAACATTTCTTTGCCTTAGATGAAATATTATTTGTTCCAGTCTAAATGCATGACCTCGTGTCCTATGTAAGGTCGGTTTATGAATAGATTTTCCACACAATGGTTTGTATTGGCCCCGAATATATTTGTATAATTTTATCATATCCCCTCTCAGGCGACATTTTTCTAAACTAAAGAGGTTTAAATTTGTTAACGGATATGTTCCATTCCTTTTATTAATTTTGCTGTAGTGGTTCTGGTGACTATGCTATCCCTTTAATGTATTTAAGGGAGCTTGAGGCACACCAGCGTGCCAGAGCACATTAGTTGAAAAACCACTGCTCCACCGTATATGGTTTATCAAAGTATGTAGACCAAGCCTAATAATGCTTTTCAATGTTTAGAACTGCAAAGTTTGTTGGACCTTCCTAAGTAAATAGAATGATTACACATTCCATCCATTAGGGCACAGAAAAGAGCACTGATGTGCCAGTCTCAAAAATCCCATTACATGTGACGAACAGGTGCAACTTTGGTTGCCTAAGCTTAGCATACAGTGCAGAGAGCACAACATTCTGTCTATGCATTTAAATGTGCTCTACATTTGTTTTTAATATAGAAGGCATATATACACATACCAAATACATACAAATTATAAGGCTACAACAGACTCTTGATTTTAAAATTATAATATATATTTCTCAAAAATCACAATATTTTTTTATAATTATTTGAAAAATTGATGCAAAATGATTAAAATGTATTAGATTTTAGCTACTCTAGAAAGGTTTGTAAAAGGGGTGACGTCATATTATACATTAAGATATTCATATGGATACCTCCGCAGATTGCATATAATACGTATACGACTGCATTTGTTCCCTGGAAGACATTGCAGATTCCAAGATGTGCACCCGTCCAATCAATGTGATGGCCTGCTTTTTAGGTGGAAACCGGTACAAGCAACCAACAACATTGCCACCACTCTGATCTCACTAAAAAAGTTCTACTATCCAGACAGAGGCCTGAGATAGCCACACTCAATATAACAACCCATTGAATTCACATCAAGACATGTTCAAAGGCCCGTGTTAACCATAGGCCTCTCAGTAAGAGCATCAAGATGTCAACATCTGGTTCTCCGGTGAAGTAGATAAGGATCATTTACAGATTTATTGTTCTGCGGCTTCAAATTTATGCTGCACTCTCAGCTACTTCAGATTCCACTTCACACAGATATTGAGAAGGCCTGTGCAGAAGATTACAGATTTTATTAATTTGTATTAGATTAAATTTCACGCAAGGCCTCTCAGGTCCATCATTGTGATCAGGAGAGGCACTCTAATGCACTTTCCCACGATTGCAAAAGTAATTCACTATTAATTTTGCATTTGTCAGGGCCTCAAGTACAAAACATGCATGGTATTCAATATTATCTTCTGCAGTCATGTCTGTTTTCTCATACTGAAGTTCTTCATAATGAAGATTTCCTGAGTATATATGTGATCCCAATAAGCAATCAATGTAAAGACAATATATGTGGACTCTTGCAAGTTTCAATTTTTAAAACAAAATGTGTTTTACTCTCTTTTGATGTATTCAGTTTAGACGATTGTTGTGCCTTTGTCTCCCCACTACATAGTATACTACTTTGTTTTAGAATGGCAAGGTAATTTATTATTAGCATTTACATAGTGGCAACATAATCCGCAGCGCTTTAGGGTATTAAAAAGGGGGAGAAGACCCTGCTTATAAAATTTATTATTAAAACAAGCTTATAATTTAGGATTTGAGTTAAGAAAATATTGTTAGGCGTTTTGCCCGAAGATGCGGCATGGTCTGGACTGGACTTGAACCTGGGTTTCCAGGTTTGCTTTTAATACAATTCACACGGTTATGGTTAAAAAAAAAAAAAAATCAAAATAAAACTACTTGTCCTGTTCAGACCCAGATGTGTGTTGCCCAACCGGTGAATCAGATGTACCCACTAGTAGGAAATAGGTACAATGTGTGTAAGACCTATCAGCATAAGTATAAATCAAAAACCAATGGTTACTCGTTCAACTCTTTCTTCTGTCTCTCCATGATGGTGTTTTCCAAATCATATCCAACAGATTTTTCTCCTCCTCATTTTGTTCCCTTATCTACCTGTACAATTTCCTTTATATTCATCTAAAATTAGTTCCTTGCCTTCTTTCACGGTTTGGTTGACTTCTTGATTACTTTGCTAATCTAAGGTCTATCGTGGGATGCTTGGAATGTGCACTTAAAGCGGCACTGTCATGCCGAACTTACCTTTCCTCAATCTCTTCCTCTTCTCACCCTCTCTCGGGATCTGTTATTCATTTCTTCCATTCTTCTTTAGTTTTCTTTAAAACCATAAGACAAAGTAGGGACTCTTTGTCTTATGGGATTCCTCCGCTTGACCAGCTCTGACCAGCGGAGGAGCAAAGTGTGCTTCATTTCCGCTGGTCAGAGCAATTTTCCCATGATCCCTAGCTTTCCTCCCTGTTCCCACAATGCTTCCTGTCAGTATTGCCGAAAGTCCTGTCACTTAGACAGAACGCCGGCAAAACTGCCGAATTGCATCCTAACAGAATGAGCACTGTTTCTCCATTGGTGTTAGGATGCAATTCGGTACTTTGTTCGGATCGGAATTTCATTCAAATGAATGAAACTCCGATCCTATTCATTGCTGTGGCTGCATCTTGAAGCCGCTTAGTAGATAACTCCCTAATTCCCACGGTATCAGGGAGCTATCTACTAAAAGGCTGAAAGACCTAAATTGGTCTTTCAGCCAAATTTACTAACACTAAGTAAAAATGACTTAGTATTAGTAAATAATATGCCCCTACTCGCTATACCGCGAGTACGGGCATGTCTAGTAAGCAGTGAGCAGCCTGTGGCTGCTCACTGTAGAAAAAAAAAAATATATATTGCCCCCCACCCCTAAATGACGGGTGGGGGCCGTTAAGTAAAATAAGGGAGGGAGACCTATTGTCCCCCCCCCCCCCGGCCCCCACCCCTGAGCGGTGGGTGGGGGCCATAAAGATAATGAGGGGGGGGGACCTACTGTCCTCCCCCCCCGGCCCCCACCCCTGGGCGGCGGGTGGGGGCCATAATGTTAATAAAGGGGGGGGGGGACCTAATGTCCTCCCCCCCGGCCCCCACCCCTGGGCGGCGGGTGGGGGCCATAATAGTAGTAGGGGGGGGGGGACCTACTGTCCTCCCCCCCGGCCCCCACCCCTGGCCGGCGGGTGGGGGCCATAATGGTAATAAGAGGGGGGGGGGACCTACTGTCCTCCCCCCCCCGGCCCCCACCCCTGGGCGGCGGGTGGGGGCCATAATAGTAGTGGGGGGGGGAACCTACTGTCCTCCCCCCCGGCCCCCACCCCTGGCCGGCGGGTGGGGGCCATAATAGTAATAGGGGGGGGGGGACCTACTGTCCTCCCCCCCCAGGCCCCCACCCCTGGGCGGCGGGTGGGGGCCATAATAGTAGTAGGGGGGGGGGGACCTACTGTCCTCCCCCCCGGCCCCCCACCCCTGGCCGGCGGGTGGGGGCCATAATAGTAATAGGGGGGGGGGACCTACTGTCCTCCCCCCCCGGCCCCCACCCCTGGGCGGCGGGTGGGGGCCATCATAGTAATAAGGGGGGGGGGACCTACTGCCCCCCCCGGGCCCCACCCCTGGGCGGCGGGTGGGGGCACTAAGTAAATCCCCCCCCCCCCATCAAGGTGACTAGGGGTGCCCAAGCCCCTAGTCACCCACCCCCCACCCAAATAAAAAACGCCCCTACCTACCCCCCTCACCCTAAAAAATAGTGAGGGGGGAATAAAATTGCTAACCTGTAAAGTAAAATTAAACTTACCATTCGACGTCTTCTTTTTTCTAAAATCTTCATTTTTCAGCCCCAAAAAAGGCCAAATAAAAAACCATTATAGCCGTCGAACTAAAAATAAAATAAAAAACCCGAGCGCAAAAAAAAAAAACCCGACGAAAAATAAAAAACCCGAGCGCACAAAAAAATAATCCATCTTCACCCATGGAGGGCTCCGCGCAGACTGAGCTCCGCAGGGCGGGGCAAGGCTTATAAAGCCTTGCCCCGCCCTGCAATTAGCCTAAAAACACTCTGATTGGTGGGTTTAAGCCAATCAGAGTGCTCTTTGTCATTTTACAAGCGTGGGAAAGTTCTTTGGAATTTTCCCACGCTTGTAAAATGACACAGAGCACTGTGATTGGATGGCTTGAAATCCATCCAATCACAGTGCTCTGTGTCATTTTACAAGCGTGGGAAAATTCTTTGGAACTTTCCCACGCTTGTAAAATGACACAGAGCACTGTGATTGGATGGCTTGAAATCCATCCAATCACAGTGCTCTGTGTCATTTTACAAGCGTGGGAAAGTTCTTTGGAATTTTCCCACGCTTGTAAAATGACACAGAGCACTGTGATTGGATGGCTTGAAATCCATCCAATCACAGTGCTCTGTGTCATTTTACAAGCGTGGGAAAATTCCAAAGAACTTTCCCACGCTTGTAAAATGACACAGAGCACTGTGATTGGATGGCTTGAAATCCATCCAATCACAGTGCTCTGTGTCATTTTACAAGCGTGGGAAAATTCCAAAGAACTTTCCCACGCTTGTAAAATGACAAAGAGCACTCTGATTGGCTTAAACCCACCAATCAGAGTGTTCTTAGGCTAATTGCAGGGCGGGGCAAGGCTTTATAAGCCTTGCCCAGCCCTGCGGAGCTCAGTCTGCGCGGAGCCCTCCATGGGTGAAGATGGATTATTTTTTTGTGCGCTCGGGTTTTTTATTTTTCGTCGGGTTTTTTTTTTGCGCTCGGGTTTTTTATTTTATTTTTAGTTCGACGGCTATGATGGTTTTTTATTTGGCCTTTTTTGGGGCTGAAAAATGAAGATTTTAGAAAAAAGAAGACGTCGAATGGTAAGTTTAATTTTACTTTACAGGTTAGCAATTTTATTCCCCCCTCACTATTTTTTAGGGTGAGGGGAGTAGGTAGGGGCATTTTTTATTTGGGTGGGGGGTGGGTGACTAGGGGCTTGGGCACCCCTAGTCACCTTGATGGGGGGGGGGGGAATTTACTTAGTGCCCCCACCCGCCGCCCAGGGGTGGGGGCGGGGGGAGGACAGTAGGTCCCCCCCCATTATCGTTATGGCCCCCACCCGCCGCCCAGGGGTGGGGGCGAGGACAGTAGATCCCCCCCCCCCCCTTATTACTATTATGGCCCCCACCCGCCGCCCAGGGGTGGGGGCCGGGGGGGAGGACAGTAGGTCCCCCCCCCCTATTACTATTATGGCCCCCACCCGCCGCCCAGGGGTGGGGGCCGGGGGGTGGAGGACAGTAGGTCCCCCCCCCCCCTTATTACTATTATGGCCCCCACCCGCCGCCCAGGGGTGGGGGCCTGAGGGGAGGACAGTAGGTCCCCCCTCATTCCCATTATGGCCCCCACCCGCCGTCCAGGGGTGGGGGCCGGCGGGGGAGGACAGTAGGTCCCCCGTCCCCCCTTATTACCCTTTTTTTTTTTTTTTTTTTACAGTGAGCAGCCACAGGCTGCTCACTGTTTAGTGGACATGCCCCTACTCGCGATATAGCGAGTAGGGGCATTGGGGAGATTTGAATCTCCCTTGTGCTATTATGGGGGTCATATTGACCCCCATAGAGTGAGGGGAGGACCTGGGGGGCTAATGAAGTGGTGGGGAGCACAGCTCCCCACCGCTTCTGTCTTTACATATTGCAAGGAGGGAGCTGCACGCCGGTAGCTCCCTCCTTGTAATAAACCGAACAAACAAACGAACACTGATACACAGTGTTAGTTTGTTCGTCTGATTTTTTTCTATTCATTCATTCGTCTGTCTGATGAATGAATGGGTGAAATTCCCGTTCGCATGTCCAGATGTTTCACTGGGCATGTGCGGGAATCTCACAGTCTGTGTAGTGTGGGTAGATGACGTGTCCCACAGGGACTTCACCTACCCACACAAAGATGGCGGCGCCCTGAATAAAGATCGGGGCAGAAAATAAAGAATAAAAAATAGGTAATCTGGGGGGCTTAGGGGCATTTGGGGGTGACTAGGGGGTCGATTGGATGTAGTTGAGGCGGGAGGGGGGTTAAAAAAAAAAACGGAATTCGGCATGACAGTGCCGCTTTAAAACCATATTTAAAAAAAAAAGAGAAGTACACATGGCTTCAGGGCTGTTTGCGTAGCATGCATGATAAAACTATTGTACCACAGATAAAATCTAATGCAAGAAACCTATTTTGCGATTAGGTCCTATAGTTTCTAGTTTATCATTTTTAAAAGTAATTACTTTCCCATTCATATTTTACTTATCTCACTTCAAAGCAGCTGTTCGTAGCAATCCAATTTTAACTCAATATGGCTATTAATATTATAGGAAAATATATAATAAGCTAATTTTGCACAAATTTTACAACAGGAAATATATCCTTATTTTAACCCTAACAGTAGTAATATGTTGCCTTGATAATGTGAATTCTTGTAGGATTGTGAATTAAAATATATAAGAAAAAAAATTGCAGCCAACATTTAGGCTTGCTGAAGAACACAAGCTGGTTCAAACATATGCATTTTTACCTGGTTAGCGATTACTGTCTGAGTGACAGGAAATGAGAAATAACATTATTCCAACAAAGACAGATTACAAAAAAATAAAAAATAAATAAAGTTAGAATTGAACAGAAAGTGAAGGTAAAAAAAGGGAGATTGAAGGTTAAGATGTTTTGTTACATGAGGTAAAACATCAGGATTTTAGGACAAGTAAACTTTACTAGACATATCTACACAATTTCCAGAATGGGGAAGATTATATTTAGAAAGCAAGACAGTTACCTATGCACAAATTACACGCTTTTAAATGGTCATGAGCTTAGAAAGAAAAAAATAAATACATTTCAAATTACCGTATTTACTCGAGTATAAGTCGAGTTTTTCGGCACATTTTTTGTCACCCCTCCTACACAGTACACACCACTGGATCACCAGGGAATGAGAGCCCCCCTCCCTGGCCATGTATCAAGCAGGGAGGGGGGACAAAAAAAAATCTAAATAAAAATATAATACAAAATTTAATAATATTAAAATAAAATAAAAATATTAAAAAATATATCAAAATAATAATAATAAAAAAAAAACGCCCACCCCCCCCACTAAGGTTACACACTCTGCATCACATACACACATACACTGCATTCACACACTGCATTCATTATATACACAAAATAAATATTCAATTAATGTAATTTTTGGGGGATCTAATTTTATTTAGAAATTTACCAGTAGCTGCTGCATTTCCCACCGTAGTCTTATACTAGAGTCAATAAGTTTTCCCAGTTTTTTGGGGTACATTTAGGGGGGCTCGACTTATACTCTCCTATATACGGTACTTGACGAAAATATATGTATGAATTTCCCAATGAGAGGGAAGTAGAAAATGTAAATATAAACCGAATCAAAGCACATAATTCTCACTCTCTCTTAAATGAGTGATATTACAATGGACTCTACCCAAGGGTGCTCGGTTAGTCCTCAGGTGTCTTTTCCAAGAACGGGTAGATCAATTACAAAATTTGTCAGATGCTTTGAAGGAGTCACAGGAGTTTAGAAAATTGGTAACACTGCTGAAAGCCAGTGGTTTTTACTAATGCTGGACTTGACGAATTTGTTTGGAGCCATTTTTCTTTTTCTTTTAAGTATCGGTTTTATTTTCCACGCGAAAAATGCAATTCTTAAAGGGACACTATTGTCACAAGAACTAGTACAGCTAAATGTGGTTGTTCCGGTGTGTATAGCCTGTCCCTGCAGGCTTTTCAATGTAAGCGAGGGGGGAGGTACCTAAACAGACATTTTCTTACACTCACAAATTGACATTTTTGTTTTAATTATTGTCCACCTAGCCTCCCTATCTTTGGGAAAGCTAAGTGGATCTTTCCCTGGGGTCCAATGTGGCTCCTCTCTAATATGCAGTTCCTTCCTGCTCTGCACTCTCTGCAGTGATGCCGGGGCCGGAGTGATGACATATCCCGGCTCCCGGTATCAGTTAACAGCACGCAAAGAAGCAGAGAGGAACTGCAGGAACATTACTGCTCCGCAGGGCGGCCAGCACCAATAGCTTAGCTAAAGGGCTGAAAAATTATAGGCGCCAGGGCAAAATTTCTAGTCACAATGGTGACCTGGAATTTGTCAAGCCCTGTACTAATGAATATATAGGATGAAGACATGAAATAAACGGAACACTGAATCTGTTTAGAAACCTCTCAAGATATATAGGAACCATGCTCTGAATCTATTTACCAAATTTAAATACACTCAATTTATGAGACATCTATGGGTACAACAGTAAACAAATAAAAATATCTATAGCTCTCATATTTCTCCTCAGATATCCTAGACTCTTCAGAATGGGTTTCCCCCAGGGATTGTTTAGGATTAGGTAGATACTTGACAGACATGTTCCAAAGTCAATAGAGTAGAGAATCGGTTTCATTTTTAACAAACCTGTTACTTGGCATATGGACTAAAATTGCAGAATACCTGATTGTTAAAACATGACCTAGGGATAGCAGCGAGACCTATTAATATTCCTTCCAAAATAGTTAAACATTTAGAGCTTGAAAATATTCCTGAGGTGACAACTCCAGGCTGTAATAACATGTATGCTGATGAAACATTAACCAATCGTGACAGTGAAGAGATGCTGTAATAGTGATTTGGTTTGAATCTGGACTGCAGCTCTTTAGGTGCTGTAGCTGCCGGCCAAATCTCCAATAATGGCTCTGCTCTGCGGTGGTTCACAGCCCAGATCCTCAAGACACAGAAACATCCCTAGATTTGTCAGGCTTATTTTGGACCAGAATAGAAAGACGAATGCTCACCCTCCGGTTCTAAGCGTTTGCCTAACATGCGTATCAACAACAATGTGCAGATGATTGACAACAGAAAGTATCTAATACGAGTGACACTGAATCTTGTAAAATTCTGCAAAATATGATGGCACTATACAGGTTAATAATATTAAAAACACTACACGTCTAAAAAAAAAAGTTCAAAATGCAAATTGAGCGATCAATCCAAGACAGCATTTAAGCTATGACTTCACAATAGGCAGGTGAGGTGTGGTTTCTGACTCAACAATATTTGACACAAACATGCGCTATGAATTCATAACTTAATGACATTTATATTTACTTAACAGGACACGTAATTTTTGTTGATATATTTCTTTAAAATCGAAATTAGATCATAGATTTTACAAATTTGCCTGATAGGAAGCTTAAATTGACATTAGCAAATATATCCTTTATTAACATGGGGGAGAAATAGAGTTTTCCCCAACAAGCTTTCTTATTCAATTAAACTGCGTAGGAATATACAGGAAGGCACCACCAAGATTTGAGGCCAAACAAGCACAAACCCCCACAGTGCAAATACAAAAAAAAGACTTGTGCTTTTCACCTGCATATCTCAAGTTGGACTTTCAGGGCTCCTTCTTAGGTTTAAAAACTTTAGAAATCCTTTTTCGCACAAATATCCCAGAGTTCTCCGCCTAAAGCATGCATGTGAGCACAGTCAGGCACTATGTTCAAAACCACGCTGATGAGACCTACAAGGTCGAAACTGCAGTTAATGGATTATTTCTTGTCACTGATCCTTTTGGATCATGTTTTGGTTTTAAAAAAATAAAATAAAACAAAAACTGTGTTTATAACATTTACTGTCTGCGCTCATTTGCATATCAAACTGGGAACTTTGGGATAGTGGTGTCTCGAGTTTCTATGTCCAAGAAGGGCCCCTCAAAAGATATACAGGTGATCCATAGTAGGATATACAAACATTCAACAGATATGTGATGGATTTGGTTATTTATTTTTTGGTGTGTGAGTGGTTAAATGTGTGTTTATGTATATCTGATTGAGTGAGTAGACGTGTAAGTGTGGTTAATTAGTGATCATGGTTCCTTATCTGGATCCTAAATTTTGTATCTGGCTCCTAATAGAGAAATTTGTCAAGGCCGGTGACTTATCGACATATTTTTCAATACTTTCTCTATCAGTTTAGAGTATGATTCCACATTAAGATTATTACAAAACAAAAAGAAAATAAGTGTATGTGCACTTTTAAAATTTTTTATTTCTAATATTTATTATTTTTGTAGTGGGGAAGGGGTTATACATTTATAAAGATTTTTTTTTCCTAGACAAAATAAAATAAAAATTAAGTTAATCTGTGGCTTGGTGAATTTTTTACCTAGATGTTGCAGTTTGATTCGATTCAATTTACCATGTAGTAATTAAAACATGGTATGTGGAGGGGCGGGGACGGACAACCGACCGAGGCAGATGTATGAAGCTAGAGCTTCTCAAGGAAAAGCATGAATCTGACCATAATTCAGGGGTATTGAACACAATTCCAGGGTGAATGCATCTGAAAAGACAGGCTGCGAGATATCAGCACTGCCAGAGTCCGAGGCCTGCAACATTAGGGTGGTGGGGGTGGCCACACCTCCACCTCACACAGTTCTTGTTTGTTTCTGTGCCCTGTCCCTGCCCCTCCCCTTTGGACTGATGGAGGATAACCCGGTCCCCACTGCTGGATTGACCTGCAGCAGTGGAAAACAGCCGCGGAGAACAAATAAAGGGTGCAAATTCTGAAAGATCTAATAGCCATGACAAGCCTTACAAGATGGCCACCACAACAACCTGGGCCTTCCACGAGGTACGGATAGAGCAGGCCTTAAGGTCTCAGTTCTGGGCTACAATAAGCCAATGAGCAGAGAAGGAAGTTATGGCAAGCTCCACACTGACACTCCCTGGAAGTGTCCTCAATCCACAGCCTGCCTTACATGGCCATGTTTTGGCTCCGAAAGCAAGAAGGAAGAGGAAGAAGAAGCGGTGGGCACCTCAATCCCAGAGGCTCAGCCCTGCTGGTAGCCGCAACATACCTAAGCCTCAGTCCGCCCAGGGTCGACTTCGCACGCAGGGCTCAACCCCTCGACCAGTGCAAGCTCTCTCACAGGCCTGGGGCCACAAGGGAACCATATCCATGCATGGAACTGCTGCCTTGTGCCAGAGTCTCCCTTGTCCCATGACGGCTCTACACTCCATCCAGCGTGAGTCTGTGAAAGGGACAATTAGCCGCTACGTACTCTTGGTGTGCACTTTAAGCATGCCGATCAGCGGAGTAGGCTGAGCGTGCCTTTTATACTGGGTGCTTGCATACACTCCGAGTGCCCTCTGAGTTTAAATGCCATTTGCCATACTTAACATGTTTACCCTTACCACATCTGCCTTCCGACTTACCTAACCTGTCTCATGCTAACTTAAGTTCCAGAATGCTTTTCCCCAGACACTAATGTCTACTACCCAGTGGTAATATTACGAATAGAAATGTCAGTTAATATAGCGTGAAGTATTTCCTGTTTTCCCCTTAACTCTCCACGGACTGTTCCCCATCACGCTCATGTTATACTCCGCTATACTATTAATATAACAATAGATATTAATACTAACAATAGATCAGTTACCTAGCCTGCTTCCACTAATGCTCATACTAGCATATCTACTGACATTATGTATGATCACTTTTTCGTATATAAAAATTGTGCAGTTTACTCAATGTCATGACGTTATGTGCTTCGCATTGCCTGTATTAGCTATCGTGGCATTAAAGGCTTGTGATAAACCCTTTGCACAGCAAAAATAAAAATTCAAAACCTGGTATGTGGCTTGGGATGCAGTCATGCGCATACTAAACACCCATGTGACCATGCTAATGAGATTCAGATACACACCACAGATTGCTGCTAAGATGGCTACAAATGTATGCGAACTAAACTTGCACAACCAGAAGCAGTGTCCAGGGAACTGTCCCACCATAACAACTTCATTCTGTTTACGTTATTATTGTGTCTGGAGTGTTATTTAAATCTTTGGATTTCTCCATCTGTTTCTTTTGTGGCCTGTAATTTTTTTAATATATGCCATTTTTTTCTTTAATACAATGGAACAATCCAAGTTTTCCCCAATTTGTCAAAAAAAAAAAAAAAAAAGTGTTTGGTTTAATTCTCTTTTCCAGGACTTGAAGTTTGAAGGTCTACTGAAATTGATAATCCTGCGAAAGAATTTACCATGATGAAAACAATTACATTTTTGACAATTGTTGGAACAACAAGTATCGATAGGAATTTGTCACTTTTCAGAACAAGTCAATTAATATCTCTGATTGAGTATTAAAATTAGTGATTGATCACAGCCCTAGACTTTTTGTTATGTTCCCATAAAGATCATGACAAGACCCAACAGCGCATAATATGGCAAAGTATAACACTGGTTAACACATCCTATGGGAGAGAAGAAAGGTTTAATTTTGTACCCATTAACACATGTTAATCTGCTTGACTACATTGTAAAATGGTCAATAGATTAGATTCCATTATTAAAATAATATTAAGATTATCAAAGCAGAGTAATGTTTACAAAGATTCACATGACAAACTCATTTTGTGAACGGAGAGTAAATGCACTGCTAAAAAAAAAAAAATGTTTGCATTAACCAGTGGTACATGCAGTATATTGACTTGAAGTGATGTACATTACAGAGTGAAGAGTTTATAGAATAGTCACGCACAGCCTGGCAGCACAGCCAGATGGCATTTATAGTTCAGCCATAGTCATATGAACACAGTGGAATAACAGTTGTAGGTCTGATCCTGAAGATCTTCTTAGAATAATGATAACTACAAAGCAAGAAGTCAAACTTCCTCCAATTATTCATCTCCCTGCTGCCTATATAGATTCTTCATGCATGCTTGGAGAGGTTTCCTGCATTCTATTTTAGGAGAGCAATCAGTACAAAAATCAAAAAGGTAACCAAATGCACAGGACTAGTCTTGTCAGTAATCATGTTGATTTTGTGTCAAATGTAAGCATTTTATTTCAGAGGGGTGGTTCCCTAAAGGAAGATGAAACAGCCGCCAGAAACATTCATTTTTGGAATCACTACAAAGGAGGACAAAAAACAAACAACCAAAAAAAAAAAAAAAAAAAAAAAAATACACAAGCCCGCAACAAATGCTCATACTAAATTAAACATTGTCCCTCAAACTTGAAATGTTCATTACAAAAAAATAAATGTAAACGGATAATCCAAGTGCAGTAACAAATTTAGAATTGGAAAAACATTTCCCAAGAATGCTCATTTTCTTCTTTTTTGTTGTATAGATGATGCTTTACTTAACACTACCGTTGGGCTGGTCAGTCCCATGTTCTCTTGTTGATCCAACAAACAGTGTTGGCAAGTTGATTTGTATTTACTAGGTGCCATCTGGTGAGTGTGAAACTTGCAAGTAAGGCTGCTAAATGTCGTCATGATGTTGCGACAAAGGGGTGGCATTTGACATGTGGGGACAAAGGGGTGGCATTTGACATGCATTAGTTAGCGATCCAATTTGGGTTGACTTTCCTTTGAACAGCACACACCAGCAAACCAGAGAGTAACATAAGCAAAATATATTTAGTTTGCAGAATGCAATCCTCAAATCGATTTATACTGATTCAAGTATGTTTGTACATTTTAATAAATTCATATTTTTAATCATATTGTTATACAATGTTTTTAACCTAGATGGATCCCTTACAAAATGGAGGTAAGTGGATAGATGCACAGATCTGGGTCTACAACTCCCAAGATGCCTTAAAACTAGTGAAGTATCATGGAGTTTTAAGTTCCAACTCCCTGAACAACACAATTAACAGAATAATTTTATCTGAACATGATAAATAAGTAGTATAAATTATCCATAATTACCTCTTTGGAATCTGGCAGGTGTTCTGGGGAGAGGTGCCTGTCTAGAAACATGTGATGTCCGCAGCCAATCATAACATGGCATTTTAACACTAGTCATTTCCTCTTGTACAGTAGGTAAATATGCGTTTGAGCTGCAAAATGATGCCAAATGCAATTTGTGCCACAAAGAACTAAAGCCCATAGCCATTCTAAAGAACATGTGAAAGCCATCAAGGGTATAGCAGTCAAAAGATAAGGTGTTAAAGTAGCAGAACAGGAAGGGGAGAGTGGAGTGGAGTCCTCTACGAAAGAGCAAAAGACAGGTTTGTGAAAGAGAAGTTACTCAGGGAGGTCATGAGCTTTTCTGAAGAGGGTTTTGAGGGACTAAACTGATACTGCAAAAATGTAATGTCTGCTTTAACAATAAATGCAAAGAGGGGTTAGAGTTTGGATTCCCAGGTAAGCTACAAAGCATTAAAAAAATTATTTGAATCTTAAAGGAACACTGTAGTTTTGGAAATACAAATCTGTTCCTTTATTGTGCTAAAACAAAGAGGAAAATAAAATATAATAGAAATCTGAGAGAGGATAATATCAGCTAAATATTTAATGAATTGCACTTACAAAAACAACCTACAGCTTAAAAAGATCAAGAGGTACACACCAACAGGGTGGATTTCATTTAAAACACTAGTTAGGACTCAATTTAAATCATGATTTTAAACATGAAGTCGTGCTGGTTGTAATAATCTTTAATATTTGCAACCAGATGACGATTACATATTTACCTAAACATTATATCCCAAGTCTTTAACGTTGTCCTGGTTGTGGGAAGTATTTTCCTGATTTTAGGGCGCAGATTATGAGGTAACCATAACAGTTCTTTAATGTAATATGGAAGTAACTTTTTTTCCAATTAATAACCACTGAGGTAGATTGGCAGTCAGATTAAACTTAAAGGCCTGTGTGGCATTCCTTGCAAAATAATAACTTTGAAAATCAGGTACACCCAAACCACCATTTGCTCTGAGATGTTGCAGTATAGACAATTTGATCCCTCTAGGTTTGCCTGACCAAATATATTTTATTATAGCCAAATTAAGTTTCTTAAAAAGGGAATGAGGGATGGCCCTTAAAAAGTATAGTATTTTCGGGAGAATATATTAGTCTTTAATGAATGTATTTTACCCAGCCATGATTTCTACAGCTCCCTCCATCTGTTCATCTCCTTCTGTAGTTCTGGCCAGACTTTTGCGAAGTTACACACATGCATGTTCGACAGGTTTTTGCTAAAGCTAATGCCGCCCAAGTAAGCCACATGTGATTCCCTCCACTCAAAATTGAAGGCATCCCTCAGACCATCCATGATAGGCCGTGGAAAATAAAAGGGCAAAGCCTGTGTCTTAGTTTAGTTGAGTTTAGAATAGGAAACATCCCCAAATTGTTTTTATATGTTATTCCTGTATCAAGGAATCAATAGACGCAACCGGGTTCCTTAAAGACAAAATTATATATCGTCTGCAATGAGCCTAATCATATGAGTGACAACACCAATGGCAACACCCTCTATCTTCGGGTCATTCCTAATTAATTGGGCCAGGGGTTCCATTGCCAGAATAAATAATAAAGAAGACAGGGGACAAATCCTGTCTGGTACCATTAGTAAGAGGAAAACTTTCTGAGATGAAACCCGTGGCCGACACTCTGGCTGTAGGATGATGATACAGAGCAAATATTGCATTTACTAGTGGAGTCGCAAGACCAAATTTGAACAAAACCTCTTTCAAGTGTCCCCAGTGTATTCTATCCAACGCCTTCTCTGTGTTCAATTAAAGCAGCAGAGAAGGCGCACGATATGTTCTAATTTGATGAATAATCTTGATAAACCTCCTAGTGCCATCCGTGGCTTGTCTGTCTAACACAAATCCCACCTGATCGTTTAGGGATTATTTTGGCCAACCTAGAAGCCAAAATTTTGGCATATAAATTTGGTATCGTTGTTGAGCAAATAGGCTGAAAATTAGTACATTTATTTGAATTCGTACCTGGCTTGGAAAGAGTCACAATCAGGGCATACAGTATCCCATCTTTATTTCAATACGAATTAAATAGCCCAGTCAAGTGTGGGGACTAAATAGTTGAAAAAGTCCTATAGTAATGCATCGTAAAACCATCCGGTCCCGGTGCCTTACCAGTAGGAGTATTTTAATTGAATCCAACACCTCATCCTGGGTTATAACTAAATTTAGAGTCTCCAGTTTATCTTGGGAAATTTTTGGTAGCAGAATTTGATTTAAAAAAAAAAAAAAAAAAAAATCATCTAATTGGGTCCAAATTAGGTTGACTGATGTTTGGGTCCGAATTAAGATTGTAAAGGGACCCATAATAATCTGCAAATAAATTGCTAATTTTCGTTGGAATAAAAAAAATAAATAAAAAAAACTTGTCTTAAATGTTTCAACATCAAGCTTGTACAAACCAAGTGTATAGTGTCAATTTGTTGCTTAATGTAATTTATCATAGCCAATAATGAGGGGGATGGGCTAAGTTTATTTGCCTGATTTAAGTTGTATAAATCCTTTTCCAAGATTTTACATTTTTAGATTTAGTTTTTGCTCATTGAATAAAGTGACCTCTCATAAAAGATGTGTGAGCATTCCAAACAGTTTCAAGAGCCAGGTCTGGATCCAAATTATCTTCAAAAGTAATTAGTGAAGGTAGTTTCAGCTAGTAATTTATTTTCAAGTTCCAAAACTAAGTTGACCATTAATCTCCACGGTCTGTCTGGAGTCACTGAGAGGAACTCAGAAACATGTAACATAATCGGGGCATGGTCAGACCAATTCATGTCCAATATTTCAGATCTTAATACAGTATGCAAAGTTGCCTCATCAACTAAAAACCTATCGATATGCAAGTACATGTTATACTGTAATAAATTATTAGTATAGTCTTTTTCACTCTCATGAGTCACTTGCCATGCATCATATATACCCATAAAACAGCTTCATGTAGTGGTTCTGGTGTCAAAAGCCTGTACCAGCAGGCTTTACCATGTAAACACTGCCTTTTCAGAGATTATACACAGATCAGCCACACCATTAAAACCTAATGACAGACGAAGTAGGAGCATTGATTATATCGCTACAAGGGCATCAGTCAAGGGGTGGGATATAAAAGCAGCAAATGTATACAGTTATTTATTTCATGTTTTGGAAGCAGAAAAAATGGGCAAGCAAAAAGATGAGTGACTTTGACAAGGGCCAAATCGTCATGGCTAGACTACAGAGTTAGATCAGCTCTAAAACGGCAAGTCTTGTGGGGTGCTCCCAGCATGCAGTGGTTAGTACCTACCAAAAGTCGTGCAAAGAATGACAATCTGTGAACCGGCTTCAAGGTCATGAGAACCCAAGGCCCATTAATGCATGTGGGGAGTGAAGGATAGCCCGTCTGGTCCGATCACGCAGAGGAGCTACTGTAGCTCAAATTGTTAAATAACTTAAGACTGGCCAATAAGAAAAAGGTGTCAGAACACATAGTGCATCGCAGTTTACAGCATTTGGGACTGCACAGCCAAACACCAGTTAGAGTACCCTTGATGACCCCTGTCTAATGTCAAAAGTGCCTTCAATGGGGATGTAAGTATCAGACCTAAACCATGGAGAAGTGGAAGAAGGTTGCCTGGTCTGAGGGATCATGAAGATGGCAGATTGCATGTGTGACATTTAGAAGGCAGGCCGGTAGTGTTATGCTCTGGGCAATATTATGTTGGGAAGCCTTGTGTCCTGGCATTCATGACGATGTTACTTTGACACGCACCACCTACCTACAGACCATGTACACCCCTTCATAGCAATGATGTTCCCTGATGGCAGTGGCATCTTTCAGCAGAATAATACACCCTGCCACACTGGAAAAATTGTTCATTAATGGTTTGAGGAACATGACAGAGTTCAAGGTCCTGCCCTGGCCTCCAAATTCCCCAGTTCTTACTCTGATTGAGCATCTGTTAGATGTGCTGAACAAAACAAATCCAATCCATTGTGGCCCCAACTTTCAGAACTTAAAGGATCTGCTGCCAATGTCTTGGTATCAGATACCACAGGACACGTTCAGATATTTTGTGCAGCTGATTCCTCGGATTTTGGCAGCATGTGGGGGACCTGCACGACATTAGGCAGGTGGTTTTAATGTTGTGGCTGATCAGTGTATAAAATCTATTTCTTTGCTTGTACAATGAATGTATGGATTTATTATGTTCTTTCAGTAAGTGTGCAGGTAGCGAGCGGTCAAGTGCAAGTTAAGCATCTATGGTTAATCTGCCTTTTAAGAACGGAAATGAGAGAAGAGGTATCATCTGCTAAGAAATTTATACCACAATAACCATTCCTACCCCTTACATAAAATACGGTGCAATGAGTTCCCATGCCCCTGTCACCAAACACCCTACTTATTACAGCTGCAAAAGTTTGTATGGGTCCAGGAAAAGAATAGCTCAGTGGGAGCTATTCTTTTCCTGGACCCATACAAAATTCAGCATTCTATACCACTTTTAAAATATTGAAAGTACCTTATGTGAACTCCATCTCTGTTGACATGACATATTACATGCAAACAAGAATACTAAACTGTGCCACATATTTGTCACTAGAATAAATAATGGTAAACAGTTTAGTCATAAGCACAAGAGGGCAAACCACTTAGAGGAGAACTTGACACAAAAGTATGAACGTGAAGCTGATAAATTAGTATGTTCGTTAATTACACCAAAAATGGCCACAAATTGCTGCCTGCAAATTAACAAAGAATGTAGCTATAATAATGCTGTTCAACAAGCTCAAGTAATAATAACATTTTTTAATAAAATATATATTATATAACTTAGTAAGGCATTGTAAATGTCATTTGTAAGCCAGAATTCATAATACAATCCAAATAACCAATTATGTATTTAATGGTGTAATATATGCATGTATTAATTTTGGAGACTAATGAAATATGCCACAATCCTCACAGATAACACACTTTACTAAGAGTCAGTCACGGTGAAGAACACCGAGTATTTTAATTACCAATTTCCTGTATGATGCTACTTAAAGTCATCTGGGTCAAACCCTCCACACTATGATTAAGGTCTTTGTATAGACAAAAACCTTGTTTTTGCTCACCTTTGTTGGGGCAGCAATAAAACGTTCCTACTCACAGTTCATTGTCTGGCTTCTACTCTTTTATGAGTGATCTGAACCTGTTGTGTGGAGCTGTGGGTCACTGGAGATTTTACAACATATTAAAGGCCCTCTTTTAAAATACAGAATTATGGATGCGAAAGGATTGTGCGTCCATCAGCATATATTTATAGCAGTGCTTAACTGCAATCATATGTAATGATTGCTAATATGACATTGCCCTATGTTATTCAGGACTGAAAAATCATAAGCTGACAAAGTCCCAGCTTCCCAATATCTGATGTCAACAAGCTTTGCCAGGCATGTTGTAATATATATATATATATATATATATATATATATATATATATATATATATATATATATATATATATATATATATATATATATATATATATATATATATATATATATATATATATATATATATATATATATATATATATATCTGACTTGGCATGCATAATTTTAATGTTTGGAGAAAAGTGTTTATTGCAACTCATCTTACTTACGGAGTGCTGAGTTTTTTTTAACAATGCTTTGATTTTATTTTTTAGCTCGAATAGAAGTTTGTCCTGAGAGCCATAAACATCTTTCTATCCATACTGTATCGCAAAATTTGATTTATGCCCTCCACTCCCAGGAAACTGGAAGTGGCACTCAAATAGTTTCTTGATGAGGGCACAGCCCGAAGGCATACAATCTCTTGCATTCAAGATGTTGTTTAGTGCATGTGGCATGACGCTTTGCTAGCCTGAGCCTACATTGTCTCAAAATGCTAGTAAATACAGCTAAAAATGTTTGAATATCCTTAACACTAACAGGTGAGGTAGAATACAAGCACAGTGCATAAGTGAAGGAAATATATATAGAATCAAGAAGATGTCTGTACCAGAACATAAGACTGAATTGAAAAAGCTTTTGTTTTTTTAAATCTTCTTAAAACAGTCACAAACAAAATATAAAATGTTTAGGGTTGCTTCTTTTCTACACCACTTATGGTTTTCTTTTTACTGTGTACTAAAGTTGCAATCTGAAACGAAACAATTTTGCTCACATTTATAAAATCCACTCAGACATGTTTAAACAAGTGTCTAGGTAACAAGACTAGTTATAAGGTCACGTTTAGTGATACATAACTTTATTTACACATTTCTCCCAGGCTGTTCTTACTCACCTGTGCTTAAAGGGACACTATAGTGTCAGGGATACAAGCATGTTTTCCTGACACCATAGTGTTAAACTATTCCCAAGGGAACGTCAAAACGCAGAGCTGCACCAATCAGCATCTCCTCACAGAGATGCACGGAATCAATGAACCTCTATGGGGAACATTCAGCGCCTTCACGAAGAGCACACCATGCAGCACCTCTAGTGGCCATCTAAGTGACTGCCTCTAGAGGTGTTACTAGCCAGGAATGTAAACACTGCCTTTTCTCTAAAAATGCAGCGTTTACATTGAAAAGCCTGCAGGGATAAGCTATAGATACTAGAACCACTACATCAAGCTATAGTGGTTCAAGTGACTATTCACAAACTATTTTTATTATTTTAATTTACGCCCACCCAGCCTCCCTACGTTTGGGAGAGCTTGAGTGGATCCTTTCCCTAGGATCCAGTGTGACACTTCCTGCTGTTCTAGCTCTGCTACCTGGCACGGCCTTTATAGATACCAGGGCCAGAGTTAAGTCATATTCCGGCTCCCAGCATATCCACAGGGTGTGCAAGGGAGCAGAGCAGGAAGATGACAGCTCCGTCGCCGCCTGTCCACTGCTCTCAGCGTCCTCCTTAAAGGATTCCCCAAGGTGGTCTGTGCGAACACTCAGGACAAAATTCCTAGTTGCCATGGCGACCTGGGTTAACAGACTGTCAATTGTGACGTTTGCATAAAGATGGATTCTATAAAAAAAATAAAAATAATAGTTCTTAATGACAATACAGGAATTTCACTGAAATTCCAACACAGTCAAAAGACATGAGAAGGCAGAGCTTACTTTTTCAGAAATTATGTTTTTTGGCAAAATGTGGCAATCTGCAGAGTTTCTGCTGCCATATCCTTTCATTTCTCATCAGTTACAGATTGCTCTGGCTAACAGGGACAGGAATAATCTCAACAGAGGCCTATAGCTTATCAATACACAAGAGTGAAACTATTCATGGAAGAACCCACAATCCCGCATAATCGCCACCATTTTGTACACAGTCTCGTGTATGTGTAAGAGTACAACAGCAGGTGAAGCGTCTAGGAGCTCAAGAGGAAAGAAGGCAGAGGGGGCCAGAAGTGATAGGTTCAGATAACCATATCTACATCTACCCCCCATCAACAGAGTGTAAGTGGAAGCATTACCTTTCTAGATATTGGTGTCCAAATGCCTCTGGATGATACCAGACTATTTTTCATTATCTTGACCGGAGCATTCAATTGTGGCGAATAAACACCATATAGTCTTGATTTGTGTACGTGTTTTATTTTTTTAAAACTGAACTAACGAGAACTGACAAGAGGAATAAAAATGTTAGGCTACACAATAGCGGAGTTTGACATGTTTTTCAGTTCTGCTATTTTAGCTTAAAATATACGACCAATTTTTCAGTTCTCAGCAATTTGTGGTTCACTGAATAAGTTCTTCACTATTTTGCAATTCTAAGCCTGATAAAGAGTGAATACTAATAGCCTCCTGTAGTGGATGCAATTGCTTGCCCACTTACCTGGCTCCCCTCTAGATGCCTGGCTGCTTCTGGTGGTGGGTGAATGACATGTGGCTCCTACAAAGCTGCATAAGTCAGATGCCGATCCAGTGAACATGCATTGGCTGACAGCATCCGCTCTCACTCAATGAATGACAGAAAAAATGCACACTATTGACATTAGCCAGCCCGGAACACTTGTTCCTGGCTAATGATGCCAAAGTTAAACTGCTGCAGGTGGAGTTGCATCTCTAGCAGCAAAAGAGTTAAACACTGTATGTAAAGCATTTTGCTGCACATACAGACTCCTAGCACCATGACCACTTGAAATCACAGAAGCTTTTATGATACTTTGATTAACTCTTTAAGAGGCAACAGTTTATACTTTCAAATATGTGGCTCCCTTTACAACATGACAACCTCATTGTGTATCATATGTATTTCCTATGAGAAGAACTAGCATATTTAGCCAACTGTAAAGCGTGAATTTAAAGCACAAATGTGTATTCGCAACACTAAAGTGCTCTGGTGGCCATTTAGGTCCCTGTGCCCCACCTGTAGGGAAATTAAAATACTTTTTTTTTTCTTTTCTTACTTTTTCTCTCTCTCAGCACCCGTCCCGCCTTCTTGGCTGAGCTCATAAATAACTCATTTTACAACATGGAGAGGCTGGTGCGCATTTGCGGCGAAATACTGTGCTGCACCAATCAGATGGTCTAATTTAAATAGAGTTTTACTCTGCTAATTTAGAGAAAGTGCCTCTAGTGGCTGTCTGAGTAATAAGTGATATATGCATATACACACACACACACACCAAATAACTAGATTTGTGATTATGACTTATTAATACAGTAGCCACTTCTTTCTTGGAGCACCAGCATTGTGGAATGCTTTGCTACAGTTCATCAAGAATTAAATAGTAAATGATCTTGACCATCATTGTTATGTCATCATTTTGGCTCTATCATTCAGGACATGGCATGCTGCTCATGATGTCACATATGTCGTGCCATACAAACTGATTTAATGATGGGAAGCTGTTCTGTACTTAGCCAATAAAGAAGGCTAGAAAGATCCACAAAACAGCTCCAAGCTTCTAGAGCAAGTTGAAACAGGATAGCAGATGAAAGCCTTGCAGATGAGTACATGCAGGGCTCTGCACTGACTCACTGAGGTGTGGAAGGCAACAGCTAACATTTAACAAATCGTGCTCTATGATCTGGAAGCAACAGACCCTAAAAATTGTATTCTGCATCACAAACGCAACAATAATTTAGTTAGAATTAGGGTAGTTACTGAGAAATTATGCACAGAATAGAATCCCCCTCTGCAATTGAATGTTTAAACAATGTAGATTAAATTTGTATCAGTTTAAACATTAGCAATCACACAGTCCACCACAGTACTACTTTTTAAAACTCACCACAAAGGAAAAAGCAGTGCCTCTCAGAAACCTGCCAGCCTTTGAATGTACATCACAACATGTGCATGCTGTTTAGAGCAGGCATTCTCCAAACATGCAAGCCATGTTCTTTCCTTACAAATAGTCTGAAGGGCAGCTGTCACGATTTGGCCCAACGTATTTAGAGGCAAATGCATCACACGCACAAACATAAATCATTTTTCAAATTTCCCATAGTGTGTGGCAAAGAAGAGATAACTAGGAATTCTAAATTCTTTATTGGACTGATAAAGTGAAAGTAGCAGCCTGCAGGACGTATAGTGATCTAGGTTTCTTCATTATACATGCAGAACACTCAAAACTGTTTGAATGAAACATATTATAATGCGTCCTAGCCCTTCCGTACATAACGAAATGAGACCATTACACACTGCCATACATACTTATCGATGAAAGAAATATAGCCAGCACAAACTTTATGAATACCACTCACACAAACACGATCTGCTAAAAACAAACAGTAATGCCCTAACATACTGCTGCATTCTTTGATCATGAATAAGTGATGGATTCGAAGATGAAGTTAGACATCAGAGAGTATGGAAGGGCTAGCATATCATAAAAGTAAACTAAAAGCAATAGTCAGTGCTACTTGTTAAATAAATTAACCCCTGCATTGCTGGACATTACCCCCATGATGTGGGATAGTCAGTGAAGCTCCATGAATTCTTCACATTCCCCCACTCAGCTTCACACAACTAACAAAAGAGAGGGGTGGTAGAGTGACCCCCACACAGCAAGCTCCCAAACCCCCCCCAACTAGGGTTGTCTGGGAGCCTGCTCTCCATTCATTGCAGGACAATGCACTGCCAGCAGACAGCACAGACCGTAACACACAGAGACAGGACAGACAGAAACACACAGAGACAGGACAGACAGAAACACACAGAGACAGGACAGACAGAAACACATAGAGACAGGACAGACAGAAACACATAGAGACAGGACAGACAGAAACACATAGAGACAGGACAGACAGAAACACATAGAGACAGGACAGACAGAAACACATAGAGACAGGACAGACAGAAACACAGAGACAGGACAGACAGAAACACATAGAGACAGGACAGACAGAAACACATAGAGACAGGACAGACAGAAACACATAGAGACAGGACAGACAGAAACACATAGAGACAGGACAGACAGAGCACTTACCTTGCTCTTCACCTCCACGTTGCTGCTGTCCACACAGCGCAGGGTCTGGGACTTACTGAAACTTCGGTTCATGCTGTCGGCTGTCCCCCCCTCCCCGCCCGGCGGCCGAGTTATCCCCACGATGCGGAGGGGGTGCCGGGCTCCGGGGCTGTCGGACAGGCTGTGCAGGGTGCTGTGTGTGAGTGGCAGTGTGTCCCCGAGCCGTGCCGAGTTCCCTCCGCACACACACACAGTGAGAAGCTCCCGGTCCGCTCCCAGCCGCCGCCGCTGCTCCTGTTTGGATGGATCACTCCGGAGCTCGCAGCGCGGTGACGTCACAATGAAACGTTGCGCCCAGCAGCGCCAAGTGTGAGACTCACAAGCTGGATCCGGCCCCCTCAGCACTCACTGGGACTCACTGCACCTCACTGCCACCGGTATACACGGCGCCTGTCCCGCCCGGTACCTTGACTGATACCGCCTGCAATGTGTAAACACAGCCCCCAGCCAGCCCGATATATAGAGCTATGACTGTCTCAGCCATGCCGGCCACACTGATTGGGAGTGAACGGTGTGTCCCCAGCCACTATATACTGAATATATATCAATATCTATATAAATAGAACGGTGTGTCCCCAGCCACTATATACTGAATATATATCTATATTATATAAATAGAACTGTATGTCCCCAGCCACTATATACTGAATATATATCAATATCTATATAAATAGAACGGTGTGTCCCCAGCCACTATATACTGAATATATATCTATATTATATAAATAGAACTGTATGTCCCCAGCCACTATATACTGAATATATATCAATATTATATAAATAGAACTGTGTGTCCCCAGCCAGTATATACTGAATATATATCAATATCTATATAAATAGAACGGTGTGTCCCCAGCCACTATATACTGAATATATATCAATATTATATAAATAGAACTGTATGTCCCCAGCCAGTATATACTGAATATATATCACTATTATATAAATAGAACTGTGTGTCCCCAGCCAGTATATACTGAATATATATCAATATCTATATAAATAGAACGGTGTGTCCCCAGCCACTATATACTGAATATATATCAATATTATATAAATAGAACTGAATGTCCCCAGCCAGTATATACTGAATATATATCAATATCTATATAAATAGAACGGTGTGTCCCCAGCCACTATATACTGAATATATATCAATATTATATAAATAGAACTGTATGTCCCCAGCCACTATATACTGAATATATATCAATATCTATATAAATAGAACGGTGTGTCCCCAGCCACTATATACTGAATATATATCAATATCTATATAAATAGAACTGTATGTCCCCAGCCACTATATACTGAATATATATCAATATTATATAAATAGAACTGTGTGTCCCCAGCCAGTATATACTGAATATATATCAATATTATATAAATAGAACTGTGTGTCCCCAGCCAGTATATACTGAATATATATCAATATTATATAAATAGAACTGTGTCCCCAGCCAGTATATACTGAATATATATCAATATTATATAAATAGAACTGTGTGTCCCCAGCCAGTATATACTGAATATATATCAATATTATATAAATAGAACTGTATGTCCCCAGCCAGTATATACTGAATATATATCAATATTATATAAATAGAACTGTGTCCCCAGCCACTATATACTGAATATATATCAATATTATATAAATAGAACTGAATGTCCCCAGCCAGTATATACTGAATATATATCAATATTATATAAATAGAACTGTATGTCCCCAGCCAGTATATACTGAATATATATCAATATTATATAAATAGAACTGTGTGTCCCCAGCCAGTATATACTGAATATATATCAATATTATATAAATAGAACTGTGTGTCCCCAGCCAGTATATACTGAATATATATAAATATTATATAAATAGAACTGTGTGTCCCCAGCCAGTATATACTGAATATATATCAATATTATATAAATAGAACTGTGTGTCCCCAGCCACTATATACTGAATATATATCAATATTATATAAATAGAACTGTGTGTCCCCAGCCAGTATATACTGAATATATATCAATATTATATAAATAGAACTGTGTCCCGAGCCACTATATACTGAATATATATCAATATTATATAAATAGAACTGTGTGTCCCCAGCCACTATATACTGAATATATATCGATATTATATAAATAGAACTGTGTGTCCCCAGCCACTATATACTGAATATATATCAATATTATATAAATAGAACTGTATGTCCCCAGCCAGTATATACTAAATATATATCAATATTATATAAATAGAACTGTGTGACCCCAGCCACTATATACTGAATATATATCAATATTATATAAATAGAACTGTGTGTCCCCAGCCACTATATACTGAATATATATCAATATTATATAAATAGAACTGTATGTCCCCAGCCAGTATATACTAAATATATATCTATATTATATAAATAGAACTGTGTGTCCCCAGCCACTATATACTGAATATATATCAATATTATATAAATAGAACTGTATGTCCCCAGCCAGTATATACTAAATATATATCTATATTATATAAATAGAACTGTGTGTCCCCAGCCAGCATATACTGAATATATATCTATCTCTGTGTCCCCTTGGTCAGTGTATCCTGAGGGAGGAGGAGGTGAATGTAATTCTGTATCCAGTGTATTTAATACCACAACAACCTCCTAATTAAACCCTTTATTCCTGTATTATACAGATGATGGAGCCTGCCTGCCCTGCACAGTGATTGTGAGTGAGTGATTGACAGGCTGGGGGTACTTACTGTCATCATTCTCCATCACCTACCTGCTTAAAAAAAAAAAATAAGCCCCTTGATGCATACTTACTCTAATTCTCTTTCTCACTTGCAGCAGTTTTGAGTGAAAACGATGGTTTAGGCTAGATCTGTAACATGCCCACTGGTCATTCCCCCTTAAAAAAAAAAAAAAAAAAAAAAAAAGGTTTGCCCCCCCATACTATAGTGATTGAAAGGAACTCTAAAAACCATAACCACTACATGTCACAGTAGTGGTAATGGTGCCAGAATTCCCGGCATCCTCCCATTCTAAGTAGTTAAACTGTTTTAAGATGTGTTTGTTTATATTGGTCCAATGGGCACCACCTCCTCTTCTGCAGGTGATGGAAGCACCTTTCATGAACTTCTTGCATGATCCAGTGGATGTGGTGACAGGAGAGCCCCTGGTAAGTTGTCTAACCGTTATTAAATGGTTTTACTACTTACGCTTGAAGAGTGCCAGAACACTGCTTGCACCATAACCACTGCAGTGGTGGTTAAGGTGCATTGTGTGTTCTTTTAAAATAGTGTCCTCAGTCAACCAAAAATGATACATTGCCATAGCCATATCCCAAATTTGGCCCTGTTATTTAAAAACAAATCAAAGGTAAACATAAATGGGTACTCCAGTGCTTCAAGGGACACTATACTCAGCAGCTTACTGTAGTTCTAGTACATATAGTATGTCCCTGCAGGCATTTTAATGTAAACAGTGCCTTTTAAGAAAAAACAGGCACTATTTACATTGCTGCCATTTGTAAGGAATCCTATACTTATCTTGGCTGTCTGCCGATAAGCTGTTTCTCCACGACTGCCTCCTTCGATCTGTTAGTCTTCTGCACGCGTGCCTAAGGTCTAATGGAGGACCGGCCTTGGGAGTTTTAATTGAGTCCTTCACAACCATAAAATCAGAAAAACTGCTTCTATTACCCACCACCTTGAAATGGGAGGTAAAAGAGATACATATCTTTGCTCTTCTTGATTCTGCGTCAGCGAAAAGTTTTATTGACAAAACATTTGCTAACAAATATTCTCTTCCTCTCAGAGACAGAATTCCACAATTGGTCGTTGAGGCCATAGATGGTAGACCATTGGAAGAACCCACTATTATGAAAGAAACCATTCCACTTCTCATGATGGTTGGCTTTCTTTATGAAGACATAATCATCTTAAAATCTATTTCTTCACCTTCTTTTCCTATAGTTTTAGGTTATCCATGGTTAATCCTGTTATAGATTGGGAGAATGGTGAAATAGTGAAGTGGGGTTCTTCTTGTATCAAAGGATGTGTTACTAAAATTAAACCTCTCGCCAAATCCTCAAATGTACAAATGTACACAGACGACACAGTGATGTATGCAAGCAAATCCGATCTACCGCAGCTTGAGGCTGTGCTCCAAGACACAGATTTAGAAAAGTGGATCGCAAAAAACAAACTCTTCCTAAACACTGACAAAACTGTCACAATGATCTTTGGAACAGTACCTAAATTACACAATTCCCACCTATCTATCAAAACTAATTCAAAAAGCACACTGACCGCAGTCCACTCTTTCAAATATTTGGGTATGTTGTTAGACCCCAATCTATCTTTTGGCCTCCACATAGAAAAACTTGCATCTAAACTTTATCCAAAACTAGGTGCCCTGTACAGAAACAAATCCTGCCTACACCCTACAGTGAAAGAAAAGATTGTACAGCAAATGCTGATGCCAATAATTGATTATGGGGATGTAGTATATGCACCTGCACCGCAATCCCACATTAATAAACTCAATACATTGTATAACTCGTTCTGCCTATTTGTGCTACAATGTAATTACAGGACCCACCATTGTGACATGCTAAAAGAACTAAACTGGCTGTCGCTAGAATCCAGACACACACTTCATCTTTTCAGCCTTGTGTTTAAGAGCTTTTCTGGGAAGCCCCCGCCCTACCTGAGTAGCATGCTCTCCTCGGCTGTTCCCACCTCCTATAACCTTCAATCCAGTACCAGCACTTTACTTAGTCTACCTCCATACAAAAAGAAAGTGTCCCGATTCCTCCTTTTCCCACAGAGCGCCGCAATTATGGAACGACCTCCCGCACACTTTAAAATCTTCCCCAAGCTCAAAGTCCTTTAAGAGATCACTCTCTACATACCTCAAAACAGAATGCACGTGTTATGGTTGATTATATATTTCCTACCTGTTCTATGTTAAATTTTGTATATATTGTGTATTAATATTGTTTTTGTATTTTATTGTACTCTAATGTATCAATGCAATGTATTGTGGACCCAGGACATACTTGAAAACAAGTGAAATCTCAATGTATCTTTCCTGGTAAAATATTTTATAAATAAAATAATTATCACTGTACCTACTTTACTTCCTTTATCCACACAAATACCAGAAATGTACTGTGATATTGGGGAAGTGTTTGATAAGAGGGAAGCTGATAATTTGACCCTCGCATCGTTCTTATGATTGTGCCATTGAGTTACTTCCTGGAACAATACCACCTAGGGGTTCTGTGTATCCCCTGTCTCAGAACGAAACTCAGATTTTGGAGGAATACATAAAAGAGAATCTAGCCAAGGATTTTATTCACATGTCCTCATCTCCTGCTAGAGCAGGATTCTTTTTCGTTTTTAAAAAAAAGTGTGATCTTAGGCCATGCATTGACTATCGTGGACTCAAAAGGATATCAGTTCGTAATGTCTATTATATACCTCTTATCACAGAACTGCTCCTATCCTGATTCATCCTGATCCTTCTCTTGACAGACGCCTTGTCATGTCAGTTTGAACTATGCTACCCACTGAAGTTGAAGTGTCTCATATAATTCCTAAAGAGAGAATAATAGCAGCTACCCAGTGAGCTCTGAGTTATTGAATACTCTGAGAGAGAAACAAAAAGAAGCACCCAGTTAAACTCTCCAAAATACTTTATATGTCCCTCTTGATTTCAGGAAAAGTCTTTTATCATTATGCCATGATAATAGAACTGCCAGCCATCATGGAATAGAAAATACTTTCTCTCTTCTTTCTTCACAATTCTGGTGACCTTCTCTTAAACAAGATATCAAAGAATACGTTCAGGCTTGTAATGTATGTGTTCAATCCAAGACACCTCACGGTTTACCATGTTGTTTACTACAACCATTAGAGATACCCAAGAAACCATGGTCTAGTATTTCTATTGATTTTATCGTAGACCTACCTATGTCTAATTGTCACACTGTCATTTAACTATAATTGACAGATTTTCTAAAATGGATCATTTTGTGCCTTTGCATAAACTACCTTCTTCAGTGGATTTGCGGATATATTTGTTAGAGAGGTATTTAAATTACATGGAATACCTGCAAGAAATAATCTCAGATAGAAGTCCACAATTCATATCTTGTTTTTGGAAAGAATTCACTACTCGTCTTGGTATCAAATTATGTCTCACTGCTTATCACCCACAGAAATATAGGGCTGCAGAACAAACAAATCAGTCATTGGAACAATATTTAGGATGCTTTATTTTACATAATCAGGACAATTGGGTGGCTTTTGGTGATTTTCACATTCCCTTTGACTTAGGCTTGTTTGTCTATTCTGTTCTTATACACTTATTAGCCCGGCCATTCTAAGGACCATTTTATGTATTAGCTTTTACCTTTAGGAGGGTTATTATTTTGCGTATTGGGTTACCTATTTGTGACACCATTGACCTTGGGGGAGCTAGTTTTTGAAGGACAAAACATAAGAAGTTTTGTTTTTGAAATGTTCAGGTTTTGGAAATGTGTACTCACCCAATTAAAGTCAAAAGGGAGGCAATTAGTGTAATATTATTGAAGGGAAGGAGAGACAGATCTGCATGTTAACATATGCATGTACTGGAATCCAAATAAACAATTAAGGTTGACAAGACAGAAATTACAAAGGGAAAAAAGATTGAGGCTTAGGTCTGAGCCTAGCGGGCTCCAACTAAGGAAGGAGGTGGTGTCAGAAAAGAAGATACAAAAGAAGCATTGAGAGAAATAAGATGAGAACTAGAAACGACAGTGCCAGGAAGGCCAAGCTTGCAAAAGGTTTGAAGAAGTAGTATTCAGAAACAGTATGAAATGTAGCAGAGAATTAAAATAGAACAGGACTTGACAAATTTGCTTTGAATCTACGAGCCACAAATCTAAAAAAGTTAGGAGCCAGTTTTTTTTAAACTAACATACACATACACTAAACAATATGATATAATAGGCATAACAGAAACATGGTGGGATGAGACACATGACTGGGCAGTTAACTTAAATGGGTACACGTTATTTAGGAAGGATAGGAAAAACAAGAAGGGTGGTGGGGTATGTTTGTATGCCATAAGTTAAAGTCAAATCTTAGGCATGTGGAGTGTGACGAAGAAAATGTGGAAGCTTTATGGGCAGATATCTGCTTGGGGCAAACAAAGGGAAATAAATTATTGGTTGGGCTATGTTATAAACCACCAAATGTAAATATTAATGAGGAAGAACTGCTGTTAGAGCAAATTGGGAAAGCTGCAAATCGAGGTAACACGTTAATTATTGGAGATTTTAATTACCCGGACATGCAGTTGCAAGAAAAAGTATGTGAACCATTTGGAATGATATGGATTTCTGCACAAATTGGTCATAAAATGTGAAGTCACAACAATAGACAATCACAGTCTGCTTAAACTAATAACACACAAAGAATGAAATGTTGCCATGTTTTTTATTGAACACACTATGTAAACATTCACAGTGCAGGTGGAAAAAGTATGTGAACCCCTAGACTAATGACATCTCCAAGAGCTAATTGGAGTGAGATGTCAGCCAACTGGAGTCCAATCAATGAGATGAGATTGGAGGTGTTGGTTACAGCTGCCCTGCCCTATAAAAAACACACACCAGTTCTGGGTTTGCTTTTCACAAGAAGCATTGCCTAATGTGAATGAAGCCTCGCTCAAAAGAGCTCTCAGAAGACCTACCATTAAAAATTGTTGACTTGCATAAAGATGGAAAGGGTTATAAAAGTATCTCCAAAAGCCTTGATGTTCATCAGTCCATGGTAAGACAAATTGTCTATAAATGGAGAAAGTTCAGCACTGCTGCTACTCTCCCTAGGAGTGGCCGTCCTGTAAAGATGACTGCAAGAGCACAGCACAGACTGCTCAATGAGGTGAAGAAGAATCCTAGAGTGTCAGCTAAAGACTTCCAAAAGTCACTGGCAAATGCTAACATCCCTGTTAGCGAATCTACAATATGTAAAACACTAAACAAGAATGGATTTCATGGGAGGATACCACAGAGGAAGCCACTGCTATCCAAACAAAACATTGCTGCACGTTTACAGTTTGCACAAGAGTACCTGGATGTTCAACAGCAGTACTGGCAAAATATTCTGTGGACAGATGAAACCAAAGTTGAGTTGTTTGGAAGAAACACACAACACTATGTGTGGCGAAAAAAAGGCACAGCACACCACCATCAAAACCTCATCCCAACTGTGAAGTATGGTGGTGGGGGCATCATGGTTTGGGGCTGCTTTGCTGCGTTAGGGCCTGGACAGATTGCTATCATTGAAGGAAAAATGAATTCCCAAGTTTATCAAGACATTTTGCAGGAGAACTTAAGGCCATCTGTCTACCAGCTGAAGCTCAACAGAAGATGGGTGTTGCAACAGAACAATGATCCAAAGCATAGAAGTAAATCAACAACAGAATGGCTTAAACAGAAGAAAATACGCCTTCTGAAGTGGCCCAGTCAGAGTCCTGACCTCAACCCGATTGAGATGCTGTGGCATGACCTCAAGAAAGCGATTCACACCAGACATCCCAAGAATATTGCTGAACTAAAACAGTTCTGTAAAGAGGAATGGTCAAGAATTACTGCTGACCGTTGTGCACGTCTGATCTGCAACTACAGGAAACGTTTGGTTGAAGTTATTGCTGCCAAAGGAGGTTCAACCAGTTATTAAATCCAAGGGTTCACATACTTTTTCCACCTGCACTGTGAATGTTTACATGGTGTGTTCAATAAAAACATGGCAACATTTCATTCTTTGTGTGTTATTAGTTTAAGCAGAATGTGATTGTCTATTGTCTTAGATGATGATCAGATCACATTTTATGACCAATTTGTGCAGAAATCCTTTTTCTTGCAACTGTATTAAAGGGACACTCCAGGCACCCAGACCACTTCTGCCCATTGGAGTGGTCTGGGTGCCAGCTCCCACTACTCCTAACCCTGCAACTGTAATTATTGCAGTTTTTTTATAAACTGCAATAATTACCTTGCAGGGTTAACTCCACCTCTAGTGGCTGTCTATTAGACAGCCACTAGAGGGAACTTCCTGCTCTATAGCACAGGAAACCTGTGCTAGAGCGTCGCTGGACATCCTCACGCTGTGTGAGGACCTCCAGCGTCGCTCAAATCCCCATAGGAAAGCATTGAAATTCGTTTTCAATGCTTTCATATGGGGTAGACGTAATGCGCATGCGCGGCATTGCCGTGCATGCGCATTAGGTCTCCTCGGCCAGTGGGCGGGATCAGTCTCGCCCACCGGCCGACGGAAGAACATGGAGGAGCGTCGAGGAGTAGGAGACAGCGGCGAGGGACATCGCCGCTGCCTCAGGTAAGTGACTGAATGGGTTTTCACCCCTTCAGTAACCGGGGATTGGTGGGTGGGAGGGAGAGGGACCCTCCAGTGCCAGGAAAACGGATCGTTTTCCTGGCACTGGAGTTTCCCTTTAATGAGGATCCTATGGCAAGAGATAAGCAAATGATTGCTGCAACAAACTTGCAGATAACTTGTGATTGGATAACTCGAGACAAGGTACTACAGCTATTAAAGAAAATTAATGTAACTAAAGCTCCGGGGCCTGGCGGTATCCACCCATGAGTACTTAAGGAGCTAAGTGGGCAAAAAAGTGAACCTCTGTATTTAATTTTTCAAGATTCTTTTGTTTCAGGTATTGTACCGGAGGATTGGAGGAAGGCAGATGTTGTTCCTATATTTTAAAAGGGTTCAAAATCCTTGCCTGGAAATTATAGACCTGTGAGCTTAACTTCTGTGACTGGGAAATTATTTGAACGGCTATTAAAGTATAATATTCAGGAATTCATTGGAAAGAACTGTGTTATTAGCAATAATCAGCATGGTTTTATGAAACATAGGTCATGTCAAACTAACCTAATTGCATTCTACGAAGAAGTAAGTAGAAGTATAGATCAGGGTGTTGCAGTAGATGTGATCTACTTGGATTTTGCCAAGGCATTTGATATGGTTCCTCACAATAGGTTAGTCTTCAAACTAAAATAAATTGGTCTAGATGAATATTCTTGTTCTTGGGTAGAACATTGGCTTAAGGATAGAGTACAGCGAGTTGTCAATAACGGTAAATTTTCAAGCTGGACAAAAGTGGACAAAAGCTGGTAAGTGGTATCCCTAAGGGTTCTGTTTTGGGACCGCTTCTATTTAACATATTTATAAATGATCTTGAAATGGGCATTGAAAGCCGTGTATCAGTGTTTGCAGATGACACAAAACTTTGTAAAGTAATAAAATGTGAGCAGGATACTGCCTTGCTGCAGAGGGATTTGGATAGATTGGGGGACTGGGCACTAAACTGGCAGATTCAATTTAACGTAGAGAAATGCAAAGTTATGCACTTCGGGGTTAAGAATGCACAAGCAATTTACACCCTAAATGGTAGTGAATTAGGGATAACCACAAACGAGAAGGATTTGGGAATTGTTATAGACAACAAATTAGGCAGCAATATGCAATGTCAATCTGCTGTTGCTAAGGCCAGTAAGGTTTTGTCATGTATAAATAGGGGCATAAATTCTCGAGATGAAAATATAATTTTGCCTCTTTATAAATCGCTGGTAAGACCACACCTTGAATATGCTGTGCAATTTTGGGCACCTGTTCTAAAGAAAGATATCATGGCACTAGAAAAAGTGCAGAGACAAGCTACAAAATTGATAAAATGAATGGAGCTTTTTAGTTATGAAGAAAGGTTAAAAAAATTTAAATCTCTTTAGTTTGGAAAATCGGCGCCTGAGAGGGGATATTATAACATTATACAAATATATTCGGGGCCAGTCCAAACCATTATCTGGAAATCTATTCATAAACAGGGCTATACATAGGACACGAGGTCACACATTTAGGCTGGAAGAAAGGAGATTTCCTCTAAGGCAAAGAAAAGGTCTATTTTACAGTAAGAGCAATAAGGATATGGAATTCTCTGCCTGAAGAGGTGGTTTTGTCAGAGTCTATACAGATGTTTAAACTGCAATTGGATAAATACTTGCAAAAACATAACATACAGGGATATAATTTCTAATTAGTGGGGTAATAGCTGCTTGATCCAACGAGACATCTGACTGCTATTTTGGGGTCAAGAAGGAATTGTTTCCTAGTTTGTTGCAAAATTGGAAGCGCTTCAGACTGGCTGAACTTGATGGACGGAAGTCTCTTTTCATCTATATAACTATATAACAAAGTTTTATTTTCAAGGACAAAAATAAAATCCTTAAAGGAACACTATAGTCACCAAAACTATGCCAGCTTAATGTAGTGGTTCTGGTGTCTATAGCCTGTCTCTGCAAGATTTTCAGTGTAAACACTGCCTTTTCAGAGAAAAGGCAGTGTTTACATTACTGCCTAGTAACGCCTCTAATGGCAGTCGCTCAGACAGCCACTAGAGGTGCTTCCTAGGCCAGTGCTGTAAAGTGTGCAGCACCTACATTCAGTGTCTCCATGCTCTGTATGGAGACACTGAATGTTTCCTATACTTATGCCATGTTCCCCATACAGATGCCATGTTCCCCATACAGATGCCATGCAGATTCAATGCATCTCTATGAGGAGATGCTGCTTGGCACATCATGGCGTTTTGACCCTCATGCGCAATAGGCTCCCAAAGCTTTATTACGGGAAAGCATTTGATTAGCTGAGATCAGCAAGACTGATTATCTCAGCCATGGAGGCAGGGTGAGACTAGCACGGCATGGTAAAAAAGGTGAGTCAAAACACTTTTCCCGTGCAATAGGAGGAATGCTGGTCATCCAAACAGATAAACACTCACTAGATACACAAATGCTCACTGACAGACACACACACATTCTCTCACACACTCATACATTTTTATTATTTGTTTTATTTTAATTAAGTCCACCATGCATCCCTACATTTGGGAGCGCTGGAGTGGATCCTTTCCCTGGGGTCCAGTGGAGCTGCAGTGATTCTGTGGTTTCCAAGCTCTTCTTGCGTGCTGTTTAGTGATGCTGAGAGCAGAGTGAAGTCATATCCTGGCTCCCAGCATCACCGCATGAGGGAGCAGAGCATGAAGAGTTTGAAGATTACAGTTCCCTCGCTACCTGCTTCCATTCTGAACAGCCACCCGCCTCATGGGCCCTAGGGTGGCAAGTGCTGAACAGACTGACAAATGGCCAGACTCCAGGACAAAATTCCTAGTCACCATGGCGACTTGGCACCTGGCATTTGTCAAGCCCTGAAATAAAGTAAGGACATTTCGCTTTCAAGGTACACTATAGTCATCAAAACAACTTTAGCTTAATTAAGCAATTTTTGTGTAAAGATCATGCCCCTGCAGGCTCATTGTTCAGTTCTCTGCCATTTAGGTCCATACAGCCCTAGCCACACTTTCCGCAACATGTAACATTTTCAATCAAATATTAACTTACTTTAGATGTTTTATCACATGCTCTTCAAATTTAACCATAATCACACACAGGAGGCTCCTGCAAGGTCTATCTATTGACAGAGCAGGAGATTTAAAAAAATTAAACAGACTGTGCAATAATGGAAGTATAAACATTAGATCTTTACAGGAAGAGTTTAGGCAGGCTGTTTAACCCCTTAAGGACCAACCTTCTGGAATAAAAGGGAATCATGTCACACATGTCATGTGTTCTTAAGGGGTTAAGTTACATGCAGGGAATAAATAGGGATACCATAACCACTCTTTTTTCAGGGATACATAACACATATACATATTGCTGGGCAGCACATGAAAAGAGTAACCTTGTAGCATGTAGAATTAAGAAGATGGTGTATAAGATCAGGGCCGGTGCAAGGATTTTTGGGTACATAGGCGAAGATGCATTTTTCCGCCCCCCCCCCTCTAAAATTAACATCTTCACCTATGTGCCTCCTAACCAGCCCCTCCCTCTTCCCTGTCCCTTAGTGTTCCTCTCCCCTCCCCCCTTTTTTCCCTGTCCCATGGTGTTTCTCTCCCCTCCCCTCTCTGTCCCTTGGTGCACCCCCCACCCTCTTAGCGGTCACACTCCCCTTCCTGGTGTGCCTCCTACCTGTCTTGTAGCGTTGCGGAGCAGATCCTCTACAGGAGCTTCAGTTTTCTGTACCTGGCTGGACTGACAGGAAGTGCTCTCTCAGTGAGCACTTCCTGTCAGTCTGGCCGGGTACAGGAAACAGAAGCTCCTGTACTGCGCTCCGCTCCGCCACGCTACACTGAGTGGTGTATACACACTAACAGCCACACACACTCAATGACAAACACACAGATGTCACTGACAGACACAGACTCACTGATCTGACACACACTCATTCATTGACAGACACACACTCAATCACAAACATACTCTCACTGATTTGACAGACACTCACAAACACACACTGATAGATACACTCACACTGACAAAACACACTCATACACTGACAGACACACACATTCATACAATCATTCACAGACACACACACACTCACTCACAAATGCATAAACACACACACACTTACAGACACACACTCACAGACAAACACATACACACACTCACACATACACAGACACACACTCACAGACAAACACAGACACACACAAACACACTCACAGACAAACACATACACAGACACAAACACTCACAAACACATACACACACACTCACAGACAAACACATACACACACACTCACAGACAAACACATAGACAGACACAAACACTCACAAACACATACACAGACACTCACAAACACATACACTCACAAACACATACACAGACACTCACAGACAAACACATACACAGACACACACTCGCAGACAAACACTCACACATACACTTTCAGACACACACAAATTATTAATAATATCCACCCAGCCTCCCTACCTGGAGAGCTGGTGTGGATGTGTCCCTGGGGTCCAGTGGGGCTTCAGTTCGGCGGGCGGCAGCGTTCTAATGAGAGGCGGCGAGGGAGCTCTAACCTGTCTGTTCTGCTCCCTCGCGGGCTGTCTGCTGATGCCGGGAGCCGGAATATGACATCATATTCCGGCTCCCGCAGAATCAGCAAACAGCGCGCGAGGGAGCAGAACAGACAGGTTAGAGCTCCCTTGCCGCCTCTCATTAGAACGCTGCCGCTCGCCGGGGGTCCAGAAGGCGACCTGGCAGGAGGGAGCGCTTCCCTCCTGCCGGTCACTGAAATCTGGCGCCCCCAGAGCCGGTGCGCCCTAGGCCGCCTGTGCCGCCTTATGGACGCGCCGGCCCTGTATAAGATTAAGAAATTGGGCAATGAAGAATTATACATACTGCAGGGCAACCCTTCTCATGCATTTTCATAAATATGACAGTTATATCCCTGAAAACATGGTGGATATGGTAACTATGTACAGTTGTGCTCAAAAGTTTGCAAACCCTTGGAGAATTGGTGATATATGTACCATTTTTAAAGAAAACATGAGTGAGCAGGCAAAACACATTTCTTTTATTTCTTATGGGATTCATATTTAACTATAGATTATAACAGAAGAGCACAATCATAAAACAAAACATGGCAACAAATAAAACAATGAAATTACCTCTGTTCAAAAGTCTGCATACCTTTAGTTCTTAATACTGTATATTGCCCCCTTTAGCATCAATGACAGCGTGCAATCTTTTGTAATAGTTGTCGAAGAGGCCCCATATTCTTCGTTTTGGAAAAAAAATGCAAAGTCTTTGGTCGTCTTGCATGAACTGCATGTTTGAGATCTCCCCAGAGTGGCTCGATGATATTAAAGGAGCACTATAGTGCCAGGAAAACAAACTTGTTTTCCTGGCACTATAGGGTCATTAGGTTCCCCCCACTCTCAGGGCCCCCCTCCTGCTGGGCTGAAGGGGTTAAAACCCACTTACCTTTCTCCAGCGCCGGCTCCCTCTGTGCTGGGGAACTCTCCAACCCCTGTCGACGTCAAATCTGAATGCACATGCGTGCATTCAAACCGCCAATAGGAAGGCATTACTCAATGCTTTCCTATGTACGTCCAGCGTCTTCTCACTGTGAGTTTCTCTGAAACTGCTATGTTTTCATCTGCAGGGTTAAAACTAGAGGGACCTGGCACCCAGACCACGTCAATGAGCTGAAGTGGTCTGGATGCCTATAGTGGTTCTTTAAGGTCAGGAGACTGTGATGACCACTCCAGAACCTTCACCTTTTTCTGATGTAACCACTGGAGGGTCAACTTGTTCTTGTGCTTAGGGTCATTGTCATGCTGGAATAGTGCCTCATCCTCATGCTGCTTTGTGCAGAAGAATACAAATTGTCTGCCAGTATTTTCTGATCACAAGCTGCATTCATCTTGCTATCAATTATTACAAGATTCCCCATGCCTTTAGAGCTTACACGCCCCCAAAACATCAATGAGCCACCTCCATGCTTCCCAATGGGGATGGCATTATTTTCACTATAGGCCTTGTTGACCCCTCGCCAAATTACAGTGTGCCAGAAGCTGTGAATTGTTTCAAGGTGTTGTCAGGCATATTGTAACCGTTTTTGTTGTGTGGCATTGGCGCTGTAAACTTCTTTCTGGGAACTCGAACATGCAGCTCATTTTTGTTCAAATATTGCTGTATTGTGCTCCTTGAAACAACCACACCATTTTTTTCCAAAACAGACTGTATTTCTCCTGAGGTTACCTGTGGGGTTTTGTTTGTATCCTAAACAATTCTTCTGGCAGTTGTGACTGAAATCTTTCTTGGTCTACCTGACCTTAGCTTAGTATCAAGAGATCCCCACAGTTTTCACTTCTTAATAAATGATTGAACAGTACTTACTGGCATTTTCAAGGGTTTGGATATAATTTTATATCCTTTTCCAACATAATAAAGTTCCATTACCTTGTTATGTAGGCCTTTTGGCAGTTATTTTCTGCTCCCCATGGCTCAGTTTTCAGAAGCAGTGTGTATATATATATATATATATATATATATATATATATACACACAAACATACACAGGGCTTGAAAAATTCCAGGTTGCCATGGTGACTAGACATTTCTCCCTGGTGCCTGGCCCTTTGCTAAGCCACGCTGGAAACATTAAAGCCGGCCGCCGCGGGGAGCATGGGGGCGGCGCGTGAGGGAGCAGTAACCTTCCTGCTCTCTTGTGTGCTGTTTAGTGACATGACGTCACTCCGGCCCCGGCATCACTACAGATAGTGCGCAGGGGAGCAGAGAGAAACTACAGGAAGATTGAGAGGAGACACATTGAACGCCAGGGAAAGATCCACTTAGCTCTCCCAAAGGTAGGAAGGCTGGGTGGATTTAAATTAAAATAAAAAAAGCAATTTTTGAGTGTGTGTGTCTCAGTCACTGTGTGTCTCAGTCAGAGATTGGGTGGCGGAGATTGCGTATGGGGAGGCGATCTTCCATGCAGGGGCAGACCTTGTGTGTCGGGGAAGCTGCTGCACAGTGGTCAAACTAACGTAGAGTGGGCCCTGGTGCACAAACTGTTTTGGTCCCCTGAAGACACATGCCCATTGGGTGGCCCTAATTGCACAGGCCACTCGATGGGCCCTGGTGTAACTGCAACACCAGCACTCCCTGTAGTTCCACCGCTGCATATTCCTTATTACAGGCAAGACACCGTTTCACGGAAACTGGAAAACCTTTTCAGGAGATGCAAGATAATTTTCCATGGTGCTTAGAAGGGGCTGTGGTGAAGTTTGTGTATAGAGGAGTCTGTTTATGGTGTACTATGTTTAACTATGGGCTGTAGTGTGAGCACATGCTCATGTGTAGGAGCTTTTGAGATTGTGTGTGTGCTAAAAGGGCCTGTAAAGTGTGCGCGTGTACATCTAGGGGCTGCATTGTGAGTGTATGTGTATTGGGGTTGCACTGTGTGCTTATTAAGGAGCTGTAGTTATTATATATATATATATATATATATATATATATATATATATATATATATATTTATGCATGTTCATACATAAATATTTGGCAGTCTAGCCAACTCCTTGGTTTTACACCCCTCCCTGTCACAGGTGCCTCATCCCAGGGCTCTATTTAGCCTTGTACTGCAGAGAGCCTCAGATGGAATTTTTTCCCAAGTAAGTGGGTTAATCTCATAAGAGCAGACATTAGGCTATTAGTGTAGGACCTGCCAAAGATGGGGTACATTGACATTGGGGTGGGCTTATGCAATGTATCATCATATAATGTAACTAAACCCCCATTATTTTTGCCTAGATTAGGTGTTTTAAAAAAAAATAAAAAAAATAAAATCGTTCAACATTTAAGTTGCTGTTTAGTGGATAGGTGAGTGTCCTGGATCTTGTGTAATATATATATATATATATATATATATATATATATAAAACCAAAAGCAGAACCTCTTGCACTCCTACTCAATCTATATAACCAGGTGCCAGGTCCCAAATGTATAAAAATCAAAAGAAATATTACCGGCACTCTTGGAGTAAATTCATTCAATTTATTTGTTAGTAGAACCAGTCAACGTTTCAGCTCCCGATCGGAGCTTTCATCAGGACACACAAGGCATAAGACATTGCAAAAAAACAAACTTAAATAAGACATCTCATCCAATAATCACTCACCAAATCAGCTGAAGCTCATCGCTCATCCTGCACGGCGTGTGCTCGGCATAACAGCGCATGTGTCAAAGCAATTCACTCTTCCGTGTCACATGATGGAGGGGGGGCCATGTATCAACCCAGGAAGCGTCATAGTATCCTAGCAACCTCCGATACAATCGCCAATGGTTGCTACTATGTATACAGCCTCCGGTAGGAGGAAATCTCCTTTCGTAAATGGCACCACCCACTACACAACGCAACGGACAATTGCTATGGCAACCGGCTCTAGCCGTGTCAGCAGGAGCAGATAAAAATGAACAGAGCTAAAATACAGATTATGTTATAGGGTAAGAGGAGCTTCTTGTTAATTTATAGCACCTAGATACCAAATAAATAAATAAATAAACAAGTGAAAACAAATTAAACTGATAATCATACAGTGAAGTCATCACCCAATTTATAAATTGTGCCACTAACGTCTCATCGTAATAGCAGCTCTTCTGCTATCATATAGTGTTTCAAATTCAATTCTAAATATCATTACATACTACATTACCTAATACAAAATATATATATTTTAACCTACTAAGAATTACTTAGTATATTTCCACATAGTAAATAAGAGTGAAAAAATTCTTATGATGTGTTAATAATTAAGGAGGGGTTATATATTATTAAATACACACCCTCTCATACAGTGTGATCTGGAGCTTCAAAATGTGATATACAAAATATTAAATTTAAATTTAGACCAACCCCTACATACCCTAATATTTATATATACAGCCTTTGGTGAGTGTTAGGTTGCCATCTTTGACCGATTATTAATGCATAAACTGAATTTATAACTAAATCATAAAAAAATATTTTTGGCTTAAAATTACAGAAACAGTTTCTCCACGGGTTCATAGCAAGGGATCATCTTCCCTAGCGAGGTCCCCGTGAGAAAACGTATTTCCTCAATCTCCAATATATTCGAGGGTTATAGTCCTACAGTCTTTGTTACGAAATTATAGAAATGATACAAAGGAAAATTTTTCATTTAGGCCTTTAGGGGCCACAGTGTCCAACTCCACTATCCAGTAGGTCTCTCTCTGCAAGAGAAGCTTTCCTCGATTTCCCCCTCTTGCTGCCAATGGAATATGATCGAACGCCACACATCGCAAGGCGGAGAGTGGATGTTGCTTTTCCAAGAAATGTCTGGCCACAGGTTTGTCCGATCTGCCATCACGGTAGGCAAGACGGATACTTGACCTGTGGCCTCTAATTCTCTCGCACAGAGCTGTCTCTGTCTTCCCTATATAACTCAGTCCACAAGGACATGTGAGTTTATATATGACAAATTCTGTGCGACAGTGTATCCTATGAGCAATCTTGTATAATTTGCCCGTATGTGGGTGAGAGAGTGTTTTAGATGGAATGATATGCCCACAGGTTACACACCCTAGGCATCTAATGCATCCATTGTTCGTCTTCCCTCTTTGTGAGGGACTATAGCAATGGATGGGATCAGTTTTCACTAATAGATCCCTTAGGTTCCGATTTCTCTTGTAGCAGAACATCGGTTTAGATGTCAATTCTTTTGGAAGCGTTGCATCTTGTTGTATCATATTCCAATTTCGGCTGATGGACTCCGTTATTTCCTGGCTTGCAGAGTGTAATTTCATGGGGAATACCACTCTATTTAATGTTTCCTTTGGAGGAATCCTTTCCTTGTTAAAGTGTTGTTGTTTTGCTTGACATAGAGCCTTTTCCAATACAGGACGTCTATATCCCCTCTTAACGAACTTAGCATACATCATTTTTAATTGTTCTTCCCTTTGCTCTTCTTGAGAGTTGTTCCTATATACTCTTAAAAATTGAGAGAGCGGTAATGATTTTTTTAAATGTGGCGGGTGAAAACTTTCGGCATGCAGAATGGTGTTCCGGTCCATGGGTTTAGTGTACAATTTGTACTCAAGTTTGTGATTAATGACAGAAAGTTCTATGTCAAGAAATTGAACATTTTTTGAATCAATATGTGAGGTCACTTTGATCGGTGTCGGTAAGTTATTAATGTATTCAATCAGTGTGTCTGCTTCTTCATGTGTTCCATTCCAGAGTATTAAGATGTCATCGATAAATCGATAATATCGTATTATTTGGTTCTGGTATCGTGTCAAAATGTATTTCTGCTCAAAATCAAACATGAACGTATTGGCATACATGGGGGCCATCGCTGCCCCCATAGAAGTGCCTGAGACTTGTAAGAACCATTGGGTCTCAAACCTAAAATAATTATTCCGTAATGCCAATGACAACAATTCCATTGTAAACTCTATGGGGGGTCCACAGTAATGTGCAGAACTGGACAAGAGTTCCCTCATGGCCTCAATACCCTCTTCGTGCGGGATAACAGTATATAAACTGTTGACGTCCATAGTAATAAATAACCCATCAAACTCTTCTATTTGTCTCAGATTTTGTATGAGGCTATTTGTGTCCTTAATACAAGTTGGAATCGCAGTGACAGGTTAAAAAGATGATCAAGGTACTTGGCTATAGGCTCCAAGATGCCATCCACTGCGGACACAATTGGTCTGCCTGGTGGGTTAGATGGATTTTTATGGATCTTTGGAAGTGTATATAGCACAGGAGTGCGGGGATGGGTTTTCTGCAGATATTCAAACAGCTCTGTTCCAATAAAGCCCGCCCTCAATCCAAATTGGAGTGTTTCCTCAATTTTCTGTGCAATATCACTAGTTGGATCTTTATCCAGCAGTTGGTAAGTTGTTTCTACTGCCAGTTGTTTATGGATCTCACTCGCATACTGAGCGTAATTGAGTACCACTATACCCCCGCCCTTATCTGCGGGTCTGATGATGATTGTTGGGTCTGACGCCAGTCGACGAACTAAAGAATGTTGTTCCTTTGTAAAATTCCAATATAGTGGTTTATGTTTCTTCAGAACATCCGAAGTCGCATTCTTCACCGTGGATAAGAATGTTCTAATCGTGGGTTGGTTTGTTGGAGGATCAAATTGGCTAGGTTTCCTAAACAATTGTTGGTTAGATTTCAAATTCTGATCCGATTCTGAAGCGATGAGCTTCAGCTGATTTGGTGAGTGATTATTGGATGAGATGTCTTATTTAAGTTTGTTTTTTTTCCAATGTCTTATGCCTTGTGTGTCCTGATGAAAGCTCCGATCGGGAGCTGAAACGTTGACTGGTTCTACTAACAAATAAATTGAATGAATTTACTCCAAGAGTGCTAGTAATATTTCTTTTGATTTTTATATATATATATATATATAGCAAACAATCAAAAAAAGGGAGCACTCCAGGTCTTTAGTCAAGTGGAAAAAATTGTATTTACAGTATCAAAACATGATACAAATTCTGTGCAAAGAGAATCAACGTTTCGACCCTGCTGGGGTCTTTATCAAGATCACAGTGAATTAGCATTACAGTGCAGAATATATACATACAAACAAATGCTGCTTACCAATCAAGAGATCGGAGACCCGATCAGCTGAAGGACCCGGAAGTGACAACACCACGTGGGTTACGCCTAGCATGTGACTAGGTTGCCGTGCAATCTACCAATGTGTGAGTGAGTGTCCGTGCGTCAAACGGCCGACACCGCCGTCATACCCGGAAGTGCTAAGGTCACGTGGGCGTGATCACGTGATAGACGTGCATGTGATGCGGTTGCTAGGCAACCCCTATAACAAACATAATACTAAAAAAACTCCCTCTTACTGAATAAAGAACGGGAGAGTACGTAAAACACGTCTTATGGAGGACAACATTAAACTACACATCGCAATTTAAGGAAGGACTAGTCATAAAAAAGTGCATAGTGCAAAACCCAAATGTATCTACATAGTGAAAAAGTGAAACATAAGTGGAAATAAACCGTCAGATAGTCCTATCTGAATTGCGAAGACAATCTAGTATATATTATCTATACATAACCAACTTTACTAAGTCTACAAATTAAATTTTAGAACACTAGTTTCAAACCTGTATAAATAAATTATCTGTCTCTGGTTTGCGACAATCTTTTCAATTCTAATTAAATACAAGAGGAAGCATTGGCAATACTCATCATATAAATTGAATGGGGAGAAGTTATTAAACTTGAATATCCACTAAGCCACTTCTTTTCCAAATCTCTCTCCATATACCACCTAAGGCGACTGACCCTACATAGTAACTGTACTGAATCATACAAAATCAATGCAAGAGTAAATCACTGGAAGACATCCACAAAAATCAAAAAAGGTTAAAGAAACATAGAAAGAACCAAATGTTCATTGAGTCCTTTAGGTGTTACGGTTTTTAGGTGGTAGATCCAATAAGCCTCTCGCTGAAGTAGTAATTTGGATCTGTCACCTCCTCTAGGTGGTGCTGGGAGATGATCAATTGCTATGAACTTGAGGGTGGGTAAGTGATGTGATGCTGATAAAAAATGCTTAGCAACCGGTTTATCTGTTCTCTGGTCTCTGAAGGCTGTAGTAATTCCAGAGCGGTGTCCTCTGATCCGGTCTCTCAGTGTCATATCGGTTTTCCCCACGTAAGACAAGCCACATGGGCAGGTGATCATGTACACCACATGTGTAGTCATACATGAGATGTAGTGTTTGATAGGAATCCGTTTACCACTGTGAGGATGAGCGAAAGTGGTACCCGTCAGCATATGGCTGCACGTAACACAGCCACTGCATCTATAGCAGCCCTTCTTTTGAATTTTAGGCGTCCTGGCGTAGCATATTCGGGGGTTCTTCACCAATAGATCTCTCAAATTCCGATTTCTCCTATAACTGATAATTGGTTTGTTTTTAAATTTATCAGACAGACTTTGGTCCACTTGGAACATATTCCAATGTTTCTGGATACATTTCTTCAAATACGGAGTGGCAGTGTTGAATGTAATGGGAAGAAAGATATTGTCTTTCTTCCTACTAGGGTCTGTCTGGTTACTTTGATTGTATTTCTTCCAAGCTTTCTTGGAAGAACGACCCCCGAATATGCTACGCCAGGACGCCTAAAATTCAAAAGAAGGGCTGCTATAGATGCAGTGGCTGTGTTACGTGCAGCCATATGCTGACGGGTACCACTTTCGCTCATCCTCACAGTGGTAAATGGATTCCTATCAAACACTACATCTCATGTATGACTACACATGTGGTGTACATGATCACCTGCCCATGTGGCTTGTCTTACGTGGGGAAAACCGATATGACACTGAGAGACCGGATCAGAGGACACCGCTCTGGAATTACTACAGCCTTCAGAGACCAGAGAACAGATAAACCGGTTGCTAAGCATTTTTTATCAGCATCACATCACTTACCCACCCTCAAGTTCATAGCCATCGATCATCTCCCAGCACCACCTAGAGGAGGCGACAGATCCAAATTACTACTTCAGCGAGAGGCTTATTGGATCTACCACCTAAAAACCGTAACACCTAAAGGACTCAATGAACATTTGGTTCTTTCTATGTTTCTTTAACCTTTTTTGATTTTTGTGGATGTCTTCCAGTGATTTACTCTTGCATTGATTTTGTATGATTCAGTACAGTTACTATGTAGGGTCAGTCGCCTTAGGTGGTATATGGAGAGAGATTTGGAAAAGAAGTGGCTTAGTGGATATTCAAGTTTAATAACTTCTCCCCATTCAATTTATATGATGAGTATTGCCAATGCTTCCTCTTGTATTTAATTAGAATTGAAAAGATTGTCGCAAACCAGAGACAGATAATTTATTTATACAGGTTTGAAACTAGTGTTCTAAAATTTAATTTGTAGACTTAGTAAAGTTGGTTATGTATAGATAATATATACTAGATTGTCTTCGCAATTCAGATAGGACTATCTGACGGTTTATTTCCACTTATGTTTCACTTTTTCACTATGTAGATACATTTGGGTTTTGCACTATGCACTTTTTTATGACTAGTCCTTCCTTAAATTGCGATGTGTAGTTTAATGTTGTCCTCCATAAGACGTGTTTTACGTACTCTCCCGTTCTTTATTCAGTAAGAGGGAGTTTTTTTAGTATTATGTTTGTTATAGGGGTTGCGCTTTTTCCTTAATCCCTATGTATATTTAGACAAATGGAGGTCATTTAGTTGCTCCAATGGCCATTGGAGGGATGCCCGCCTGCCAACGTCAAGGCAGACCCCCCCTAAGCGGGTCCTAACACTGACCCTTCAGCCTGCTTCCTTGAGCTTCTGGCAAAGATATCTCTAATGAGACAGAAAGGGGTATTTTTTATATACACCCCTTTACTTATTAACCCTTAATAGGGAACACATGGGATGGGTAGCAGCATTGTAACCAGGCTGTGTGATACAAAGTAAATACAAATACAAAAAGAGAAGTCCTGCGCTAAAGCAGCAAGGACTACAACACACATCAGCCCCAATATGTAGTAAAAACCAAAGAAAAGAAAATGTTACTTGCGCTTTTTCCTTAATCCCTATGTATATTTAGACAAATGGAGGTCATTTAGTTGCTCCAATGGCCATTGGAGGGATGCCCGCCTGCCAACGTCAAGGCAGACCCCCCCTAAGCGGGTCCTAACACTGACCCTTCAGCCTGCTTCCTTGAGCTTCTGGCAAAGATATCTCTAATGAGACAGAAAGGGGTATTTTTTATATACACCCCTTTACTTATTAACCCTTAATAGGGAACACATGGGATGGGTAGCAGCATTGTAACCAGGCTGTGTGATACAAAGTAAATACAAATACAAAAAGAGAAGTCCTGCGCTAAAGCAGCAAGGACTACAACACACATCAGCCCCAATATGTAGTAAAAACCAAAGAAAAGAAAATGTTACTTGCGCTTTTTCCTTAATCCCTATGTATATTTAGACAAATGGAGGTCATTTAGTTGCTCCAATGGCCATTGGAGGGATGCCCGCCTGCCAACGTCAAGGCAGACCCCCCCTAAGCGGGTCCTAACACTGACCCTTCAGCCTGCTTCCTTGAGCTTCTGGCAAAGATATCTCTAATGAGACAGAAAGGGGTATTTTTTATATACACCCCTTTACTTATTAACCCTTAATAGGGAACACATGGGATGGGTAGCAGCATTGTAACCAGGCTGTGTGATACAAAGTAAATACAAATACAAAAAGAGAAGTCCTGCGCTAAAGCAGCAAGGACTACAACACACATCAGCCCCAATATGTAGTAAAAACCAAAGAAAAGAAAATGTTACTTGCGCTTTTTCCTTAATCCCTATGTATATTTAGACAAATGGAGGTCATTTAGTTGCTCCAATGGCCATTGGAGGGATGCCCGCCTGCCAACGTCAAGGCAGACCCCCCTAAGCGGGTCCTAACACTGACCCTTCAGCCTGCTTCCTTGAGCTTCTGGCAAAGATATCTCTAATGAGACAGAAAGGGGTATTTTTTATATACACCCCTTTACTTATTAACCCTTAATAGGGAACACATGGGATGGGTAGCAGCATTGTAACCAGGCTGTGTGATACAAAGTAAATACAAATACAAAAAGAGAAGTCCTGCGCTAAAGCAGCAAGGACTACAACACACATCAGCCCCAATATGTAGTAAAAACCAAAGAAAAGAAAATGTTACTTGCGCTTTTTCCTTAATCCCTATGTATATTTAGACAAATGGAGGTCATTTAGTTGCTCCAATGGCCATTGGAGGGATGCCCGCCTGCCAACGTCAAGGCAGACCCCCCCTAAGCGGGTCCTAACACTGACCCTTCAGCCTGCTTCCTTGAGCTTCTGGCAAAGATATCTCTAATGAGACAGAAAGGGGTATTTTTTATATACACCCCTTTACTTATTAACCCTTAATAGGGAACACATGGGATGGGTAGCAGCATTGTAACCAGGCTGTGTGATACAAAGTAAATACAAATACAAAAAGAGAAGTCCTGCGCTAAAGCAGCAAGGACTACAACACACATCAGCCCCAATATGTAGTAAAAACCAAAGAAAAGAAAATGTTACTTGCGCTTTTTCCTTAATCCCTATGTATATTTAGACAAATGGAGGTCATTTAGTTGCTCCAATGGCCATTGGAGGGATGCCCGCCTGCCAACGTCAAGGCAGACCCCCCCTAAGCGGGTCCTAACACTGACCCTTCAGCCTGCTTCCTTGAGCTTCTGGCAAAGATATCTCTAATGAGACAGAAAGGGGTATTTTTTATATACACCCCTTTACTTATTAACCCTTAATAGGGAACACATGGGATGGGTAGCAGCATTGTAACCAGGCTGTGTGATACAAAGTAAATACAAATACAAAAAGAGAAGTCCTGCGCTAAAGCAGCAAGGACTACAACACACATCAGCCCCAATATGTAGTAAAAACCAAAGAAAAGAAAATGTTACTTGCGCTTTTTCCTTAATCCCTATGTATATTTAGACAAATGGAGGTCATTTAGTTGCTCCAATGGCCATTGGAGGGATGCCCGCCTGCCAACGTCAAGGCAGACCCCCCCTAAGCGGGTCCTAACACTGACCCTTCAGCCTGCTTCCTTGAGCTTCTGGCAAAGATATCTCTAATGAGACAGAAAGGGGTATTTTTTATATACACCCCTTTACTTATTAACCCTTAATAGGGAACACATGGGATGGGTAGCAGCATTGTAACCAGGCTGTGTGATACAAAGTAAATACAAATACAAAAAGAGAAGTCCTGCGCTAAAGCAGCAAGGACTACAACACACATCAGCCCCAATATGTAGTAAAAACCAAAGAAAAGAAAATGTTACTTGCGCTTTTTCCTTAATCCCTATGTATATTTAGACAAATGGAGGTCATTTAGTTGCTCCAATGGCCATTGGAGGGATGCCCGCCTGCCAACGTCAAGGCAGACCCCCCCTAAGCGGGTCCTAACACTGACCCTTCAGCCTGCTTCCTTGAGCTTCTGGCAAAGATATCTCTAATGAGACAGAAAGGGGTATTTTTTATATACACCCCTTTACTTATTAACCCTTAATAGGGAACACATGGGATGGGTAGCAGCATTGTAACCAGGCTGTGTGATACAAAGTAAATACAAATACAAAAAGAGAAGTCCTGCGCTAAAGCAGCAAGGACTACAACACACATCAGCCCCAATATGTAGTAAAAACCAAAGAAAAGAAAATGTTACTTGCGCTTTTTCCTTAATCCCTATGTATATTTAGACAAATGGAGGTCATTTAGTTGCTCCAATGGCCATTGGAGGGATGCCCGCCTGCCAACGTCAAGGCAGACCCCCCCTAAGCGGGTCCTAACACTGACCCTTCAGCCTGCTTCCTTGAGCTTCTGGCAAAGATATCTCTAATGAGACAGAAAGGGGTATTTTTTATATACACCCCTTTACTTATTAACCCTTAATAGGGAACACATGGGATGGGTAGCAGCATTGTAACCAGGCTGTGTGATACAAAGTAAATACAAATACAAAAAGAGAAGTCCTGCGCTAAAGCAGCAAGGACTACAACACACATCAGCCCCAATATGTAGTAAAAACCAAAGAAAAGAAAATGTTACTTGCGCTTTTTCCTTAATCCCTATGTATATTTAGACAAATGGAGGTCATTTAGTTGCTCCAATGGCCATTGGAGGGATGCCCGCCTGCCAACGTCAAGGCAGACCCCCCCTAAGCGGGTCCTAACACTGACCCTTCAGCCTGCTTCCTTGAGCTTCTGGCAAAGATATCTCTAATGAGACAGAAAGGGGTATTTTTTATATACACCCCTTTACTTATTAACCCTTAATAGGGAACACATGGGATGGGTAGCAGCATTGTAACCAGGCTGTGTGATACAAAGTAAATACAAATACAAAAAGAGAAGTCCTGCGCTAAAGCAGCAAGGACTACAACACACATCAGCCCCAATATGTAGTAAAAACCAAAGAAAAGAAAATGTTACTTGCGCTTTTTCCTTAATCCCTATGTATATTTAGACAAATGGAGGTCATTTAGTTGCTCCAATGGCCATTGGAGGGATGCCCGCCTGCCAACGTCAAGGCAGACCCCCCCTAAGCGGGTCCTAACACTGACCCTTCAGCCTGCTTCCTTGAGCTTCTGGCAAAGATATCTCTAATGAGACAGAAAGGGGTATTTTTTATATACACCCCTTTACTTATTAACCCTTAATAGGGAACACATGGGATGGGTAGCAGCATTGTAACCAGGCTGTGTGATACAAAGTAAATACAAATACAAAAAGAGAAGTCCTGCGCTAAAGCAGCAAGGACTACAACACACATCAGCCCCAATATGTAGTAAAAACCAAAGAAAAGAAAATGTTACTTGCGCTTTTTCCTTAATCCCTATGTATATTTAGACAAATGGAGGTCATTTAGTTGCTCCAATGGCCATTGGAGGGATGCCCGCCTGCCAACGTCAAGGCAGACCCCCCCTAAGCGGGTCCTAACACTGACCCTTCAGCCTGCTTCCTTGAGCTTCTGTCTCATTAGAGATATCTTTGCCAGAAGCTCAAGGAAGCAGGCTGAAGGGTCAGTGTTAGGACCCGCTTAGGGGGGGTCTGCCTTGACGTTGGCAGGCGGGCATCCCTCCAATGGCCATTGGAGCAACTAAATGACCTCCATTTGTCTAAATATACATAGGGATTAAGGAAAAAGCGCAAGTAACATTTTCTTTTCTTTGGTTTTTACTACATATTGGGGCTGATGTGTGTTGTAGTCCTTGCTGCTTTAGCGCAGGACTTCTCTTTTTGTATTTGTATTTACTTTGTATCACACAGCCTGGTTACAATGCTGCTACCCATCCCATGTGTTCCCTATTAAGGGTTAATAAGTAAAGGGGTGTATATAAAAAATACCCCTTTCTGTCTCATTAGAGATATCTTTGCCAGAAGCTCAAGGAAGCAGGCTGAAGGGTCAGTGTTAGGACCCGCTTAGGGGGGGTCTGCCTTGACGTTGGCAGGCGGGCATCCCTCCAATGGCCATTGGAGCAACTAAATGACCTCCATTTGTCTAAATATACATAGGGATTAAGGAAAAAGCGCAAGTAACATTTTCTTTTCTTTGGTTTTTACTACATATTGGGGCTGATGTGTGTTGTAGTCCTTGCTGCTTTAGCGCAGGACTTCTCTTTTTGTATTTGTATTTACTTTGTATCACACAGCCTGGTTACAATGCTGCTACCCATCCCATGTGTTCCCTATTAAGGGTTAATAAGTAAAGGGGTGTATATAAAAAATACCCCTTTCTGTCTCATTAGAGATATCTTTGCCAGAAGCTCAAGGAAGCAGGCTGAAGGGTCAGTGTTAGGACCCGCTTAGGGGGGGTCTGCCTTGACGTTGGCAGGCGGGCATCCCTCCAATGGCCATTGGAGCAACTAAATGACCTCCATTTGTCTAAATATACATAGGGATTAAGGAAAAAGCGCAAGTAACATTTTCTTTTCTTTGGTTTTTACTACATATTGGGGCTGATGTGTGTTGTAGTCCTTGCTGCTTTAGCGCAGGACTTCTCTTTTTGTATTTGTATTTACTTTGTATCACACAGCCTGGTTACAATGCTGCTACCCATCCCATGTGTTCCCTATTAAGGGTTAATAAGTAAAGGGGTGTATATAAAAAATACCCCTTTCTGTCTCATTAGAGATATCTTTGCCAGAAGCTCAAGGAAGCAGGCTGAAGGGTCAGTGTTAGGACCCGCTTAGGGGGGGTCTGCCTTGACGTTGGCAGGCGGGCATCCCTCCAATGGCCATTGGAGCAACTAAATGACCTCCATTTGTCTAAATATACATAGGGATTAAGGAAAAAGCGCAAGTAACATTTTCTTTTCTTTGGTTTTTACTACATATTGGGGCTGATGTGTGTTGTAGTCCTTGCTGCTTTAGCGCAGGACTTCTCTTTTTGTATTTGTATTTACTTTGTATCACACAGCCTGGTTACAATGCTGCTACCCATCCCATGTGTTCCCTATTAAGGGTTAATAAGTAAAGGGGTGTATATAAAAAATACCCCTTTCTGTCTCATTAGAGATATCTTTGCCAGAAGCTCAAGGAAGCAGGCTGAAGGGTCAGTGTTAGGACCCGCTTAGGGGGGGTCTGCCTTGACGTTGGCAGGCGGGCATCCCTCCAATGGCCATTGGAGCAACTAAATGACCTCCATTTGTCTAAATATACATAGGGATTAAGGAAAAAGCGCAAGTAACATTTTCTTTTCTTTGGTTTTTACTACATATTGGGGCTGATGTGTGTTGTAGTCCTTGCTGCTTTAGCGCAGGACTTCTCTTTTTGTATTTGTATTTACTTTGTATCACACAGCCTGGTTACAATGCTGCTACCCATCCCATGTGTTCCCTATTAAGGGTTAATAAGTAAAGGGGTGTATATAAAAAATACCCCTTTCTGTCTCATTAGAGATATCTTTGCCAGAAGCTCAAGGAAGCAGGCTGAAGGGTCAGTGTTAGGACCCGCTTAGGGGGGGTCTGCCTTGACGTTGGCAGGCGGGCATCCCTCCAATGGCCATTGGAGCAACTAAATGACCTCCATTTGTCTAAATATACATAGGGATTAAGGAAAAAGCGCAAGTAACATTTTCTTTTCTTTGGTTTTTACTACATATTGGGGCTGATGTGTGTTGTAGTCCTTGCTGCTTTAGCGCAGGACTTCTCTTTTTGTATTTGTATTTACTTTGTATCACACAGCCTGGTTACAATGCTGCTACCCATCCCATGTGTTCCCTATTAAGGGTTAATAAGTAAAGGGGTGTATATAAAAAATACCCCTTTCTGTCTCATTAGAGATATCTTTGCCAGAAGCTCAAGGAAGCAGGCTGAAGGGTCAGTGTTAGGACCCGCTTAGGGGGGGTCTGCCTTGACGTTGGCAGGCGGGCATCCCTCCAATGGCCATTGGAGCAACTAAATGACCTCCATTTGTCTAAATATACATAGGGATTAAGGAAAAAGCGCAAGTAACATTTTCTTTTCTTTGGTTTTTACTACATATTGGGGCTGATGTGTGTTGTAGTCCTTGCTGCTTTAGCGCAGGACTTCTCTTTTTGTATTTGTATTTACTTTGTATCACACAGCCTGGTTACAATGCTGCTACCCATCCCATGTGTTCCCTATTAAGGGTTAATAAGTAAAGGGGTGTATATAAAAAATACCCCTTTCTGTCTCATTAGAGATATCTTTGCCAGAAGCTCAAGGAAGCAGGCTGAAGGGTCAGTGTTAGGACCCGCTTAGGGGGGGTCTGCCTTGACGTTGGCAGGCGGGCATCCCTCCAATGGCCATTGGAGCAACTAAATGACCTCCATTTGTCTAAATATACATAGGGATTAAGGAAAAAGCGCAAGTAACATTTTCTTTTCTTTGGTTTTTACTACATATTGGGGCTGATGTGTGTTGTAGTCCTTGCTGCTTTAGCGCAGGACTTCTCTTTTTGTATTTGTTATAGGGGTTGCCTAGCAACCGCATCACATGCACGTCTATCACGTGATCACGCCCACGTGACCTTAGCACTTCCGGGTATGACGGCGGTGTCGGCCGTTTGACGCACGGACACTCACTCACACATTGGTAGATTGCGCGGCAACCTAGTCACATGCTAGGCGTAACCCACGTGGTGTTGTCACTTCCGGGTCCTGCAGCTGATCGGGTCTCCGATCTCTTGATTGGTAAGCAGCATTTGTTTATATGTATATATTCTGCACTGTAATGCTAATTCACTGTGATCTTGATAAAGACCCCAGCAGGGTCGAAACGTTGATTCTCTTTGCACAGAATTTGTATCATGTTTTGATACTGTAAATACAATTTTTTCCACTTGACTAAAGACCTGGAGTGCTCCCTTTTTTTGATTGTTTGCTATATTTGGACGCGGGATTGCACCTAGGCATTTGTTCTATTAGAATTTGAATATAGGAGGAGTGCCTTGTTTACCTATTTTTGTATATATATATATATATATATATATATATATATATACCAAGCCTTAAAGCGGCACTGTCATGCCGAACTTACCTTTCATCAATCTCTTCCTCTTCTCCCCCTCTCTCGGGATCTGTTATTCTTTTCTTCCTGTCTTCTTGAGTTTTCTTTAAAATCATAAGACAAAGTAGGGACTCTTTGTCTTATGAAGGATTCCTCCGCTTGACCAGCTCTGACCAGCGGAGGAGCAAAGTGTGCTTCATTTCCGCTGGTCAGAGCAATTTTTCCATGATCCCTAGCTTTCCTCCCTGTTCCCACAATGCTTCCTGTCAGTATTGCCGAAAGTCCTGTCACTTAGACAGAACGCCGGAAAAACTGCCGAATTGCATCCTAACAGAATGAGAAGAGTTTCTCCATTGGTGTTAGGATGCAATTCGGTACTTTGATCGTATCGGAATTTCATTCTAATGAATGAAACTCCGATCCTATTCATTGCCGTGGCTGCATCTTGCAGCCGCTTAGTAGATAACTCCCTAATTCCCACGGTATCAGGGAGCTATCTACTAAAAGGCTGAAAGACCTAAACTGGTCTTTCAGCCAACTTTACTAATACTAAGTAAAGATGACTTAGTATTAGTAAATAATATGCCCCTACTCGCTATACCGCGAGTAGGGGCATGTCTAGTAAGCAGTGAGCAGCCTGTGGCTGCTCACTGTAAAAAAAAAAAATATTGCCCCCCACCCCTAAACGACGGGTGGGGGCCGTAAAGTAAAATAAGGGAGGGAGACCTATTGTCCCCCCCCCGGCCCCCACCCCTGAGCGGTGGGTAGGGGCCATAAAGATAATGAGGGGGGGGACCTACTGTCCTCCCCCCCGGCCCCCACCCCTGTCCGTCTGGTGGGGGCCATAATGGTAATAAGAGGAGGGGGGACCTACTGTCCGCCCCCCCGGCCCCCACCCCTGGGCGGCGGGTGGGGGCCATCATAGTAATAAGGGGGGAGGACCTACTGCCCCCCCCGGCTCCCACCCCTGGGCGGCGAGTGGGGGCCATCATGGTAATAAGGGGGGGGGACTTACCGTCCTCCCCCCCGGCCCCCACCCCTGGGCGGCGGGTGGGGGCCATAATAGTAATAAGGGGGGGGGACCTACTGTCCTCCCCTCCCCGGCCCCCACCCCTGGGCGGCGGGTGGGGGCTATAACGATAATGGGGGTGGAACCTACTGTCCTCCCCCCGCCCCCACCCCTGGGCGGCGGGTGGGGGCACTAAGTAAATTCCCCCCCCCATCAAGGTGACTAGGGGTCCCCAAGCCCCTAGTCACCCACCCCCCACCCAAATAAAAAATGCCCCTACCTACCCCCCTCACCCTAATAAATAGTGAGGGGGGAATAAAATTGCTAACCTGTAAATTAAAATTAAACTTACCATTCGACGTCTTCTTTTTTCTAAAATCTTCATTTTTCAGCCCCAAAAAAGGCCAAATAAAAAAGCATCATAGCCGTCGAACTAAAAATAAAATAAAAAACCCGAGCGCAAAAAAAAAACCTGAAGAAAAAGAAAAAACCGAGCGCACAAAAAATAATCCATCTTCACCCATGGAGGGCTCCGCGCAGACTGAGCTCCGCAGGGCGGGGGAAGGCTTATAAAGCCTTGTCCCGCCCTGCAATTAGGCTAAGAACACTCTGATTGGTGGGTTTAAGCCAATCAGAGTGCTCTTTGTCATTTTACAAGCGTGGGAAAGTTCTTTGGAATTTTCCCACGCTTGTAAAATGACACAGAGCACTGTGATTGGATGGCTTGAAATCCATCCAATCACAGTGCTCTGTGTCATTTTACAAGCGTGGGAAAGTTCTTTGGAATTTTCCCACGCTTGTAAAATGACACAGAGCACTGTGATTGGATGGCTTGAAATCCATCCAATCACAGTGCTCTGTGTCATTTTACAAGCGTGGGAAAGTTCTTTGGAATTTTCCCACGCTTGTAAAATGACACAGATCACTGTGATTGGATGGATTTCAAGCCACCCAATCACAGTGCTCTGTGTCATTTTATAAGCGTGGGAAAGTTCTTTGGAATTTTTCCACGCTTGTAAAATGACACAGAGCACTGTGATTGGATGGCTTGAAATCCATCCAATCACAGTGCTCTGTGTCATTTTACAAGCGTGGGAAAGTTCTTTGGAATTTTCCCACGCTTGTAAAATGACACAGAGCACTGTGATTGGATGGATTTCAAGCCATCCAATCACAGTGCTCTGTGCCATTTTACATGCGTGGGGAAGTTCTTTGGAATTTTCCCACGCTTGTAAAATGACACAGAGCACTGTGATTGGATGGCTTGAAATCCATCTAATCACAGTGCTCTGTGTCATTTTACAAGCGTGGGAAAGTTCTTTGGAATTTTCCCACGCTTGTAAAATGACACAGAGCACTGTGATTGGATGGCTTGAAATCCATCCAATCACAGTGATCTGTGTCATTTTACAAGCGTGGGAAAATTCCAAAGAACTTTCCCACGCTTGTAAAATGACACAGAGCACTGTGATTAGATGGATTTCAAGCCATCCAATCACAGTGCTCTGTGTCATTTTACAAGCGTGGGAAAGTTCTTTGGAATTTTCCCACGCTTGTAAAATGACACAGAGCACTGTGATTGGATGGATTTCAAGCCATCCAATCACAGTGCTCTGTGTCATTTTACAAGCGTGGGAAAGTTCTTTGGAATTTTCCCACGCTTGTAAAATGACACAGAGCACTGTGATTGGATGGATTTCAAGCCATCCAATCACAGTGCTCTGTGTCATTTTACAAGCGTGGGAAAGTTCTTTGGAATTTTCCCACGCTTGTAAAATGACACAGAGCACTGTGATTGGATGGATTTCAAGCCATCCAATCACAGTGCTCTGTGTCATTTTACAAGCGTGGGAAAGTTCTTTGGAATTTTCCCACGCTTGTAAAATGACACAGAGCACTGTGATTGGATGGATTTCAAGCCATCCAATCACAGTGCTCTGTGTCATTTTACAAGCGTGGGAAAGTTCTTTGGAATTTTTCCACGCTTGTAAAATGACACAGAGCACTGTGATTGGATGGCTTGAAATCCATCCAATCACAGTGCTCTGTGTCATTTTACAAGCGTGGGAAAGTTCTTTGGAATTTTCCCACGCTTGTAAAATGACACAGAGCACTGTGATTGGATGGATTTCAAGCCATCCAATCACAGTGCTCTGTGCCATTTTACATGCGTGGGGAAGTTCTTTGGAATTTTCCCACGCTTGTAAAATGACACAGAGCACTGTGATTGGATGGCTTGAAATCCATCTAATCACAGTGCTCTGTGTCATTTTACAAGCGTGGGAAAGTTCTTTGGAATTTTCCCACGCTTGTAAAATGACACAGAGCACTGTGATTGGATGGCTTGAAATCCATCCAATCACAGTGCTCTGTGTCATTTTACAAGCGTGGGAAAGTTCTTTGGAATTTTCCCACGCTTGTAAAATGACACAGATCACTGTGATTGGATGGATTTCAAGCCATCCAATCACAGTGCTCTGTGTCATTTTACAAGCGTGGGAAAGTTCTTTGGAATTTTCCCACGCTTGTAAAATGACACAGAGCACTGTGATTGGATGGCTTGAAATCCATCCAATCACAGTGCTCTGTGTCATTTTACAAGCGTGGGAAAGTTCTTTGGAATTTTCCCACGCTTGTAAAATGACACAGAGCACTGTGATTGGATGGATTTCAAGCCATCCAATCACTGTGCTCTGTGTCATTTTACATGCGTGGGGAATTCTTTGGAATTTTCCCACGCTTGTAAAATGACACAGAGCACTGTGATTAGATGGATTTCAAGCCATCCAATCACAGTGCTCTGTGTCATTTTACAAGCGTGGGAAAGTTCTTTGGAATTTTCCCACGCTTGTAAAATGACACAGAGCACTGTGATTGGATGGATTTCAAGCCATCCAATCACAGTGCTCTGTGTCATTTTACAAGCGTGGGAAAGTTCTTTGGAATTTTCCCACGCTTGTAAAATGACACAGAGCACTGTGATTGGATGGATTTCAAGCCATCCAATAACATTGCTCTGTGTCATTTTACAAGCGTGGGAACCCCAACCCTAACCTAACCCCCAACTCTACCCCTAACCCTACCTCTATACCCTAACCCTAATCCTAGATTAGAGGTAGGGGTAGGGTTAGGAGTAGGGTTGTGGTTGGGGGTAGGGTTATGGAATTGCCGAAGTCCCGAAGTGCTGAATTGCCGAAGTCCCACATTTCGGAAGTGCCGAACCAATTTTTTTGCCCATGCACATCCCTAGTCATTATAAAGTATTGTACAATTCCAGACCAATTTCCGGGGGCCTGTCCTGCCATCCCACACATACACACACAAACCCTTTTTTACACTTACCTTTCTCTCTTCTCCTAGCCACAAATTCTTATTTTCTATCCTCCCAAGCATGCTCCTCAGTCCACATCCATGGAGCACTGAAACAAAATATCGGCAAAACAAAATGATGGCACGTCCGGAAAGCGTTCGTAAAGGCCGGAAAACATAAAGCGGGAGTTCGTAAACTGGGAAATGCCTGTATATGAGATTCAGTGTGAAATGGGGTGAATCATGTATGTATGTATGTGTGTGTGGGGGTGAAGGTATGTGGGGAAGGAGTGTGTATGTGGTTGAAGAGATGATGTGTGTGAGGGGTGTACTGTGTGTGTATGTAAAGGTGTACTCTGTGTTGGTGGGAGTGTACTGTATGTGGGGAGTTCACTGTCTGTGAGGGTGTACTGTGTTTAGAGGGTGTAGAGAGTGGGATAGGAAATTTTACTTTAATAATTGCTTTAAAGAAAAAAAAAATATTCCCCTTTCTCTGATCTTACCTTGCAGGGAGGGTGTGGCACAACCAGGTCCGTGATGTTTGAGAAGGCTGCCTATCCATCGAGTACAGGGGAGGTCACAAAATGAGAGGTATTTCTCTTGGAGCTCAAGCACTTACACAGACTGACACATACAAACCCACAGACTGACCCATACACACACACACACACACACACACACATACACACAGAGACTGACCCATACACACACACACACACACACAGACTGCCCCCAAACAGACTGATCCATACATACACAGACTGACCCCCCCACACACAGACTGACCCATACACAGACTGACCCCCCGACACAGACTGAACCCTCGATACACAGACTGACCCATACATACACACACCCCCCACACTCACAGACTGACCCCCCACACACACAGACTGACCCCCCCACACACACTGAGCCCTCGACACAGACTGAGCCCCCGAAACACACACACAGACTGAGCCACCCACACACAGTCTGACCCATACACACACAGACTGACCCTCCACACACAGACTGACCAATACACACACACAGACTGACACTCCCACAGACAGAGACTGACCCATACATACACAGACTGACCCCAACACACAAACTGACCCTCACACAGACTGAACCCCCACCCCCCCACACAGACTGATCCCCACACAGACTAAACCCCCATAACCCTACACACACAGACTGAGCCCCCGACACACACACACAGACTGAACTCCCCCACACAAACAGACTGACCCATACACACACAAACTGACCCCTACACACACACATACAGGCTGACCTGTAGGGCCACCCCCACATACAGACTGAACCCCCCCACACACATAGACAGACTGCCCTCCCACAGACTGACCCCCAACCACAGACTGACCCATACACATACACAGACTGAGCCCCCCATACACAGACTGACCCATACACACACACATACTCCCCCCCCTCCCCACCCCACACACAGAGACTGAACCACACACACTGACTCACGCTTACCAGCAGCTGCCTGGATGGCTCTGTGCAGAGCTGAGCTTCCTCTCCCTGCGTTGCTCTCTGTGACCCAGGAGAAAGTACTCCCAGCACAGTACCCCCTCTGACCGCAAGTAGGAAAAGGGTGGAACACAGTTCCACAGTGACAGTGCTGCTGCAGCTTGTGAAGGGAGATTCAATTGGGAGGCACAAGGGGGGGCCCTGGATGATGTAGGGGGGCCATGGACCCCTCTGCCCCCCCTTACGATGCCCCTGTCAATATCTAGCCCAGTGGTGTATTTTTGATCTGTGCTGGCCTAGGCATGACGGAACTCGGACACCCCCTAATTTACATTTGCCCCACCCCTGTCAATGCCACACCTCTTCCTGTTAAAGATTAACGCTTTGACTGACAGACACACTCTCAGATACACTGACATACACACACTGATTTGAAACAATCTGACAGACACACACAATCACTGACTCACTCACTCACTCACAGACACACACACACTATCACTGATATACACACACAATGACACAGATAAACACACTCACTGACACACACACACACACACACACACACACACCACACACACAAACACACTGACAGGCAAACACAAACACTCAGACAGACACACATTCACTGACAGACACACTCACTCACTCACTCACTCACAGACACTTACTGACAGACACAATCACTCAGACACACAGGCTCCCTCACAGACACACACAAGCACTGAGACACACAGGCTCTCTCACAGACACACACTGACAGACATACTCACTCTCACTTACAGACACAAACACTCACTCACAGACACACACAGTCACTCAGACACACACTGACAGACATACAGACACACACACTAACAGACACACACGCACACTGACAGCCAGACACACACACACACACTGCCAGCCAGCCAGACACACACACAAACACATTCCCTATCCCCCCTCCCCCTAAACACTCACAGGTTATTTTTTTAATTTAAATCCACCCAGCCTCCCTTTCTTTGGGATCGCTGGGTGGAATTTTTACCTGGGGTCCAGTGGTGCTGCTGGCCGGGCTGCTTGGGCAGGGATGGAGGCAGGCGTGCAGGCAGTCAAGGGAGGGAGGGAGTGCTGATTTGTTAGATCTCTCTGCTTAGCTCCCTCACGCGCCGCAGAGTGATGCCAGGAGCCAGAATGTGACGTCATATGAGCAGAGAGAGCTCACAAATCAGCACTCCCTCGCCGCCCGCCTTGGAACTCAGCTAGCCGCCTGCCACCAGGCTAACAAGGTATTTGCCTGGGCATTTGGGGGCGGTGTTTTTTGCCGTCCCCTGTAAAGTGCCGCCCAAGGCAAATGCCTTGTTTGCCTCGCGGCAAATACGTCACTGATCTAGCCTGCTCAGTGCATCCACATGAAAGCTAACAAACTCATTGTTTTTTTATGCACAGACAGGGTATGTAAACTTTTGATCAGGGCCATTTGTGTGATTTCTGTTATTATTATGATTTAAAAGGGTGCCAAACACCTATGTGATGATAAATGACTTCACTATCCTTCAATAAAATACTTTGTTTTTGCATGATCTGTCATGTTTTCAAAATCAATGCCAACATTTTTTTTTTTTTGCCAGGGCATGCAAACCTTTGAGCACAACTGTATAAACAAAGTGATTTAACTCCTAAATGCCAGAGAATTGAGCAGTGAGTCTAAAACAACTTTAGCTTAATGAAGTAGTGTTGATATATAAAACATGCCCCTCCAGCCTCACTGCTCAATTCTCTGCCATGTAGGAGTTAAATCACTTTGTTTATGAACCCTAGTCACACCTCCCTGCATGTGACTTGCACAGCCTTTCTAAACACTTCCTGTAAAGAGTCATCTAAAGTTTATCCTTTCTTTATTGCAAGTTCTGGTTGATTTAGATTTTCTTATCCCCTGCTATGTTAATAGCTTGCTAGACCCTGCAAGAGCCTCCTGTATGTGATTAAAGTTCAATTTACAGAGCAAGAGATAAAATTGTTTAAGGTAAATTACATCTGAATGAAAGTGAAACCAATTAAAAAAAAAAAAAAAAAATTATGCAGGCTGTGTCAATCATAGCCAGGGGAGGTGTGGCAAGGGCTGCATAAACAGAAACAAAAGGGATTTAACTCCTAAATGGCAGTAAATTGAGCAGTAAAACCTGAGATGCATGATCTATACACTAAAAGTGCTTCATTAAGCTAAAGTTGTTTAGGTGACTATAGTGTTCCTTTAATTTATTTTGGTGACTATAGTGTCCATGTAACTGTGAGTAGAATTTTAATCATTTTGGTTAGGTCTATATCAGTAGAGAGTGGGAAAAAGATTGAAGGTTGTCAAGGAGGGGGTTTAAATTGAGAGAATAAAATGAGTGTATGCAAGTCATTCAAGGAAATTTGAGAAGAAGTAGTGGTATGGAATGGTGCTTAGACAAGAAGTATAGAGAGTTGCTTTTTTTTTAGATTTGGAGTTATTGTTGCATGTTTGAGGTAAGTGGGCAAGACACTAGAAGAGAGGGATTGAAGATATTAGTTATAGATGTAAGAATACCTATTTTGGACTTATATCTGTCTTACCTTTGTTTTCCTCTAAAAACTCAGAACGTGTGGTGAATATGTGTGTTGTGGTGTTTGAATGTGTAACAAAGCATCACTGCAATAACTGCTAAGGTGAATGCAACTATGGATGCTTTTAAATGATATATTATGTAAGATTCCTTTGGCCTTTAGAGTTGGAACGATGAAAAAGTGTATGGGGAGGTAGTCTTTTACTACAAACCTCTAGTATACTCTTTAAGATAGCATACATCATACAGGTTTGGACAAGCAAGAGTGGTTATCTATTACCACTGAGATTGTAAGTAGTGTTATAATTGCCAGTGTAAAATTTATTTATTTTTACATGTCATATCAGGCATGTTTTATTTTGTTTCTGGGTTGTTGTTGTTGTTGTTTTTTTCCATTTATTTATTTATTTTTCTTGTTTTTTACCTATTTGAAACAAAGAAATATAAATATGGAAAATTAAAAATGGACCACACACATTACATACAGCCATCACACACACACACATTGCATACAGTTCATATTATTATTATTATTATTATTATTATTGCCATTTATATAGCGCCAACAGACTTTGTAGCGCTTCACATTATTAATACAGCCAGCTTACACTACAGACACACTACATTACATACAGCCAGCACACATTATACCCAGCCAACACACCACACACACTGTGGGGGGTGGACAGAAGACAAGACATTCAATTTTTTAATTCCACACACCCTGTAGTGTTGTAGATATAATCACGACATGTCATTTTACATCACCCACAGAGCACAAAGGAGATTGTCAATGGCATACAAAATTAGACTAACTTTGCATGGGATTGAGTAAAAGATCACAATAAAAGATGCATCCACATTTTTTAAGAAGCAGAGGACTTGCAGTTCAAAGCTTGCAACATAATTCTGGAGTTGCCAGCATTAACGAGTTTGTAGGTCCCAACATGTAAAAAAAAGATGTATGATGACTACAAAATGGTACAAAGTAAGATCTAGATAATAAACTAGGAACCTTCCTTCATTGCCTGTCAAATGTCAAAAAATAAGTTGTGTATTTGGATCCCGAAAGGCGATCTACTGGACACATTGGACTGGGATGCACAAATAACACCAGATTGTACCTATGGAGACATAGGTACAATTAATAGGGGAAATGTAAAATTTATTTCAAATTTAACAAATACATCAAAATCACCTAGTATAAAAAAAACTACCCGTGAGATAACAACAGAATAGGAAATACTGCTTAAGTCTTTAAACAGTGGAAATGAATAGTTATGACTTACAATCTATTTTTTATTTGTGTCATCTAATTCAGAAACATGAAATCTGTTGTAGATTTCATATGAGCTTGTCTATTATAAGTTTTTACTGACTTGATCTATGTTTTAGTTTGTTGATGCAAGGAAAGACAAGAGACATATTATATCTTTGATCAGTATTTTTTTTAACACATATCTCTGTTATTGGTGATAAGTAAGTGGTTTTATAATCATGGTTAAGATCTTTGGTGCAATCTTAAAGTGACAGTAAAGTCTCATGACAAATACTACAAATATGTAAAAATAAGGTTACTTTTTGAGCTCACACTTTGACAAAGTGTGCTCTACTAGCTTTATTTAGGATGCACATCTGAAACTTAAAGGATGCCTGTATGGACCAAACATTTGTCATACACTTTGTATTACAATCTCTCTCTCTCTTTGTGATTTAGGAAGCTAACGCTAACCATGAACAATGTTTTAGATTCTCTCTTTCTCGTTAATATGAGGGACAGCAGCATCAGGTAAGAAAAACGTAACGTCCCTGGCACCCTGGGGCACTGCATTGCAAAGACCACAGAAGATGAAAGAGCAACTTTAAATTTAACAGAAATAATTGATGCATACTGTTACATACTAATGTAAATATTTATATGCCTACCAGTTGTTTGTTATTCGCAGAAGTGTGCGAAGACCGGCCGTTTGGGAGATTTAAAGACCCGAATGGACTTACCCCAGATAACCGTCCCATGGAGTCGATCACATACCGAAGAACTGTAACAGACTTTGACTCCATGGCGATTGAACTATGCGTATGAGATCTGAGCGCTATTCGCCAATAATATACACTCAGATCCAGGCTATCTGGGGATGTGTTACACGAATGAGAAATAATCGGCAGTTAAAAAGTTATGCATTTTTATGTATTTTATGGTTTACATTTAAAATGGCGATTTGCCTCTGCTTTGGGAGATAATTGAATTACTTCCCAATTATCTCCCAAGCAGAGGGGAGGAAACTGTGATGTATGCTGGGAATATTGTGTGACTGTATGTCCTGAAAGGCCATATGTCCTTCTGCTATTTCAGTCTCCCATTTGGTCCCCTAGGGGAGTGTCCAGCAAGTGGGAGACCTGCATAAATGCGGGCGGGTAGCCCACAGTAAACTCAGTTCGTGTTTTACCCTCAATGCGGAGCTTGGTCTCGTTATTGGGGGGATTGTATTACCAGTGACTAGAGACTGCTTATTGGAATTATTTGCCGCTTGGGAGCTATTGGCGTTCGGCTGATACTGCCGGTTCGGGAGCTTAGCGCTCGAGGAGGGAAGTGACCGTATGGAGACCGTTCGGGAGTTTGGAATGTTCCCTTACTTACGGTTCGCATGATTGCAGTGAGTACGCATACAGTCTACATCATTGCGAATGGGGAACATTCACTAAATGGCGGTTTGTACATTGCATGCTGAGGGTACCGTAACAACTGGTGGCAAGCGACGGGATGACCCTCATCGCCCAGAGAGACCATTACAACCAGGATTAAATGGAGGTACAATACCAGAGGCTGAAAAGAGCTACCCTGAAAGATTTATTGGAGCAAAGAGGCGGACAAGCCAGTAACCTCAGGAAGAGGGAAATTATCGCACTATTGTTGGAAATGGATGGAGGACCAGAGGCAGAGGGAACCAATGGGCCCAGTACAGCTGACAGAACCCCCGAGGAGGCAAGCTTTGACCGGGCGGTAAGAATCAGGCTGGCCCATTATGGTCCCAATCCGTCTACAGAGATCATCACTCAGGTCATAGCCGCTGTGGAGGCCAACCTGCTACGCCAAAGCGTTGCTGCAGCAGCCCCAGTTACAGCAAACCCAGGGGAAAGAAAGAAAGTGCAATTTACAGCATTTAAGCCTTTTGTGGAGGCAGAAGGAGAGATTGACGGGTACCTTGCTGATTTTGAGCGGCAATGTGCGCTACACAAGGTACCCCTGGAAGACTGGGTTACTATATTGTCCGGCATGTTATCCGACCGGGCCAGTGAGGCTTTTCGGGCCATTCCTGATGAGGAGATCGGGGATTATGGGGCCGTCAAGGAAGCTTTGCTCTCCAGGTATGCTGTTACACCGGAGGCATACAGGAGGCGATTCAGAGATACGGTTAAATCAGCTGGGGATTCTTATGTTGAATAGGCATGCAAAGTGCACCGCACCGCTGCCCACTGGCTGGCAGGGTGCCAAGCTGTATCCGGGGAAGAGGTGCTGCAAATGTTCCTGTTGGGACACTGCTTTGAAAAACTATCTACAGGCGTCAGAGAGTGGGTAAGGGACCGTGAACCCTCCACTCTGCATGAAGCAGCTCACCTAGCAGACGAGTACACGGATGCCCATAAACTGGACAGTGCTATTGGAAAGGCTCCTACCGGAGTGGAGTACCGGCCAGCAGCACCTCCAGCAGCTACCATCTACCAGCCCCCGATGAACCGGCCGTCAGCACCCCCTCCACCTAATCAGTATCAGCAGCCACCCCGGTTCAATTCACGGGATTATTCTCAACCCATCAGGTGTTTTTTATGCAAGCAACTGGGGCACAAACGACCAGAGTGCCCAATGAACAGTGCTAACCAAGCCCAGTCCTGGAGGAAACCAGCTGGCGGCAATCCACGGCCACCTCTCCCGGCGGCTCACTGTGTAGAGGAGGAGGAATGCTGGGGCATCCTCCATGAGGCCAATCCTGTCCAAGCTGCCCACCGAGATAACAGTCAGCACCACCGGCAATGTGTCAAGGTCAACGGGAAGGAGGTCAGCGGCCCAACATACTGGGGACACGGTAGCAGTGCGAGTAGCCGGAGGTGCTGTGTTCCGACTACCCGTTGCCCGGGTACATTTGGACTGGGGAGCGGGCGCTAGACACGTGAACGTGGGGGTCATGAAGGATTTACCAGCAGATGTCCTACTTGGCAATGACTTAGCACCCCTTGTTTCTACTTTCGCTCCCATGGGTCCCGCTGAAGTGGACGCTGTCACGACCCGTGCCCAGACCCGTGCCGCCAAGACCGGCCCACCTGCTGCTGAGACCCAGGTAAGACTCTCTACCCCGACTTGTACCTTAGACCAGGCCCCTTTAGGCTGGGATACCCCAGAGATGTATGGGAAAGAAACCAGGAAAGACCCGACTTTAGCAAAGTACAGAGCCAGGGCCGATTCTGGGGGAGAAGGGGTGGATGGAGAGCATTACGAGTGGGTGGGGGATAGGCTGTACAGGATCCCTAAACCGTCCCAGAAACTGAATACCCCTCTGCAGAATCAACAGCTAGTGGTGCCTGCGAAATACCGGCAAGAGGTTCTGCGGATTGGGCATGATGTACCATTAGCGGCCATCTAGGCTCCCGCCGCACAGCTCATAGAATCACCCAAAACGTTTTCTGGCCTAATTTTAACCGAGATGTGCGGGTTTATTGTAGCATGTGTGACACATGTCAACGGGTAGGTAAACGGGGGGATCACCCAAAGGCTAGGCTCCAATCGATGCCTATCATTGGAGAACCCTTTTCCCGCATAGCCGTTGACATTGTGGGTCCACTGGCCAGGGCTAGTTCATCCGGTAAGAAGTATATTCTCACCGTGGTGGACTATGCCACACGTTATCCAGAGGCTGTCCTTTATAAAGGCAGAGACGGTTGCTAATGCCCTGGTTACAATTTTCACTAGGGTCGGGTTCCCTCAGGAGATCCTCTCCGACCAGGGAACTCAGTTCACCGCTGTGCTCACCCAGCAGCTGTGGAAGGTGTGTGGCATTAAACCGTTACTTAGCTCACCTTACCATCCCCAGACGAATCGTCTCTGCGAGCGATTTAATGGCACCCTCAAACAGATGTTGAGGACCTTCACTGACACTTGCAGAGATTGGGAGCGATTCCTGCCTCATCTGCTATTTGCATACAGAGAGGTGCCCCAGGAATCTACTGGGTTCTCTCCCTTTGAGCTACTCTATGGACGAAGGGTCCGCGGACCCCTGGATCTCATTAGAGGACACTGGGAGGGAGAGACAGAGCAAGAGAGAACCCCCATAGTACCATATGTCCTGGAACTCCGGGACCGCATGGAGAAACTGTCCCTGATGGTAAGGGAGAATCTCCAGGCGGCCCAGGGGAGACAGAAGAGGTGGTACGATCGGGGTGCCCGACAGCGGGTCTTCCAGGTTGGGCAAAAGGTTCTAGTGCTCAAGCCTGTGAAGGCGAACAAGATGCAAGCATCTTGGCAGGGCCCGTATAAAGTGTTAGCTCAGATATGTGATACTACCTATCTTATAGCCAGCTGTTCAGATGAAGGGATTCAGCGATCCTTTCATGTGAACATGCTGAAGGAGTATCAGGAGAGACCGGAGGATGTGGCGGTAGTATGTGCCCCCGGCCGCTGATGACCCCGAGAATTTACCTTTACCCGACTTATTAGAGAAGGATCCCCAGACTGACCTTACTAGTCTTGTGCAGCTAGGGGACCGGTTGAGCCCCGTGGAGAAGGTACAGGCAAGACAACTTCTGTGGGAGAAGCAGGCGACGTTCTCCCAAGAACCCGGGTACACTACCCTAGCTGTACACAAGGTAGAGACACCCGGACAGAATCCCCTACGACAACCCCCATACCGTATCCCTGAAGCAGTCCGAGAAGGAATGCGGAAGGAGATCCAGGAGATGACTAGGCTTGGTGTCATCGAACACTCAGACAGCCCTTGGGCTTCGCCTGTAGTCCTGGTGCCTAAGAAAGATGGGACCACCCGGTTCTGTGTGGACTACAGGCGGCTCAACGAGCGGACCACCACTGACGCCTACCCGATGCCCCGGGTAGACAAATTATTAGACCGCATTGCCAGGGGGCGCTACCTGACTACCATCGACCTGTGTAAAGGTTATTGGCAGATCCCCCTGGCCGAGGATGCTATCCCCAAGTCGGCCTTCGTCACCCCATTTGGTCTGTACCAGTTTAAGGTCATGCCATTTGGGATGAAGAACGCTCCGGCTACCTTCCAGCGCATGGTGGATAGGCTCCTCGATGGCTTACAGGAATTTGCATGTGCATACCTGGACGACATTGCGGTCTACAATGAGTCCTGGGAAGACCACTTGGTACACGTAGGGGTGGTTCTGGAAAGATTCGGGCCGCTGGCCTGACCTTGAAACCGGACAAGTGCCATCTAGGCATGGCAGAAGTGCAGTACTTGGGTCACCGGGTAGGATGTAGGAGCCAGAGACCAGAACCAGCCAAGGTGGAAGCGGTAGCTAACTGGCACACACCTATTACCAAGACCCAAGTGCTTGCCTTCCTGGGAACGGCAGGGTATTACCGACGTTTTGTCCCCGACTACCGTACTGTCGCCAAGCCCTTGACTGACCTGACTAAGAAGAACCTACCTAAGCAGGTCCTGTGGTCTCCAGCTTGTGAAGCCGCGTTTCAGGCACTGAAGCAAGCTCTTGTAAATGCACCTGTCCTGGCTGCCCCAGTCCCTAACAAACGTTTTCTCGTACATACAGATGCTTCCATGTATGGACTGGGGGCTGTGCTGAGCCAGGTCGGGGACGATGGAGGAGAGCACCCTGTTGCATATCTCAGCAGAAAGTTACTACCCCGGGAAGTGAGTTATGCGGCACTGGAGGGAGAAAGAGTGTTTAGCCCTGGTCTGGGCACTAAAGAAACTGAGCCCTTATTTGTACGGACAAGAATTTTCTCTTATAACAGACCACAATCCCCTTGTCTGGCTTAACCGGGTCTCAGGAGACAATGGCAGGCTGCTGAGGTGGAGTTTGGCACTACAGCCTTACGACTTCACCATCAGTTACCGACCCGGTAAGCAGAACGGGAATGCAGATGGGTTATCTCGACAAACAGACGTCCCTATTCCCTCCTAGTCTGGTCATCCCCAAGTTGACCCGCCAAAGGGTCAAGCCGGGTCTGCCGGAGTGTTCCACAAGGGGGGAGCCGTGTGACAGACCCATCTGTATGGACTAAGATTGCTGGATTTGTCTGTTTGCTTGTTTCACAAACTCGCCTATTTCTTATGCCTGGATCTAAGGGAATTGACTTTGTTAACGAACAAAACTGCCGAACGGATGGCCACCCAGAAGAGAAGTGTGCTGCTGGTTAACCTATTGATCCCAATTAGAACGTTGTGGTTAACCACAGACACTTCTCAATTAAAACCGAATACAGGGTGGTCGTCGTTCATATGTCGACCACGAGGCGGCGGCCATTTTAAACCATGCGAAAGACCAGCGGTGTTCGGTACTAAACTCATGGAACTGAAAACGGACACTTTTTCAACCGAACACCGCTGAAGCCGTCGACCTCCCTCCCCAGTCGCCAGAAGTGTGCGAAGACCGGCCGTTCGGGAGATTTAAAGACCTGAATGGACTTACCCCAGATAACCGTCCCATGGAGTCGATCACATACCGAAGAACTGTAACAGACTTTGACTCCATGGCGATTGAACTATGCGTATGGGATCTGAGCGCTATTCGCCAATAATATACACTCAGATCCAGGCTATCTGGGGATGTGTTACACGAATGAGAAATAATCTGCAGTTATAAAGTTATGCATTTTTATGTATTTTATGGTTTACATTTAAAATGGCGATTTGCCTCTGCTTTGGGAGATAATTGAATTACTTCCCAATTATCTCCCAAGCGGAGGGGAGGAAACTGTGATGTATGCTGGGAATATTGTGTGACTGTATGTCCTGAAAGGCCATATGTCCTTCTGCTATTTCAGTCTCCCATTTGGTCCCCTAGGGGAGTGTCCACCAAGTGGGAGACCTGCATAAATACGGGCGGGTAGCCCACAGTAAACTCAGTTCGTGTTTTACCCTCAATGCGGAGCTTGGTCTCGTTAATGGGGGGATTGTATTACCAGCGACTAGAGACTGCTTATTGGAATTATTTGCCGCTTGGGAACTATTGGCGTTCGGCTGATACTGCCGGTTCGGGAGCTTAGCGCTCGAGGAGGGAAGTGACCGTATGGAGACCGTTCGGGAGTTTGGAATGTTCCCTTACTTACGGTTCGCATGATTGCAGTGAGTACGCATACAGTCTACATCATTGCGAATGGGGAACATTCACTAAATCATATGGAGACCGTTCGGGAGTTTGGAATGTATGCTTTGCAGCATGAGATGGTGCATTGTCATGCATGAAGATGATTTTATTACGGAAAGCATAGTTCTTCCTTCTGTACCAGGGAAGAAAGTGGTCAGTCTGAAACTCCACATACTTTGCAGAGGTCATCTTTACACCTTTGGTGACCCTAAAGGGGCCGACCAGCTCTCTTCCCATGATTCTGGCACAAAACATGACTCCTTCACCGCCTTGCTGACGTCGCAGCCTTGTTGGAACAGGGTGGCCGTCCACCAACCATCCACTACTCCATCCATCTGGACCATCCAGGGTTGCACGGCACTTTTCAGTGAACAGGACTGTTTGAAAATTAGTCTTTATTAGTGATGTCCCGAACGGTTCGCAGGTGAATAGTTCCTGGCGAACATAGCGTGTTCGCGTTCGCCACGGACGGCAAACATATGCGATGTTCGGTCCGCCCCCTATTCGTCATCATTGAGTAAACTTTGACCCTGTACCTCACAGTCAGCAGACACATTCCAGCCAATCAGCAGCAGTCCCTCCCTCCCAGACTCTCCCACCTCCTAGACAACATACAATTTAGATTAATTCTGAAGCTGCATTCATTTTTTTAATTATTTTTTTTGTGTTTGTGTTTATTATACATTATCCTCCATAGCCAGTAACCTGTGTTTATTATACATTATCCCCCATAGCCAGTAACCAGTGTTTATTATACATTATCCCCCCATAGCCAGTAACCTGTGTTTATTATACATTATCCCCCCATAGCCAGTAACCTGTGCTTATTATACATTATCTCCCCCATAGCCAGTAACCTGTGTTTATTATACATTATCCTCCAATAGCCAGTAACCTGTGTTTATTATACATTATCCTCCCATAGCCAGTAACCTCTGTTTGTTATACATTATCCCTCCCATAGCCAGTAACCTGTGTTTATTATACATTATCCCCCCATAGCCAGTAACCTATGTTTATTATACATTATCCCCCATAGTCATTTATCGTTGGACCCAGGGCCGGCGCGTCCATAAGGCGGCACAGGCGGCCGCCTTAGGGTGCACCGGCTCTGGGGGCGCAATATTTCAGTGGCCGGCAGGAGGGAAGCTCTCCCTCCTGCCAGCCACCATCTGGACCCCGGCGCGACAGTGTTGTGATGTGATAAGGCACAGTGAGGGAGCTCTAATCTCACCGCTCTGCTCCCTCGCACGCTGTCTGCTGATGCCGTGGGAGCCGGAATATGACGTCATATTCCGGCTCCCGCGGTATCAGCAGACAGCCCGCGAGGGAGCAGAGTGGTGAGATTAGAGCTCCCTCGCCGCGTCTGATCACAGCAGCCCTACTGGACCACAGGGAATGATCCATCATCCACACCAGCTCTCCAGGTAGGGAGGCTGGGGGGAAATTTTTTATTTATTAAAATAATTAGTGAATGTATGTCATGTGTCTGTGTGTGAGTGTCTGTGTCTGTGAGTGACGGTGTGTGTGTCTGTGAGTGACAGTGTGTGTGTCTGTGAGTGACAGCGTTTGTCTGTGAGTGACAGCGTGTGTCTGTGAGTGACAGCGTGTGTCTGTGTGTGAGTGTCTGTCTGTGAGTGACAGCGTGTGTGTCTGTGAGTGACAGCGTGTGTCTGTGAGTGACAGCATGTGTGTCTGTGAGTGACAGTGTGTGTCTGTGTGTGAGTGTCTGTCTGTGAGTGACAGTGTGTGTGTCTGTGAGTGACAGCGTGTGTCTGTGAGTGACAGCATTTGTGTCTGTGAGTGACAGTCTGTCTGTGAGTGACAGCGTGTGTGTCTGTGAGTGACAGCGTCTGTCTGTGAGTGACAGCATCTGTCTGTGAGTGACTGAGTGTGTGTGTGTGAGTGAGTGCGTCTGTGTGTGTCTGTGAGTGATTGTATGAGTGTGTGCATGTGAGTGTATGAGTGTGTCTGTCAGTGTATGATGAGTGTGTGTCTGTCAAATCAGTGAGAGTATGTTTGTCATTGAGTCTGTGTTTGACTATCAGTGTGTCTGTCAATGAGTGTCAATCAGTGTGGGTCTGTCAGTGTCAAGGAATGAGTGTGTGTCAGATCAATGAGTCTGTGTCTGTCAGTGACGTCTGTGTGTTTGTCATTGAGTGTCTGACTGTCAGTGTGTACAGAGTGTAGCGGAGCGGAGCGCGGTACAGGAACTTCTGTTTCCTTTACCTGGCCAGACTGACAGGAGGTGCTCACAGAGAGAGCACTCCCTGTCAGTCCGGCCGGGTACAGAAAACTGAAGCTCCTTTAGGGGATCTGCTCCACTTGGCAATGCAACAATAGAGGTAGGAGACACACCAGGAAGGGGACTGTGACCACTAAAGGGGTGTGGGGTTCACCAAGGGATATGGAGGGAATGGGAGAGAAACACCAAGAGACAGGGAAAAGAGGGTGTAACGGACCGTTTCAGCAGACAAGGGGTTAAAATCCGTTTAGGCGATCTTCCCCTTTCAGATATAAAGGCAGCTACTGTAGAACACCAAACTCCCGAACTGAATACAAGGGAATGCACCAAACTCCCGAACTGCATACAAGGGAATAAGGTAGCACTCCAAACTCCCGAACCGGAACCTCACGAATAGCTGCTAGCAGACGAACAGGAAAAGCTCCCAAGTGGCTTACACTCCTGGCAATCAGTCTGTAACAGCATACAGTGAATCCCCCCCAATAACGAGACAAAGCTCCGTGTTGAGGGTCAAGCAGTGGTCTCGTTTATTATGGGCTACCCGCCCAGTATTTATGCAAGTCTCCCACCTGGTGGACACTCCCCTAGGGGACCAGATGGAAGACTGTGACAAGGGACAGACATACACCAATTACAGACACACAGCAGTAAAACATCCCCACAATGCATCCTAATTCCCTCCCTCTATCCTGGAGATAATTGAGAAGTAATTCAATTATCTCCTAGGACAGAGGCAAGACTCCATTATACATGTGGGGACACAAAGACAGTAAAACACTTTAAAATACATAAAGTCACCTTGTCTACATAAAACACAGACATTTCACATATCCCCAGATAGCTGGGATCTGAGCCGCACAAAACTACCGAATAGCGCTCAGATCCTATTCACATGGTTCAATTGCCATGGAGCCAAAGTCTTTAACTACACGAATGGGCTCCATGGCATAGCTATCTGGGTTAAAAAATTCACATAAAATAACATACCGAATAGACATGTATTCGTTAAACTGTATGAACAGGAACCAGGCGGCGGACGGCTCAGCGGTGTTCGTGCAAATAAGTGTCCGTTTTTAGATCCATGGTGTAAGCGCTGAACACCGCGGGCCGCCGCCACGTGTTCGGTAAACGAACAAAGACCACCCTGCATTCGGCAATTAAGCTGCGGTTAACCGCAGCTTCAGGGTGGTCAATTGGCGGCACACTCCAGCTCCCGGGTGGTCGCTCCTTCGGTAGTTTGTTCGGTAGATAAAATCTACCGAACACCCCGGCAGAAAGGCACGAATAAGCCTTTCTGCAGGGAAAAATAAGTTGTTTGAAAGTCTGGTCCATAGTCCAAAGGCAGCAGGCGGGCAACCTGGCTTCTCCAATGCAATGTGGCGAGATTGCTCTTGTCACAGAGGGGGGAGGGGAGTAGAACACTAAGGGACAGGGAAGGGACCACTAATGGTCGGGGAGGGGAGAGGGGCTGGTTAAGAGGCACATAGGTGAAGATTTTTTTTTGGGGGGGGTGGCGGGGCGGAAATATGCATCTTTGCCTATGTACCTAAAAATCCAAGCACCGGCCCTGGTTGGACCAGAGAGTGAGTGAGTGAGTGAATAATATAATATATATGTTCAGAAACATATTAGTAATATATGTAAATCGGGTTCATGCAAAGAGGATGAAAAGGTATTAGAGAAAAACACATTGCATCAAATTTACAAAGCCAAACTTTTAAAAGCTTTCCTCATTTCTTTCTCGGGATGAGGAACATATCGGTTGTAGACTGAGGATTTCCATCTGCCCAATCTTTTAATAATATGCACTGGAGTGTCAGTGTTGAAGGAGACCGAAGCTGCCCCTATTCTAAATGAAAGACCCGAGACATGGATACAACCCAATCTTAGGAGTAGTGTTCTGATGTAGAAGATGAATTTAGCCGTAGTCAGAGGGATTCAGTGAGAGTAGTGGTGAAATGTGTGTGGCATGACTGAGTGTGGGTAAGTAAGAGTCAAGTATTTTAACTGGGCACTAGTTCTAGGTGGGATAAAGTGGTATAGTGGATGGATGAGTAGTTTGGTTCGTTTTAAAAGGTTTGTAGAGAAAGTATATAGTGATTGAGACGAGAGCAATCTCGACACATTGCATTGGAGAAGCCTGGTTTCCCGCCTGCTGCCTTTGGACTATGGACCAGACTTTAAAATACTTTATTTTCCCTGCAGAAAGGCTTATTCGTGCCTTTCTGCTGGGGTGTTCGGTAGATTTTATCTACCGAACAAACTGCCGAAGGAGCGACCACCTGGGAGCTGGAGTGTGCTGCCAATTTAGCTCCCTGAAGCTGCGGTTAACCGCAGCTTAATTGACGAATACAGGGTGGTCTTTGTTCGTTTACTGAACACGTGGTGGCAGCCATTTTAAAAGTCCTGAGCGGCCAGCGGTGTTCAGCGCTTACACCACGTATCTAAAAACAGACACTTATTTGCACGAACACCGCTGAGCCGTCCGCCGCCTGGTTCTTATTCGTACAGATCTAACGAATACATGTTCATCTGGTACTTTTGTTATGTGAATGTGTTAACCCAGATAGCTATGCCATGGAGCCTATTCGTGTAATTAAAGACGTTGGCTACATGGCAATTGAACTGTGTGAATAGGATCTGAGCGCTATTCGGTAGTTTTGTGCGCTCAGATCCCAGCTATCTGGGGATGTGTGACATGTCTGTGTTTTATGTATAAACTTATGACTTTGTGTATTTTAAAGTGTTTTTATGTTTTTGTGCTCACCATGTTCATAATGGCGATTTGTCCTGGGAGATAATTGAATTACTTCTCAATTATCTCCAGGGCAGAGGAGAGGAAGCCAGGATGCATTGTGGGAAAGTATTGTGACTGTATGTCCTAAATTGATACCTGTCTGTCTTTTGTTACAGTCTCCCATTTGGTCCCCTAGGGGAGTGTCCACCAAGTGGGAGACCTGCATAAATACTGGGCGGGTAGCCCATAATAAACAACACCACTGCTTGACCCTCAACACGGAGCTTTGTCTCGTCTTTGGGGGGATTCACTGTATGCTGATAGAGACTGATTGCCAGGAGTGTAAGCCGCTTGGGAGCTTTTCCTGTTCGTCTGCTAGCAGCTATTCGTGAGGTTCCGGTTCGGGACCTTATTCCCTTGTATGCAGTTCAGGAGTTTGGTGCATTCACTTGTATTCAATTCGGGAGTTTGGTGCTTTACTGAAGCTGCCTTTATATCTGAAAGGGGAATATCGCCTAAACGGATTTTAACCCCTTGTCTGCTGAAACGGTCCGTTAAAGTGATCATGATTTTTAGCGATATCCAATATTTTTAAGGTGGTCCCAGTGCCACCACTCATATCTGGTGTCACAATAGCTTGCATTTAAAAAAAAAACAAAAAGCTTTTTTGACTGTAATATAATAGCAGTCAGTTTCCTTCACACGTGTGCGTTTCAGGGCCTGCCAGGGCACAGTGTCACACCAGTGCAACTCATATCTGGTGTAACAGTAGTGTACATTAAAAAAAACTTGAAATTTGACTGTGAAATAATAGCAGTCACTTTCCTTCACACGTGTGCGTTTCAGGGCCTGCCAGGGCACAGTGTCACACCAGTGCAACTCATATCTGGTGTAACAGTAGTGTACATTTAAAAAACAAAATACAGGGGGCTTGTTGTCACCTTTTGGGGACCCTTGGTGTTGTACGTGGCTGGGTGGAGGAAGAGACCTTCAATGACATCAGTGAGGACAAGGAACGGGACTGTCATGCCTTAACTACCGGTAATTCCTTGTCTCTTCCGGGTTGACGGAGTTTAGCCACACCCCTTCTCTGACGCGGTCTCCCCACGCTACATAATGCGACCGCGCCAGATACAAGATGCTGGATTATTGAACAGCGTTACCGCGATATCAAACCGGCTAAAGATTCTCTGCAACCTCTACTTGTGTACCGAACCGGACTGGAAAACTACTTACCCTCCTTCTCCTCTCCTCGACCACGGCTAGTATCTGGACTTTCCTCATCCTGTTTGAGAAACTTCCTCCCCAGAGGAGAACTCCGGGAACCTGATTTTTCAACCTTGGAAGCTAAGTCAATTGTTATATCTGTAATAGGAGCTTACCTGCTCTCAAGCCCGCTAAGCATTCCTGCTACAGCCTGCTCTCAAGTCCGCTAAGCATTCCTGCTACAGCTGCTCTCAGGCCTGCTATCTCTAACTCCAAAATGAATCACTCCTGCTTCAACTTAATTTCTAACTTCCTCCGTTTCCTTAAAACTTGCAAACTCCAATGTGATAGATTGCATGTATGTCAGAAGCTGCTTACTCCATTTAAACAAACAGCGAAGTAATTAAAGATACAGTACCTGTATTTTCCATAATTGAATACACCGTTCCTATTCTATTCTCTAAGTATCCTAATCAACAATCTAAGTCCTAAGAGATCTGCAGTTGTGCTCCATATCAATATATGTAAGCGTTACAGGGACATGGCTAGCTTGGTATCCAACCTTGTGCAAATGGGAAGTTTGCAGTTGTGCAAATGGACTGTTTGCGGTTGTTTGTGGTGCGTTAAACGGGGAGTTTGGTCTGTCACTGTGAAGCGGGCGTAACCCTTACACTACCTGATCGATACAACATCATACCTGATGTTTTAAAGCACGTTATTCCAAACAATTTAGGAATGTTAGGTGATTTATGCCCTTTATGGATTAAAACCAGACTCTGCATCAACTATGCAATTTTCCATGGGAGTTTTGCCATGGATCCCCCTACGGCATGCCACAGTCCAGGTGTTAGTCCCCTTGAAACAACTTTTCCATCACTATTGTGGCCAGAAAGAGTCCCTGTGGGTTTTAAAATTCGCCTGCCTATTGAAGTCTATGGCAGTTCGCCGGGTTCGCCCGTTCGCGAACATTTGCGGAAGTTCGCGTTCCCCGTTCGCGAACGGAAAATTTCATGTTCGCGACATCACTAGTCTTCATGTATTTTTCTGCCCAATGCAGCCGTTTCTGCTTGTCAGCATTGGTTAGTGGTGGCCGAATAGAAGGTTTATGCACAGCTGCAAGACTCTGGAGGACTCTACACCTTGATGTCCGTGGGACTCCAGAGGCACCAGCAGCTTCACATATCTGTTTGCTGCTATGTAATGGTATTTTAGCAGCTGCTCTTTTGATCCGATGCATGGATCTGGCAGAAATCGTCCTCAATGTGCCTTTATCTGCACGAACCCGTCTGTGCTCTGAATCAGCCACAAATCTCTTAATAGTGCGATGATCAAGCTTAAGTTTTCGTGAAATATCTATGTTTTCATACCTCGTCCAAGGCATTGAACTATTTCACTCTTTTTTTTAATAATGTGGAACACCCTCCTTTAGTAGTTTTTCCTTAAATTGGGCTCACCTGGCAATCTAATTATCACAGGTGTCCGAGATTGTTTTCAGTGATCAAAAGAGCCCTGAGGCACAATGCCATCCATGAGTTAAACTGAAAAATTAAATATTTAATCTTTGTGACACTTAAATAGAATTTGCATAATATTTTGGAACAGGTTGTAAGATAGTGGAAGGCCAATATAGTATTTTTAGTTCACATTTTATGCCTCTTCATTATTGTTATTTTGTATATTGTTTCATTATTTTGTCTGATTTTGGTTACAGTCACCTTATTGTATTATATTGATTTATGTTCTAGCATGAAAATGTTGATGAGCTAATCATATCTATTGCTCCTGCTACCCCATGTCTTTTTTCAAGCAAAGTCCTCCCACTTCATTTGTATTCTCTGCAAATATGCAAAATACGGGATTAGCAAAAATATGAGGTGTGCTATAGCAAGATCTAAAAAAAAAGTGGTGCTGTAACCTTAAAGAGACACTGATTGAGCTAAACTTTAAATCTATTTTTGTGTTTTTCAATTGCATTTACTGGGATAAGAAAGAAGGATGAGGAAGTTATGAAACAAATATTTGTGTTTTCTTTTATTACATCCATCAGGGTTTGACCTGGAAACATTTTGACTCCTGCACCTGCACCTTTACTAATACTTCGATATTTATTAATATTGTAAGTAATTTAGTAATATTTATTTCATAGCTGTGTGGGGGTGACTAGAGTGCTGTTTGCCACAGATTAGCCAGTTCTTACTTTTCTGCACATCTTTTATAGAACTTCTATGGAATTGACAATTCTTATTCAGTACTAAGAATATTCAGAGCTGACATGTCTGTGTGGATTTACAGTTTGCACATGCGAGCATTACAACTTTGACATGCAATTTTATTTGATGTCTTGATTTTAAAACATCTAATTATAGTAAGAACCTCCTTTTCTCCTAGTTTCTAGACAGTTATCCTGGAAATGTTTGATGGGCTAAATTCTGAACTAAAACAGAATTTCAAGTAAAACAACCCTTAATTTTCCACCTTTCAACCTTACTATGAACCGCTTTATAGATATGAGTATACTGTAACCCCTTCCATATATAAATCTAATATCATATGTGCATATATGACTATGCTATTGCTAAATTATTCTGGGCAAGAATCAAAGACTTTGGAGCTGCTGTGGTCTGGCAGTGGATTAGGAATTTATTTGTCTTTTTTTCCGCTTATGTTTATTCCAGGTGTTTAAATGTGCAGGTCTTGAGAAAGTAACTTTTTGACACATATACCCTCATAGGCAGGTCCCTCGTCATTTCAGTGCACGTGTTGATAAGCTTGTTAAGAACTTTTCTTTACATTTTATCCCTCAGGTTTAAATAACATTCAATTTATAATTAAACTTTTTCTTCTTGGACTGAAACAAAGTCAAAATAGTTTTTGTAACATTGGCATTCATCCACCTCACGCCTGTCCTATTTTTAGTTGGGCACTCCGGTCAGCCTGCGTGGGCTTTTGACAAATTAGCAGTCAGGAAGAGAAGTTTTTGGAGACATCTACATTTTTCTATGAAATCAGTGCAAGGGATCAGGTTAGGCCTCTACTACGAGTACAGAAAAAGACCATAAATACACACATTCCATAAAAAAACAAGTATCTCAGTGCATGGTTCAGTGAGTGACTGATGGACAAAGTATTCAGTTTGGTGAAACCCTAGCCTGCTGTTACATAACACCCTTCTATCTGACTACATATTTGTTAGGTCATCGGTGTTACCACATTGTTTCTTCTCAGTATTTTAAATTGCCAAAATAAGCTTCATAAACACTGCATCTCATTGTATTGGTTATGGTAAAGTATTTCTATAGGTGTTGTCCTCTTTTTTTTTTTTGGCCAACTATTTTGAAGCTTTTTTATAAAACCCTAGCCCTCCTTCTCTCCAGCTGCTCTAACAATGTTTGACAAAAAACACAGAACACAATTAAACATCACACGAACACGGCTACTCGCTACGGCGATCCCCACTAAGACATAGACAACCTAACACATCGAACAACCTACATGACCACGTCCGAAACACGCTAAAACAATGTCCCAAACTACACAAAACGGACGCACACACAAACACACCCACCCAACACACAGACCGAATATAAGGCCGACGTAGTTAAAGGGGCCAACACGACGAGAAACACACCAAAGACCCAAGAACACAATACTAATAGAAAAACGAGACACCGCACTATCCGCCAGATCCCAGCAAACCCCGCAAAATCTACAGCAGTAAGCAAGACGAGAAGCCAAGACGAGCGTGACTACCGCTGGGGCGGACAGAAAAAGTAACATATAGGATATACCACCCCGGACACCCGACACGCCACACGCACCCACACTACAGTCCCACATAAAGACCTACTACACAAAGCCATAAGTAAAACCCAAACGCAACATCAACGATCCCAACAGACGTGACAAATAGTCGAAAATACTAGCACGCGCGAAGCACACAGGGATTAACTAGACGCAACAAGCTCACGACAAGGTTCAAAAACTTACCTGTATGTCTACCACAACATTTACATAAAATAAACGTATACATCCAGACATGCACAAACCGCAATGTATGACAGATAACTATGATGCATAAAGAATGCCAAACCCGCCTCTGTGCAGGCAACCAACGGCTTATAACACTGTACCGAGAACCATGCCTCTGCACAGGCACTTACACGCTACAAAAAAAAATGTTTGTTAACCAAGCTTATGACAAGACTACAATAAAAATATTTAAAACAAAAAACACAGAACAGTGCCAATAGACTTTAAAACCGTAACCACTACAATAAGCTGTAATGGGTATGTTGCTTAGAGTGTCCCTTTAATCATTACCACTTACACATGGGGGCCTTAACCAAGTTCACATGGGGAGGGAAGTGGAAACGCCATGAGTTAGATATTCCCTAATTTCTACTAGAATGCCATGGGGACTCTGTACTACTTATTTGGCTTTCCCTAATATTAAGCAGCTCACCACAGCTCTTGTTTTTGTAATTTGGCAACCAGTTACTGATACACTTTTATAATATGTGTGTCTTGGGGACCCACAACTACGTTATAATCATATTTATTGTTCATACTAGAACTGCAGCAGAGAGGTATGTGTTTCCATTCTCTGCTTCAGCATTCAAGGGCTTTTTTAGTTGGTGTAAGGATTTGTCAGGCATTCAATGAGAATATTGATCTTAGAAAAGGGGAGATGTAGTCCACAACATCTGGAGTGCTGTGCTTACCCAAGCTCTAGACACAATTATTGGACCTGCTGAATGATACTCATAATGTTCCCCTGAAATTATTTTATGCTGCTCCCCAAAGAATAAATATTCTTTAAAATTTTAATTAATTTTACATTTTTAATACACCACTAATTGATACTACTAAAATAGTCTTTTTTTTTTTTTTAAATTAAATTTCTTTAACTCGCGAAATAAGCTTCATGAAACTAACAGGAGTTTTGATAAAAATTATATGCGACTATACAGCCTTTCTCAAATTGCAGAGACCAAAGAAGAACAAAGATGGGATTGTTTCCTCTTTGTGAATTTTATAAACAAATCAGAAAGCAAAGAAAGTGTTTAAAGCCAAAAACAGCTTAAAAATTCAGCAAACGTAGTTCAAAGTAATGAAATAACAGTTATCTTAGCACATGCCAACAAAGCTGCCCTTAATTACATTCCATTGTGACTAATCTTTCTGAAAAGAAAATACTGTCCTGGCCAGAGATTGCAATGATGGAAAACATGACCCGTTTTTACTTATCACTTACTTCATCTGCTTCATGACTTCAGAAGTGAAGGACTTAGACAATAACCTGTGTGTCTGTGTGTGAGTATTTAACAATACAAACAAATATAGGATGTGCATGAGCAAGAAAAACTTCAAATGTGGGGGATTGTTAGGAATGCATGGGACAGGGGTTGTTTGAACAAAAATTATTGTGCTTCCATGAATACGAATATTGAAACAAAGGCCCTTTGAATCGTATCTAGTAGAAATAATTGCACTAGCCCAAAACTGGACACATAGCTTGTATACAGAACACTAAAACATAATGGCTTTTCCCACAATATTTTTCTTTTCACTGGTAAACTATGAATATATTTTCATGTCACTTATTTTATTTGTTTCATATGTATGTGAAAATATTCGAATTCACAATTTATCACTGACATGATTATTCATTAAAATAGGAATTACAAATGTAGGCAAATACAGTTGAGCTGGAAACATAACTCACATTGTGAATTTCTTCTATTCAGTTGTTGCAGCCTAATATTGGAATAAACTTGAGAAGAGATTACTATTATGGGTAATCCTATAGTCTATTGGTCAACACAATTTAAAGAGATTCTTGATAGTAGCCACCTGTGGGGAGACAATGAACACTTTTGGAAAGTGGACCCCCTTCTGCATTAATACTCCCCACCAAAAGCCTATAGGGGGCGATGGGCTGAAGATTAACATGTGTTCCACATTTGTTTTACAATTCATCAAACTGAAGCCTGTGAGGGAAGGGGGACTGGACAGCGTCATATAAACTCCCCTTCTGAAGCTCATGGGTGGGGTGTAGGGAATAGACAAAGATTTGTCTAGAACACTCTTTGTTTTACTACCACCCCACCTGCAGCTCATGGGTCACTGGCAAGCTTTCTTGATTATTTAAATAGCCATCACTGCAGTCTATAGGTGGGAGCTAGGGGGGCAGTTTAATGTCCTCTTTTATTAAATTATATCTGCTGCTCATGGGTGGGGGCTGGAGGGGGCAGTGGTATGCCCCACCATCCCTGCTATTAAGAGCCACTGCACCTATGGGTGGGGACCGGTGTGGATATTAGTGTACACCCAAGCTATCTTCTATTTTTTTTTAATTTAAAAAATCTAAGCTAAATATCAAAACTGAAGCTATTGGAGTGTTGGAAAATGTTATCAAATCAGCTATTTTGAACTACAATTTCCAATATGGCATTTAATTTACTCTACTTCACTGTTTAGTGAGTAAAAACTACACAGTTATTAACTAAACTGGGATTTCCTGGAACGTTACCTGGGAATTGCAAACTTTTAGTTTAAAATAGTCAACCTGGAAAGAAATGTTCAAAATCAGAGAATTACCAATAAACATTTTTTTTTTTAGAAATGTAGCAATTATCTGATAATTTACTGACAGCCTATTGTTTAGTGAATATCCCTTATGAGTGTATTGTAACTCATAGTTAGAAAAAAAAACCCTCAAAGAATTTGAAATATCTAAATGTGCCAGAAATAGACTTAAAGCCTAATTAAATTAAATCACATGATCAATGTGCTGTGAAAGATTTGTAAAGCATCCAGATTTATCTGATAAAACAATTGTGGTAAAACATTATTAATAGAACTTTGTGCTAGGATGATTGTGCAAATTGTGATACCTCTTAATGTGTCCGAATTCATGGAAGCTTTTTTGGGCAACAAGCCAAAGTTACTAAGTTATTTTGTTTACCATTAATTTACATCATATTTGTTAGAGCAAGAATATCTAGTATAAGTCTATTTCTTATGATGATGTGAAACTTCATGTTTGCGGTAGCTATCAGAGTTATTTACTAATCTAAAAATTATTGTGAATTCAAAGTGAATTTCAAATTTAAGTCCCATATAGCTGAACTGGAAAAATTCAAAAAATTAGAAGTCAGCTATCCTTTCAGTTCAGCTAACTTGGCCTATACATTTTCACTTTGAATTTTCACTTTAGTAAATAATCCTGTCAGAATACCTGACAATTTTTACTTTAGTGAATAATCCTGTATGTGTTCTATGTATTATTCTGCAAATGAGATCTGTTGGTTATATATATATATATATATATTTTGTGTGTGTGTTTTTCATTGTCGTACTGAATTTTGCAGACCACTACACTAACCTACTACCCCTGAGTACACCACAATACACTACATGTATACATTTGCCAGGTGTTTGAGGAAATAGTAGGATCAAACAACTGACATTACCTAATTTCCACAGCCCTTGCTGCACCTTTCTTGGCTGTGACTCCCTCAGTCTGCATGAATTTTCAATCAGATGATAACTTGCTTTAGAATGTTTTTTCCTCCTGTTCTGTAAATTTAACTTTATTCACACACAAGTGGCTCCTGCATGGTCTGGGGTGCTATAAACAGAGCCCAAAATAAGAATTTCTAGTTTAGTGATCAGACCGTTTTTCAATTTTACCACATGACAGGAGGCTTCCTATTTTGCATTAAACTCTCTTTACTAACTCTACAGCAGCAAAGAAAAGTGAAAACAAGAACCAATCAAAATTCACTGTGGAAGTATAGTATCCACAGTGAATAGGCTCCTCCTCCTCTTTCTTTGCTGCTCTATCAGCAGACAGGACAGAGTTTTTGGCTCTTCCCTTTACACACTTCATTATTGTAGTTTATTGTATTGTATTGTTATTATATTATTATTATTTTTATTGTATTTATTATTATTTTTCCTTCTACTCTTGTATTGTGGTTATATCCCACTTTTATGTACTTTTCTTTTGTTCTTAAGGCACTCTCTCCACTCCCTTCTATCTGTCCCTGCATGATTGGGCTTTCTGCACTATACACTTCTCCCATGGGTCAAGCTCTCAGGGCATCCGTCGGTCTCTGCTGACGGATTGTTTTTCCCGTTACTAAGGGTAACTCTCACCTCCCTCTCCGCCCAACCTCTCTCACGGCTACACTGCCGCACTTACCTGAGCCCTGCGTGACCGGCTCTCATTCTCTGCTCCAGTGGCAGCCATCTTGGTTCTTGTGTCTTGCGAGAATCGCGGCTGCCATTTTGGGAGTCCCAAAAAAAAGTCTTCCTAACACCCGGTCCACGGTTTCACAGCTTCCTGCTTGTTTTTTCCAGCTTCAAGGCAGAGGTCCATCAGGTCAGTTACAACTTGCATACTGTAGCCTGCACTATAGGGCTTACTACCCTGTGCATCTGGGGTAAGGCCCCTTATCTTTGGTGCTGCTTATTGAGGTATACCTTGTGTCACCTTTGAGTGTCTAGGTGAGGCACAGTAAAATAAAAACCCAATATATTATACCCTGCTGGGGTAATTGGTACTCCTGGTACCACGTGCATTGATATTTCCTACACCCTGCTGGGGTATTTTAGTACTGCTGGTGCTAATGCACGAATCACTATATACCCTGCTGGAGTTTACTAGTACTGCTAGTACTAATTACACTAATTACTATACCCTACTTGGGTTATACTGGTACTGCTGGTACCGTCACTTTATTGTGATTAAAGCTACAGTTCTGACCTCTGGCCCATCGCATGCCCTGTGCCACTATATGCTATCAGTCCTTTCTCCCAACCTTACACAATGGAAGCCTCTCAGAACACTGCTGACTTCCAGACCATGATTAATGAGGCCATTGCCGCCTCTATGGAGAAAGCACACTCCAAGGTTATGACGGCGAATGCTGAACAGAAAAAATCCTCCAAAGCACAACACCATGATTCTGATTCTGAGGCTTCAGAACCACACACGAAGAAAGAGACCCTTTCTGGCAAACGCCACTGGAAGGGTGGAAAAGGGCAAGACAACCCTGGCAAGGGCAAGACGCCAGCCAAATGTCGCAGAACGGTCCCACCTACCACCCCTACCCCACACCACCACTACTCAGAGGAGGAGGAGAATGACCGAACATGCTCCATGGCCATATTAGATGAATGACAAGCTGTAGAATCGGACTCACAAGACGACGCTTGGGGCTCAGATTCCGGATCCCATTCCGGTTTCCTGCAAGGTACTTTCCTAGATGATCCCCAGAGAACCAAAACTTGGAACCCACTCAAGGGGAAACCATCTTGGACCCAACAGGTCAACGGCTGTTCGACCCAAGAAACATTAGACACCCACGCTCAGGGGACTGGACACCCCACCAGAGCACTTGTCTAAAGTCATGCATCTATGGCTCCATAAACCATTAGACAAGACTGTACGCAACCGTCTACAGTCTGAGTGTCCTCGCCCTACCCTACCCAATCACGTTGCCCAGACACCGGAGTTCGATCAGGTCATGGCCACCTTCATGTCACGGGGAGGTCGCGACCCCCGGAAAGGGGTGAAAAAGGCTTCGGAGGGGTTCAAGACAAACTGCTGGACTCCATCGGCCCCCTCTCCTGCATTATGTATCTGGCAGACGACGCTTTCACAAGAGCCGACCAATTTGACGCCAGCATGGTGCGCGAATGGGCGCACAATATATACGGGAATGGGCACAAAGATGCTTTTGCTTTGTGGGGAACACTAACGTTGCCCTCTACTCTGAGAGGCGCAAAGCAGCACTACTCCGCAAAGACGAAAAGTTGGTGGAATTGGGCACCAAGGAGCTAGGACCATTGGCACAGGGCAAACTGTTCGGAGATGCTTTTCTCAAAGACCTGAACAGACACGTGAATGTCTTCACGTCATTGAATAAGGCACAAACCTCAATGAGGAGGGTCTTTAGGAGCAACCCCACCAGGGGTGTTTTTGGAAGGGCTGGCTGCCAAAGGGGCCGTGCAGCCAGCCGTTTCTGGCTTTCAGACCCCGTTCAGCGAAACCACAACCCTTCTACCTGGAGGTGGGCTACAGACAGCCGTTCTCCTACACCAGAGGAGCTGACAGAGGTCCTGGACCATGTGGTCATGGCAGAGTACGCTTTCAGAACTGAATGACCATGTCCGCAGACGCGTGGATTCTGCAGAAGGTTATTTCATCGATTTCGTGTGCCTTCCGCTTCAAATGGATCCACCACAACCTATCAACTGCTCCACAGAGGACACCAAGCTCCGAATTACGGGAACTGCACTAAAAAAGGTGTGATGAACCCGCTCCCGAACCCGGGGGTTTCTTCGGCAATATATTCCTGGTGAAAAAGAAAAACTTCCGTCCCGTCATAAACTTAAGAAGTCTCAACGCGTACGTAATGTACCGACACTTCAAGATGGAGGGCATCCACCTCTTAAGGGACCTCCTTCAAGACGGAGACTGGTTTACATGATTGGATCTAAGAGACGCATACCTGTCAGTTTCCGTCCACCGATCCTGCCGCCAGTTCCTCAGATTCTGGTAGCAAGGCCTCCCTTGGCAGTTCACATGCCTCCCTTAAGCACGAGGAATTCAATGCATTATCTACCTGGACGACCTTCTGCTATTCTGCTCAGACAGGTCCAGACTGAGGACACTCGCTATACCATGGATTTCCTGACATCTCTAGGTTTCGTGGTAAACTACCTAAAGTCGGCAATATCTCCGGCCCAGACGGTACAATTCTTGGGCTTCGAGATAGACTCCAATTACAGCACACTACGACTACCAACGTTGAAGATCAGGGCCATCCAAAAAGAACTACGCAGGGTCTTACACTGCCATGCCATTCCACTCCGCAATCAGGTATCCGCATCCATAAAGGCCATTTTCCCAGGACCACTCCATTACAGGGCGATGCCTGAAGGCCTGATTTCTTCGCCAGAACCCTACAACAAGCCGGTCCAAGTAACAGAAGAAGTCAAGGAGGAACTCAGATGGTGGCTGGACAGCATGGAGGCATGGAACGGCGTGGCATCTTCGGGAACAGGCCCAACGTCGTACTGGAGTCAGCCTCTGGGGATGGGGCGCAACGAGTGATGGCATATCGACAGGATGCGTCTGGAGGAACTCAACATGCACATAAACTGCCTGGAGCTCCTAGCGGGATCCTTCGCTATTCACAGCCTGGCAAGGGACAAATCGGACTGCTGCATTCTCCTCAGGATGGACAACATCTCCGTGGTCCGCTACATCAACCGCCTGGGTGAAGCCCGAACCCGGCTCCTGTCGGAGATAATGCAACATGTCCCTCAATCTCACGGCAGATTGGTTCTCCCGACTTTCACTGCCTTTTAGAACAGAGGGACCCCTTTCACCTGAATCTGTTTGCGTCACGCAACAACAGACAGACGCAAGATAATTACTTCAGCTGGCTCCCAGACCCGGATCCCGGACCCGGATGTACAGAGCCATGAGCCCCAGACTTTAGATGCTGATATCTCAGGCTCTGTACATCATGATTTGCAGGGATCCCAGATGGGGGCCCGGGGCTATCTAGTGATATAGGTTTGATCCATGTGACCCCTTTGCTTCCCGGGGTGCCAAGCCGCAAAGTTTACCCCCCTGTATGGAATGTGTTTTTATGTGTGTCCCTGTGTATCTCCCAGTGCAGGAGATAGCTATCTGTAATCCAACCCCCTCCTGCCTGAGATTGTGTTGAACATTATGGAGACTCCCTGTGGGGGTCTGTGCATAAAAGCTGTGTGTTCCAAATAAAGAGAGTTCAATGTTTTAACCTCCAGAAATGTGTGTTGTCCTGTTACTGGAGGGAAGGAAGATTTAACCCCTATGTCTGCTGTTCCAGCTTGCAGGTAGATGCCAATGGGAAAGTCCTTGTAAGGACTAAGAGCTTCCAGGACTGAGTGCCGTCCAGCCCTAGGAGCGCATTGAGCTAAGTCCCCTAACCATGTAAGAGTTCCTGATTGGCTGAAGAAAGGGAACTAGCGGGGAGTAAGCGGTCGGGTTACCCAGGTGTCCCGCTACAGGTACATACTGAGAAATGTACTTTTCTAATAATTGTTTAAAGATATTCTATTTATCCTCAATGTTTATTCACTAAAGAGTTTATGCCAGTCAATATGTAAAGCTGCCCATATCTAATTGAAATTGGCCTTTTTAAGATTATATGTTTTAGTATACCGCATGTGCTTTTGCTTTTTTGAGCTTATTTCAAAAGACACCATATTGGGATCACTATTTCCCAAGTGCTCCCCTTGTTGAATGTTGGTCAAAAGATCAACATTGTTTGTTTTTACCAGATCCAGACAAACATGCTTTCTTGTTGGTGCTTGTACTAGTTGTGACATGAAGGGGTCATTTAACATGTTCAAAAACCTGATTCCCCTTGCTGAACTACTAGTCCCTCTATCTTACTTTATGTTCAAGTGTTACCCAGATGTGAAGCATTCCCAATTTGCTCTAACAGCTGTTCTTCCTCATCAATATTTACATTAGGTGCTTTATAACATAAGCCAACCAATAGTTGATTATCCTTTTGGCCCAAGCAGATATCTACCAATAAAGCTTTCACATTTTTCTTGTCACATTTCACATGCTTAAGATTTGACTTTAACTCATGGTTAATGTACAAACATACCCCATGTTTTTTCTGTTCTTTCCTAAATAATGTGTTGACATTTAAGTTAACTGCCCAGTCATGTGTATCGCCCGCCATGTTTATGTTATGTTTTGGTGCCTAAAGTGTCCCTTTTAGTGCTGCACTCAGCTCAACTGTCATTTTAGGGACGCTTAGTATGACCCCAGCTGACAGAAAGGAGCTCCAGGTATTAACTGAACATCCCAGCACAAGTAGGGATTTAACAATGCTTGCACCAAAACTACAGGACATTCCATGCTGTCCTAAAGCACTCTACAGCCCACTATTGCTATGATAGCATGGAACGTCTTAACGATACTTAGGTGTTAAAAAATGTATTTCTTCTTTTTTACTTTCAGCAAATGGCAAGTGCTAATATTTGAAAAATGTAAAATATAAACAATTTATAAGTTCTATATATCTCACACTAGGCTCACTCTTTTTTTAGTAAGAGCATCAGAGTCTAGCCAACAGTCTGGAGCAGCATTTACTAACTTGTTCCACTAGGAATTTGTGAACACAAACCAGTTCTCCCAGGGGTACAAGAAAAAAAAACCATAATGGCAAAACTAGCGGTGGAACTACACCAGGGCCACAAGCTGATGGGGGACCATCGGGTAGCCCTAAATGCATGGACCATCCAATGGTATATCTGAACTGGGGTCCGGTTTGGCACAATGACCCTTTAACAGTGCAACCAGGCCTCTGTAACATCAATGATTCTGCTAAGAAAATAGTGCTTGTCTTTTCCCCTCAAATACAGGGAGAGCTCAGGCAAAGGAGAGGGGGATAAGCAATGACAGTGCCAGATCCACACTCCTATCAGACTCGGGGAACACCAAGAATCACAGGATGCCACCCTCCTGCACATAAAAGTTATGTTAACAGGAGGGTGGCTAAACACATAAATATTATTACATGTGTGTATATGTCTGTGTGAGTGTGTCTGTTTTCCCATACCATCTCTACTGCAAGCCTCTAAAATTGATAGCTACAGCTTTAAGGCCCATTTCCCATATCATCTCTACTGCAAGCCTCTGCAATTGAACACTACAGCTTTAAGGTACAAATTGAAATTCAGAAGATGCTCCACCGGATTTCTTTCACCTTTGCCACTAGATTACTTATTTATAATAATGTTTTCATTGTTATCTATCGTATACTACTGTAGTATCTTGTACTTGCAGCTACATTCATTAATTAATAATCTGGCTGTTAGGATTTGATTGGCAAAATTGTAATTCCCCACTGTTTCTTGTCCCCTCCCACTCTTGACCCCGTGCTTGCCACTCCTAGCTGTAAAAACCTTGATATAACTGTTTATCTCTACTTCCTCCCTAGGCCCATTTCCCATACCCCCTCTACTGCAAGCCTATACAATTCTACTTGGCTCAACCCACCCACCCAGGTTCCCACTAAATTTATAGCATGCTCCTCCCTCTATATTCCAGCAATAGCTGCAACTCTCTGTTTCCTTTTTGCCTTCTTTTGCATCAACAGCAAAAAACAAATGTGAGGAAGGCTGAACTTGATGGATGCAAGTCTCTTTTCAGCTATGTAACTATCTAACTATGTGTAACTATCTAACTATTTAGCCATCATTTCCAAATTTCCCCTGCCACCTCTTGTCTCAAATCCCCATGGTATTTTACATCAGGCAGCTTCTCAAAGCAGTTCCGTGTTATTAAAAGAAGAAACAGTAGTATAGTGCTTCCTTAGGCTGCTTAGGGCAGAGGTGTTGCCTTCCAGGTGACTGTTGGCAGAGGGTGTTAAATACCTGTTTTTTGGGGATTACAGAGAGCATAAGCAGCAGGCTGCTCATCGGTAGAGAAGAGGGAACGTAACACAGAAAGCTGGGGATATGTCATGACATATACCCCCTCTGTTAGTACAGACATCATAAAGATTTCCTTTAGGCTCAAGCCCCAGGTATCTAGCAACTCTCATATATAACAACTCAACCTAATTTCTACTTACATTGTCATGTCTTGTACTGGTGCATGTAACATGCCCAAAAACTACATGTGATCCCGTTCCATATGCACTAATCAGCCCCAACATCACAACTACCTGTCTAATATCGTGCCAAAACATTTCTGATGCATTGAAGCATGGACTCCAGAAGACCTCTGAAGTGTCTAGTGGTATATGGCACTAAGACATGAGCAGCAGACTCTTAAAGTCCTGTAAGTTGTGGTATGGGGCCTTCATGGATTAGATTTGTTTTTCTCTGCACATCCCATAGATGCTCGATAGGATTGTGATCTGGTGAATGTGGAGGTGAAGACAAAACCATACTCTTGAACAATTCAGGGTGCATTATCCTGCTGAAAGAGGCCACTGCCATCAGTAAACACCATTGCCATTAAGGATTGTACGTGATCCTCAACAATCTCTAGGTAGTTGGTATGTGTCAATGTATTTAGAAAACTGGGCAGACTAGATGGACCATGTGGTTCTTATCTGACGTCACATTCTATGTTTCTAACATAACATTCACATGAATACCAGGACTCGAGATTTTCCAGCAGAACATTGTCCAAAGCATAAATCTACAACCAACTTCTTCCCATAGTGCATCCTGCTGCCATGTCTTTCCCAGGTAAACAATGCACACAAACCAGTCATCCATCTGATCTAAAAAAAAACGTGAATAATCAAACCAGGCAAACTTCTTCCATTGCTCCATGGTCCAGTTCTGACACTCACATCTACATTGAAGGCACTTATGGTGGTGGGCAGGGGTCATCATGGGCACTTTAACTGGTATGTAGTTACGCAGCCCGATAAGCAGCATACTGCGACGCACTCTGTGTTCTAAAACCTTTCTATCATGTCCATCATTAAAGGGACACTATAGTCCCCTGAACAACTTTAGCTTAATGAAGCAGTTTTGGTGTATAGAACATGTCCCTACAGCCTCACTGCTCAATCCTCTGCCATTTAGGAGTTAAATCCCTTTGTTTATGAACCCTAGTCACACCTCCCTGCATGTGACTTGTACAGCCTTCCATAAAAACTTCCTGTAAGGAGAGCCCTATTTAGGCTTTCTTTATTGCAAGTTCTGTTTAATTAAGATGTTCTTATCCCCTGCTACGTTAATAGCTTGCTAGACCCTGCAAGAGCCTCCTGTATGTGATTAAAGTTCAATTTAGAGATTGAGATACAATTATTTAAGGTAAATTACATCTGTTCGAAAGTGAAAACTGTTTTTTTTTTCATGCAGACTCTGTCAATCATAGCCAGGGGAGGTGTGGCTAGGGCTGCATAAACAGAAACAAAGTTATTTAACTCCTAAATGGCAGTAAATTGAGCAGTGAAATTGCAGGGGAATGATGTATACACTAAAACTGCTTTATTTAGCTGAAGTAATTTAGGTGACTATAGTCTTCCTTTAAGTTTTTTTTAGCAATCTGAGCTATAGTAGCTCTTCTGTGTGATCGGACCAGATGGGCTTTCCTCCACTTCCCACGTGCATCAATGAGCCTTGGGCATCCATGACCTTAACACTGGTTCACAGGTTGTCCTTCCTTTCACCAATTTTTGTAGGTACTAACCACGGCATACTGGGAACATCCCACAAGACTTGCCGTTTTGGAGATGATCTAACCCAGTCAACTAACCATAACTATTTGGCCCTTGTCAATGTCACTCAGATATTTCCACTTGCCCATTTTTCCTGCTTCCAACACATACAATGATTGTTCAATTGCTGTCTATTATATCTCAACCCTTGACAGGTGTCATTTTAACAATATAATCAATAAGTTTCAGTTCACCTGTCAGTGGTTTTAATATTGTGGCTGATCAGTGTAATGCACTGAAGAACAACCTGCCCCTAAGCATTTTATTTATTTATAAAATATTTTACCAGGAAGGATACATTGAGATTTCTCTCGTTTTCAAGTGTGTCCTGGGTCCACAAAACATTGCATTGATACAACAGGGTACAATAAAATACAAAAAACAATATTAATACACAATATATACAAAACGTAACATAGAACAGCTAGGAAATATATAATCAGTCATGACAGGTGCATTAAGTTTTGAGATATGTGGAGAGGGATATCTTAAAGGACTTTAGGCTTGGGGAAGATTTGAAAGTGTGCGGAAGGTCGTTCCATAATTGTGGTGCTCTGTATGAAAAGGCTGCTTTTTTTTTTGTATTGAGGTAGACTAAATAAAGTGCATTACAAATGATTACTGTTCTTGTAAGAAGTGATTAAGACTATACAGGAGCCTGCTACCCCTTGTGATATAATTATCTAAGACAGAATGTTTACCTCAAACATAGTTCAGTTCTATTTTTGTTATTGCTATATTGCATGCTGGTTTAGAAGGTATTACCAACATGAATTACAAGATTTTCTTTAGTCACAATTTTAAAAACATATTTACATCATAAAGACATGACTCATGATTTTAAGTCAAGACACGGAGGCTCATTGTGACAGACCCATCCGTATGGACTAAAAATACTGTGTTCGTCTGTTTTGCAGTTTGCATGAATTCCCCCATTCGTATGCCTGGATTAAGGGAATGCATTTGTTTGCTGACCGAAACTACCGAACGGACGGCCACCCAGGAGAGAAGTGTGCTGCTAGTTAACCTATTGATCCCAATAAGAACGTTGAGGTTAACCGCAGCCACTTCTCAATTAAGACCGAAGACAGGGTAGTCTTCGTTCGTATGTCGACCACGAAGCGGCGGTCATTTTAACTATGCGAAAGCCCAGCGGTGTTCGATGATTATTTCATGGAACTCAAAACGGACACTTTTTCAACCGAACACCGCTGAAGCCATCGACCTCCCCTTCTCAATCGACAGAAGTATACGAATACCGGCCGTTCGGGAGATTTAACAACACGAATGGACTTAACCCAGATAGCCGTCCCATGGAGTCGATCGCATACCAAAGAGCCATAACCGACTTTGACTCCATGGCGATTGAACTATGCGTATGGGATCTGAGCGCTATTCGCCAATAATATGCACTCAGATCCAGGCTATCTGGGGATGTGTTATATGAATGTAATATGTTCGGCAGTTATAAAGTTATAGATTTTAATGTGTTTTATAACTTTGAGTTAAAATGGCGATGTGCCTCTGCTCGGGGAGATAATTGAATTACTTCCCAATTATCTCCCGAGCAGAGGGGAGGAAACTGTGATGCATGTTGGGAATATTGTGGGGATGTAAGCCTGAAATGTCCCCATGTCCTTCTGTTATTCCAGTCTCCCATTTGGTCCCCTAGGGGAGTGTCCACCAAGTGGGAGACCTGCATAAATACGGGCAGGTAGCCCACAGTAAACTCAGTTTGTGTTTTACCCTCAAAGCGGAGCTTGGTCTCGTTATTGGGGGGATTTTATTACCGGCAACTAGAGACTGCTTATTGGGATTATGTGCCGCTTGGAACCTATTGCCGTTCGGCTGTAAGTGGCGATTCGTATGTTTGGAGCTCAAAAAGGGAGAGAGCCGTACAGGTACCGTTCGGGAGTTTGGAGTGTTCCCTAGCTGGCGGTTCACATGGTTATACTGTATACGCTACCAGACCACATTGAGTTTTACTTTATTGCTCCTATTTTCATATCCTTTTATACTTCTGTTCGACTATATTCGTGTCTGAGTTAAGCCAATTCGGCTAAACTGACCACGAATCTGTGCCATTCGTTAGTTTGACCGGCATATAGTACCATTTTTTGTTCGACTACTTTGCAGTATACTGACCATTCGTTAGTTTGTTCCCACAAATTAGTCCTGGTTCGCCAAACTTTCGGTTTCCGAATTGGACGCATTCACTGGATTTTTTGCCGCGAATCTCGCGAGACTGGCGACGGCCATTTTCTGCTTTTCCGTCCTTCTGGCTCTGTGTTACCTTGTGTCTCTCCCTGTCTGCCGGTCTGGGTCCTGGTAAGCTCCCCTATCTCTCCATCTCTGGTGTAACTAGTCTGGGGTGATTAACTTATACTAGCCTGTACTGTTAATATTGTTTTTTATACAGCTTATTCAGGGTCTAGTATTGTACCAGGTTTTTTATTTGGTGGGTCTCACAGCATACAATATGCCCAAATCTAAGGTGCCTGTCTTCCCCCCTCCCGCTGGTGAGATGAATATGCCTCAAGGCTTGGGGAACCCTTTTTCAATTTCTAGTTCCCTGTCACGAGCGTGGGCTATAGGCCCAGCCGAGACAGTGGGGAGAGTGTGGAAGTGACAGGGTTAATGACACCAGACCCCTGGTTACCTGGTCCTAGTCCCAGCAACCACTCAATTAACCCCTGCAATCCCTTCTACACTAACCTCTTAGTACACACTTTACTGCCACCACCAAGACTTTTAAACCCGGGCGTCTTAGGTTACCCCACACACAGGAGAATTATAGAATCACAATTCTACTTTTACTGATCAAACACATATAATTAACTCTTTTTGGTAACGTGTTTACTTGAGCTTTCCTTTGTAGCGTGAAGCTCATAGAGAACAGAGACACAAGCTGATTAAGTAAACATTTAATCTGACAAAAAAGATTCACAGTGTTGAGTACAAAATACAGAAATAAATGGCATACAGATAACAAATTGCAAAACAGTACATAAAATAAAATAGGAGAAAACACAAGAAATTCCTTACATATATTTACCCTATATAGAATTCTTGTGGGAGTCTTAGATGGTATAGGTCCCCTAGAAGTTACTGACAAAAGAAAAATGAATAACTGAACTCTCTGGATAGTCCAGCACCCTCATTATATATCTAAACTAGTTGTTTCTCAGTGGGCAGAGGGGGTTGGTCTGGCAGCTTATTGCCCACTCTATGCAATTCCTTGTGACTAGCTCTGGTGATGGCTATCTAGATGTTTTATGGTCTAGGCCTGGTGCAAGATCAAAGATCACAATAAATGTCATCCCAAGGTTTACAAAAAAAAACAACTCTCATATCTCACACATCAAACACCAACTCATGCTTTTGGCATGACATTCCCCTTCATCAGTGGTTGACCCTATGTCTCTGCCTGATGATGACTCACCTCGCTATTTGAGGCTGGTCACGCGTATCGCACAATTAACTTGTACAGATCGGCCATCTCCTCGGCTCACCAGGGTTTTGACGGTTGCCCGGCAGGCCAACACCCTTTGTTTGCGATTTCTGATTCTGTGATGGATTGGTCCCAGTTCATTTCTTTGTTCATGGTTGGATTCTGACTGGATTTTACGACAGTTGTTATGCTGTGGTTAGACTGATTCATCGGTTACTGTTTGATGTTTGTTGTTGTGTCGCATCTCCAAACAAGGAGGAAATATGATGGGAGGTGCTGACTATTATGCTGGGACTTGGTATGGGAGTGGCTTATCACTATGTATACCATTTTTTCTTACTGTTTGTATTCTTTGCTGCTATTGGTGGACAGTAAAGAAAGGAATAAGCAACACTCGCTTCTGTGTCTTTCATAAAATCATGACTTTTTGTCATGAAATAGCAAAATCATGTAATTTATGAGATATGATCACTGTTTTATATAATCCAAAACATTGCAGCTACAGGCAGCTCCCCAGCTGTAGTTGAAATACATAAATCTGACAATATTGGGAGCTTTTCAGTAACCTTATAAATCATGTCATACTATATTATCCTTATAGGCTTAATGTGATTTATCAAGGACATGTGTTTTATTTACAGATTGATAAACTGGTCCCCCAACTTAGATGAGTCAGAAGACATTAAGGTAGACAAATCCATTGTACTAGCTATCTAAGCTACCTTGCTTAGCTTGCTACCTCAGCTAACTGACCCTACATGAAGGAGTCTATTCTCTAAACAGAGATTTGTGGAATATGGCAAAGCAACTGCAAACATTAGTACAAATCACTCGAGAAGGAAAAAGTATCCAACCTATTTTCGAGGTCAGCTATTTTGGTCTTACATTTTTAGTTACATTGTCTGTTCTCCATATCTCCCTCTTTCATTCAGCTACCCCATGTTGCTTCAGCCTCATAGTAACTCAGAAGCAACTAGTCTTTTTAATGGTTTCAGTAGCAAATGAAAAATATAAAGAATGAAACACTTACAATTTAAGTAAAATATGTACGCCCTTCTTGAATCCATGTTTTCATTATATGATATCAGCAAATGCACTTTACTTTTAACTTAGGGACCTTGGCAACACTGAGCGCCTTGGGCCCATGTAAAAATTTGGCAGCCATTTATGATCATGAATGGGCAGCTGCTGATCATTTTAGTTCTGGCTGTGCCACTTTGCAAGGATCATGAACTGTGTGCTTGCAGGTTTACTGTGGAAATGCCCATGGGATCAAATATCTAATGAGGGTGGGGGTAATAGAGAATTTGGAAAGACTTTGCAAACAGGAATTGTAATCTTTTCCTCATATAATAATGTTTTATAAGACAAAACATTATGTTTATATTTTTTATTTTCTAAGAAAAACATTTGAAAGACTTTAAGTGTGTAAATTGGCTATATATATGAAGGTGCCTTAGGAACCATCTAATTTCAAAGAAGGCCCCTGCTCATTCAAGCCCTTAATCCATTGCCAAACATATGAAAGTGTATCATAGCAAACTACCTAGAAAATAATGTCAATTTTGCATGAATAGAAACATCTATTACTTCTCGGCGATCACAAAGCCTGCTGCAGACAGTCAGTAATCAACACTTTTAAATTCATCCTTTTCAACTGAGTAAGACAAAAATCCAACCATTGACACTTTAATGGAATCTTTCATCAGTGCATCACTGTGAGTCAGCTTGGTTCCACCTACTATTCATATAGATCTATTTTGTTAATGGGGCCTCCCACAGGATCAACAGTAGCTCATGGCAATGTTATGTCATTTGGTGATCATGCTCAGTGTTTAAGTCATACTTTTGTTAAACAGTTTTCCATATTGTTTTTAAAGTGATTAAAACTGTCTTATTGTGTATGATACTTAATATAAATCATTTATCCATCTCATTAATCCATCTTGTATACCTTATCTTATATCTTAGTTATCTGTGATTATTATAAAAAGCAGTGCTTTCTATTCTCACCTTTTAGTTTGCCTCACTACAAACTATCCATAGTAAATAATAATAGTAACACAATAGAACACTCCCTATAATACCGTAAATACCAAATCTGCCTATTCTCTCCTAGCCTTCTTAATTTTTTGCTCTTCGCTCCCACAACTGTCACTGGCTGCATGTTTCTGTCTAACAATTGTCAGTTATTGCTTTGATCAAGGTCATAATTGCTCAGTACTTATTTTCGTACTGCTAGATTGACACAGTTCTAGAAAATGTATACTATGTATCAGTATATTGGAAGAATTTTTAGGATATTTAAATTTATTCGATAACTGTTTGTTTTTCCCCCACAATCTGTTAAAGTGTAAAGCAGTGGTAGAAAGAGAATCCAGGCACTCCAAGTATCTTCAATTGTATTTATTAGGACAAGTGAGACACCACAACGTTTTGACCCCTGAAAGGGTCTTTTTCAAGCTTTTTTAGGGTTCGAAACGTTGTGGTGTCTCACTTGTCCTAATAAATACAATGGAAGATACGTTGAGTGCCTGAATCCTCTTTATACCACTGATATCTACTCCCTGGGGCTGGTGCTGACCCTTGGTCCAGTTTAGTACCAGGATCTTCATGTGATTGGTGTGCGGTTAGTTTTTCTCTTTTGGCAATGAAAGTGTAAAGCAGGCATGTGTTTATCAGTTCATGTATGAATGCTGGGTTTATTTGTAATGCATATTGCTGTGCATGCAAGTGTGTGAATGCAAGGGTGCATGTGTGGTATGTCACTTTGCATGAATGATCCAATAGATATGAAGGACACCACACTCATGAAATTTAATTCCAATAATGTCACACCAGAAATCTATTCAAGAAGGACCACTAACCCACCCACTGTCAGTCAGTCACAAATAAGGAATGGGCTACTACTGTATGCAGTGCGACTTGTGTATATGGGTATATATCCCATGAAAAACAACAATGTTTCTTCCTGTAGACCTTTATCATTAATAATTAAAGCAGGCATACTGTGATAGCACATTACTTATTTTTGATTGATTGTGTGGGAATGAGTGATCTTGAATGTGAGCACGATTGAGCAGGACCCTCAACACCCTCTGTTTCTGTGCACCAAACGTATTATATTACAAATACTTGTTTGTTAGTGCTCCCTTTGAACAGGTGGCAATGGTTGGGAACAGGTGACTGGGCAGTAATCCTCACCCAATTCCCACTTGTAGGAGCACGTTGGGACCTGGCACATTGGATTGGGCCTTTCTTTGTGACTGGGCAGCAATAAATCCCCAGTTGATAGTTTTTAGTATTCACAATAAAGAAAAAGTATTCAAGCACGTCCTTTCAAACGATGTCCCTTGAAGTGCCCAGAGCAACAAAAAGGTTATGCTGGAATACGTTTTCTTTATCATGAATATTTGGGCTTAGCCGCATTCCATGCAAAAAGTTGTACAAGAATGGAAAAGTGGAGGGGTCACCAATAGAATGTGGCTGCTGGTACCACTGGTTTCCAAGGAGCTTAGCCCATTTTTTGTATTTTAGACTACTTTTTAGACCAGAAAACTTTGATAAACGTCCTCTTTTGTTTGGAGTCAGTGGTATATCAGCTCGAGGCCTCCAAATAGTTCAGAATATTGCAGTTCATCACCTTAATTGAGGAATGCTTTATATGGTGATGGGGGGAGGGGCAACTATAGTAAAATTATTCTAGGCAAGATGGAGAGACCAACTGAAATTAGCCATCATTCTACCAAAGTAGTATCAATTATCTTGGCAGTTTGGATATGCTGACCTAACACTTGGAATTTCCTTATCCATTTTCTGCAATTTCTGGTTTAGTGAATAACCCCAAGCTTGAAAATTTATATGAACTATGCCATTACTATGGATTATACTTTGCCCTTGCATCATCCATTTTTCCAGATTAACTAGCAATACTTTCCGAGGTTTTACTACATGAAGTTACAGGCTTAACATTTCTGTGGGACAGTTCCCATGCCACTGTCCCCACCTTCCCGACTTTGTTCCCTGGTATTCCACTTTTGGGGACATCTCTCTCCAGACAGCTCATTGCGAGCATATCATTAAACATGTTGGTGCTACACTTAGAGCACTAGGACAATGCAGAGAGCGTTAAAACAACATTCTCTGTGTGGTTCTCCTTCAGTGGACAGGCTTGAGTGATTTAAAAAGATATGGAAGGGCTGCACCAAATAAGGGTAGATAGTCAAGTATTGCTAGGGTGCTAATAGATGGTCTAGGATACTTGATAGAGTTCCTCTGTGGATGCGTCTAGTGTAGACCGTTCCTTATATGTAAATACAAGAGAGGTAGAGGCGACTAATGGCATAGTAGGAAAGTTCAGGGTGTGATAGGTAACAAAATGTAGAGAACTCACATTCAAGAGAGCTATGGCCAGCTCTGGTGTGGTTTGCGTACAGCGGTATAATCCCCGCTTATGGGATATGTAGGGAGGGGGTCTCCGTCAACACCGTCTGGTAGTCCAGAACTCGGAAAAGAAAGACAGAAAGCGACAATAGTGCTTTCAATTTTGATGTGGTTCAGTGTGCAGATAAGTAGAGGTAAAAAACTCACATTTGAGGGAGCTATGGCCAGCTCTGGTGTGGATAGCGTACAGCGGTATAATCCCCGCTTATAGGATATGTAGCGGCGATACGTCCGTCAGCACCGTCTGGTGATCCAAGGCTCCAATATAGAAGAATAAAAAGCAGCAATAGTGCTCTCAATTGTGATAGGTTAAGAGAGTAGTAGAGGAAATAAAATAATACTCACAAAGATAGAGCAGAGGTACTGCTCTATGGATAGGCGCTGGTGGTATGATCCCCACCTAGGATTTCTTGGAGTACTGGAACTTTAAAATTGCCAGTGGAAGTAAAAGTAACCAGGAGAGGTTAAAATGCCAGGAATAGGTAAAAAAAAAAAAAGTTTAAAGTGCATAGAGAGTGCAATAAAAAGAGGATTGGTACAATAAAGTAGGCAAAAAACTTTTATTGATCTAAAATACACAATAAAATACAGAATTAAGAACCATAAACGCGTTTCACCATAAGTGGCTTCTTCAGAATGGGAGGCTTGAGTGATTGTCAGGAAGACTGACATGAATTCGCACCACCTTTTGTATCACCAGTGATGCAACTGCCCCCTCCTTCACTGGATGCCGATGTTGGGAGGCATATAGTTTCACATCAATATGTTCACATATGAAGATATTGGAGAATGTACCACATGTAAATGTGCTGTGGATGAAGAAACTCCCAGGTCTTTAAAAGCATGCTAGGACCTATGCTCTATCCCAGATAGGTAGCATTACTTCAAACAGCAGTTCATCCTTAGTGTCAACGTTGGCAGAGTTATTCCTTAATTGGACCCTTCACTGCACAAAAATAAATTAATAAAATCGCCATTTGGTAGATATACTCCCAACGTAAATACTCATGCATTTGATTATACATCATTTTTTCATTGGGAGTATAAAATAGGTTGCAAGACTTTCTGTGTCCTCTTGAGTTTAGTTTCTTTGATCTAAACTACCAGGAAGTAACAGGACTAGTTTTCTGACAACCATGGGGTGTAACAAGGTTCCTTTATAAAAGTGCCAATTTCTACTAAAATCTTAATTTTTTTTTGTAAAATAAAAAATGGACACATTATTCACACATAAAACACTTCAGCAAGCTCATGTGATTTAGGTGTTTAGAGAGTTCCTTTAAAGTGTAAAACACAAATATTTAGCCAAAATTGCCAAGCAAAAAAAAATCGCTCATTTAGAGAATATTTCCAAATTGACTATTTTGTTCTAAAATGTTAAATTCATCTGTAATAACTTTTAATGTCTGACAGTTAACACTTAAGTGAATAACCCGACAATTTTAATTTGGTGCCATTCAGAGTATAATGAATAACCGTGTTAGGACAGGGTAAAACAATGCTTATTTTGCTGCACAGAAGCAACATAAAACATATGCTGATAATAATAATAATAATAATAATAATAATAATAATAATAATAATAACATAGTATACATTAGTTGTATTTGTAATTGAGTTGGTCTAGTAACATGTTACCTTACTAGATTCAATTTTCACACTATTCACATTTTAGGCCAGCAAGGTCATTATCTAGTTGACTTAGATAATTTTTCAAGTCTGTCGATTTTGACCTTAAATTTGATATTCACCTTGCATTCACACTTTAGTGCATAACCCTCTTAGTGAATAATCTTGTTGATTTCTTCTGCAAACTACCTACATGCTGTTTCTGCTTTGTCATATTTTCTCTGTCAACACTAATGTTGCCATCTGGTGGCGAAAGCATGATGCATGCATGCTGCTTTTTCTAGATGAGGTCCTTAGCCATCTATAATAATTATTATTACTATTAATATTCATATTTATAAAGCACCAACAAATTCTGCATCACTGTACAATGGGTAAAATAACAGACACATATGTATAATCATATGAGTTAAATGCACAGGAACAGAGGGGGTTGAGGGCCCTGCTCTAATTAGCTTATATTCTAGAGGGAGTGGGGTATAAGGACACAAAAGGTAAGGGCAGAGTAGAAAATTAGGTTGTTAGAATAGTTTTCAATAAAGGCTTAGGTTTGTTTTTTTTGGATTACACAGTTAAAGGAGAGGAAGTAAAAGTGCTGGGAGGGAAAGCTATTAAGAGTTTAATTTGAATGCTTTCCTGAAGAAGTGAATTTTCAATGAATTTTTGAAGTAAAGGAGACTGGGTGAGAGTCTAACGTCCAGAAGTCTTCAGTACATTCAAGATGCATGCAAACGTTTTGTAGAATGACTTCTATAAAAAAAAAGGTCCAGTAGTTAAAACTTTAAATAATTAATATATTGTAAAGTGCTGCAAAATTAGTTGGCGCTATATAAATACTACTACTACTACTAATAATAATAATAATAATAATAATAATAATAACAACCACTTTTAGAGGGGAACCTTTCCAGCATAATATGCTCTACTGGAGGAAGGTCTCCTCCACTAAATTTGCAGCACAACCTGCAAATAAAATGTGTTACTCTTCTTGAATCCAGTGTTGAGCGAAGTTACCAGCACTGCTCTTCTGCTAACCCCTCTGACATCACTGGGGCCACATGCTCAGAGCGCAGTGAAGGGAGGGAGTGGAGCAAGGGGAGGGTTTTTTAAAACAAAAAACAATGTGCACTGAAGGAGGCGGGAGGGAGTGCAATGTGGGAGCGAGAACTAGTCTTCCCCTTGCGTGTTCTTTGTCTGCAACGTGAAGATGTTTACATCTGTCAGCAACTTGCAGTGTGTGCTGATGACAGACATTAGTTTATGAGTTCTGGGCTGCCAAGTCACGTGTGCTGCGGGTGCAGCACACAATTCCAATTTTATGTCAAGACAAGGAGGCTCATATTGCTTAACCCTTTCTTTACTGTCCACCAATAGCAGCAAAGAATACAAACAGTAAGAAAAAATGGTAACCATAGTGATAGGCCACTCCCATACCAAGTCCCAGTATAATAGTCAGCACCTCCCATCATATTTCCTCTTTCTTTGCTGCTCCACACAAAAATAAGTACATGACGAACTTTCTCTGACCTATATTTTCTCAATTATTATTGATTGTTCATTATTAGTGTTATTATTTATTATTTCTATTGTTCATATTATTGAAGATATTATTATTGCTTTATTTTTCTTATAAGTATAATCATGGGCGTCCGCAGGGGGAGGCAAGGGGGGGCAATTGCCGTCCCCCCGGGTTTTTCAGCTTGTTCTGCTATTTTTCGTGTGATTGAAAATGAACTGTAATACCGGCCAGTAGGTGGCGCTGTGTATGGAGAGAGACAGGGATAGGAAGCTGCATCTATCCCTGCTTCTCTCTGCTGACTGAAACCGCAGGGGAGAAACACATGCAGCCAGAGACAGCCTACAGATCAGGTAAGTGAGGGATGGGGTGGGGTTAAAATAGCCTATAGATTAGGGAAGTGAGGCATGGGGGTCAGCCTGTAGATTAGGCAAGTGAGGCATGGGGGGGCAGCCAATAGATTAGGCAAGTGAGGCATGGGGGGGCAGCTTATAGATTAGGGAAGTGAGGCATGGGGGTTAGGGGGGGCAGCCTAAATGAAGAGTCAGCAAGGAGCAGGAAGGGTGTGCAAGGAGCAGGGGCAGCAAGGAGCAGGAAGGGTCTGCAAGGAGCAGGGGCAGCAAGGAGCAGGAAGGGTATGCAAGGAGCAGGGGCAGCAAGGAGCAGGAAGGGTCTGCAAGGAGCAGAAAGGGACAGAAGGAGCACAAAGGTAAAGTTGTAGAAAGAATCAGAAGGAGCACAAAGGTAAAGTAGAAGAAGGAGCAGAAATGGACAGCAAGGAGCACACAGCTAAAGTAGGAGAAGGAACAGAAAGGGTCTGCAAGGAGCAGAAAGGAATCAGAATGAGAAAGGAGCAGAAGGGCACAAAATAAGCAGAAAAGAGCAGAAAGATAAACGAGCAGACGGAGCCAAATATAGAAGACAGTGGCAGAAGAAAAAGAAGACTGTCAAATGAAGGAGAAGAAAAGGAGATTGGAGCAGGAAGGACAAATGAAGTGAACCCTCCACTTTATTCTGGACACCACATCATAAGGCTTTGGTACCTGGGCCTGGCAGGGAAACTCTGGACCTTCTCATCTCCCCAGGTAAAAAAATATCAGTATTAATGTGTTCACTTTTATTTACTGAGTGTCGGGAAGCACAGAGTACCGCTGGGTAGGGGTGTTGCTGATTGGCTAGAGCGGTCAGCTGGCACTCTAAGTCAATCAGTAGCTCCCCATTCATAAAAAAGTAAAAAACTTTTATGAACCGGGAACTAGCGATTGGCTTAGAGTGTCAACTGTCAACGCTAGCCAATCAGCGGCACCCATGCCTGACGTCAATCTGCACTTCCTGACACCCGTTTCAGATGCCGAATACCACTGAGCGACCTGGAGCTGGAGGAAGCCTTTGGGGTTAAACCATTTGAGAGCGGTTTAACCCCTTAAAGGAAAGAGAGCACCCAGGGGCTTCCTGGCATCATAGCATTTTCATTTAGATGAAGTTGTTATGGTGACCAGAATGTTCCTTTAATTTGCTTAAAGGAACACTATAGTGTCAAGAATACAAACATGTATTCCTGACACCATAGTTGGGAAAATGCTATTTTTTTTCACCCTGGCTTTATATGATAATGACTATGCTCCTCCCCTTCATGACACTGTCAAAAAGGGGCCAAGCATGGATGTCATTACAATTATGCCCCCCCCTGGAAAAATTCCTGCGGACGCCCATGAGTATAATGGATTTTTCTACTGCTTCTTACTCATATTGTTGTTTTATATTATGCCTATGTTTGTTACCATGGAGAACAGGGATCCAGACCTTCTTTGGGGGATTTTTCTTTTTACCCCTCTCCCTTGAGCTCTCCTTTGTTGCTCTTATCTTTTTTCCGTTTTCTTATCTCCTTATCTCTGCCTTTTGGCTCTCTTCCCCTTCTCCCTGTCTGTTTGGTGCCTTTTTGCGCCTGTTTCTCCACCTCTGTTCGGCTGTTTTCGTATATGAATCAAGCCCGTTCAGCTAAATTAATCACAAACCCATGCCGTTTGTTAGTTTTCCCGGCATATAGCATCATTTGTCTGTTTGCCGTGTTCGACTATTTTTTACACAAACGGGTTGTTCGTTTGTGTGTTTCCTATTCTTTCCATTCGTTTGTTTGTTCCCATGAATTCGTCCCTTCTTTACCGAACGTTCGGTTCTTGAATTTGACTAATTCACAAGATTTTTTGCCGCGAATCTCACGAGACTGCCGGCGGCCATTTTCTGACCTCCTGTCCTTATGGCTCTGTGCTCTAACCTCGTGTCTCTTCCTGTCTGCCGGTCTGGGCCCTGGTGAGCTCCCCTATCTCTAACCTCTCTGGTTAATATCTAGTTTGTTGTGATTAACTCCTACTAGCCTGTACTGTTTATTTAGTCTATCTGTTAACAGTAAAACTTGTATTTTTGTTGAGGGAATCTCACAGCATTACTATGCCCAAACTATGGACATGCCCCAGGTTTTGGGTAACCCCTCTTGGGTAACCCCTCTTCCAGCTCTAATCCCCCTTCGTCTGCAGTGGATCCTATGTCTCTGCTGAATGAGGCCCAGTCCCTGGCGCTACAGCGTTCGGTCACTGATTCCATTATGGATGCTATGGGCTCTATGTCCTCTGCCCTCTCCCAGACCATCTCCCAGGCCTTACTCGTTGCGCCCACTGGCCGCAGAAAGTTCGGCCACACTGACGCGCATAACATGTCCTTTCCTGGGACGCACCTAAAAAGGCTACCACCATATCCAGGCACTTAAATCCTCCAGAACCCATATGGCGGGTGCACCCGTGACCACCCATGATAACGTGTCCATGTCATGCAAAAGAGCCCTTTCGCGCCAGGCAGAATGGGCGCGGCAATGGAAATGTGCTAGAGCACAACACGAGAGTGACTCCGACTCAGAAATCAGGTCTAGTTAGGAGGCTGATGCTGAGTCCGTGTGTGATTCTGATAATGAGGTATGCGAGCAGGACACTGACCCTTTTGTCCCTGCTCAATCAGGGGTTGGTTGTGAGTGGCTCTCGGAACGACTCCCCCGCTACTGCAGGCTCCACCCTCATGGATCCATCTGGGGAACCCATGTTTGACCCAGATGCTCTCCATCATCCGAGGTCGGCTGAATGGCTCCCAGCAGACCATGTGGCACAATACCTGGAAAATTGGGTACGGCGCCCCCTCAGTAAGGTGGCACGTAATAAACTCAGGGCAGAATGCCCAAGGCCTTTGGTGCCTAGCAAAGTCTGTGAGACCCCTATAGTCGATCCCAAGATGACCCAATTCCTCTCTAGGTTGGGATGGAATCCTCACAAGGGTCTGGATTCTGCACTAAAATCATGCCAAGATAAACGTATGGACATATTTGGTCCTTTGACAAAGCTGTTTGACCTGGCTGAAATCGCCAGAGCCGAGAACAGGCAGGTTAACCTGGAGGAACTCCGTAGCTGGGTGCAGAGGGCAATCTGCAGAGCAGGCAATGTTAATACCTCCCTGTCCATAGAACAACGTAAAGCCATTCTTTTTAAAATCGAACCTAAGTTAGCCAACCTCGCCCTCACCGAGGCGGGCAAGGATGCCCAGGGCCTGTTATTGGGGACTCCTTTATTAAGGACCTGGGGCAGTTTGTGGGTGATTTGACAGTGCTGGATAAGGCCCAATCCTCCATGAAGAGGGTATTTCAAGGGTGGGTATCTCCCAGGGCCGGCAGATTCAGGGGTCGTCTGTCTGGCCGTTCCAATTATGCTCCTACACCCAGAGAACACCCTACCAGGAGGCAGGAAACCAGTCTCCCTTCTTCCTCTTTCGTGGAAGGCCATGGCAATCCAGAGGCTTCAGAGGGAACTCCGGGTTCCAGACGCCCTTACAGTAAGCTTACATCTACCTCATGTTTTTTCAATATTTGTGTAGGGGGCAGAACTCCGTCATTTTTTCCATGCTTGGTCAGCCATCACCTCGGATGCTTGGGTTCTGACCACCGTTCAGGGGTTCCACATTGAATTGGTTGACACTCCATGTCACATTCCTCCTCCTCGCCCTATTTCCCTCTCAGTGAACGACCGCATCTTGATAGACGTGGAATTGTCGGCCCTTCACACAAAAGGGGAGATAGAACTAGCCCCCACGTCACCTGCAGAGGTACTCAGCAACATCTTCCTAGTAGAAAAGAAGGGCGGGCAGATGCCCCTAATTATCAATCTCCGTGCCCTAAACACCTTGGTGCGCTACCGCCATTTCAAGATGAAGGGCATCCACCTCCTGCGAGACTTGCTCCTTCGTGGTGACTGGATGGCGAAATTAGATCTGAAGCACACATTCTTGATGGTCCCAGTGGCTGAGACATCCAGGGACTCATTACGCTTCCTCTGGAAAGGCGACAACTGGCGCTTCACATGCCTTCCCTTTGGACTCTCGTTGGCTCCTTGGTGCTTCACAAAATTGATGCGCCCTGCCATGGCTTGGTTACGCAGTCGAGGAGTTCGGCTGATAATCTACGTGGATGATACCCTCATCATGACACAGGATCGCTCGGTCCTCCTACAATGGACGATGGACCTCGTCTCTCGCCTGGGTTTCCTCCTCAACTGGGAGAAATCATGCCTGTTCCCTTTGCAATGCATGGAATTCCTCGGGTTCACCGTAGACTCGGAAGTGGAATCACTCAGCCTCCCTCCATCCAAGATTCGGACCATCTGCAAGGAATTGCGCCGCACTATAGCGCGCTCCCAGTTCATGCTACGCCATCTGGTTCTACAACTGCTACCCAATTGTCACGGTTCTACAACTGGCACCTGGATCCGGCAGCGGAGGCAGTAGACGCCTTCCTGCAAGACTGTACCGGCTCACTCCCTTACGCTTTTCCTCAGTTTGCCATGATCCCTCAGGTCCTGCTCCAAGTTCGTCGCCAAATAGCCGACCTGATCCTGCTGACTCCATTCTGGGGGACCCAATCATGGTTCCCGCAGCTCCTGGAACTGGCGATGGATGTGCCCAGACTGCTGCTATCCTACCCGGACCTCCTTCTGGACCCATCAGGCCGCAACACCCTCTCCTGTTGGACGGGCCGTTGCTGCTGCTTGCTTGGAAGATTTCCAGGGTCCCTGGGAAATCCAAGGGGTTTCGGACGCAACTCCCGGGACTAGACGATCATGTGGGACCGCTTGGAGAGCTTGGGCTGGCTGGTGCCTGGCTAGGAACATGGATCCTGTTTAGGCACCTGTGACTGCGATCCTCCAATTCCTCACTTTGTTATTCGAGGCTAGTCGGGCGTATCGCACGATTAACTTGTACAGATAGGCCATTACCCCGGCTCAACAGCCAACTCAGAGAGAGAGAGGCTACATTAAACATATGTGGGAAAGGGGTGAAGTAGGTTGATGGCTACAATTTGGGAAATGGGCTGTGATATGGGTGATATAGATTGCAATTGGGAGACAGAGGCTGTAGTGAGGGTATAGGGTCTGTGGTGGGGGGGAGCAGGGGGCTGAGGAAGGGGGAACAGGGGCTCAGTAAGGAGATGGGCTGAGGGAGTGGAACATGGGCTCTGGAATGGGGACAGGGGCTGAGGAAGAGAAACATGGTCTCTTTCCATTTCAACGATTCTTTATAACTGTGTCTTTAAAAAGGCATTTGCAGTTTCCACTTAGCCTGCAATGAGAAATTGCTACAAGCACTGATTTGTAACAAAGCTCAGCTCATCACTTGCACAGGAAACTTTTAAAGAGTGAGCCTTTTTTCAGAGGGGTAGGTTCCAAGCCCCTGTCATTTTGATTGCTGTTTATAACTTGAAAACGGTGAGTTGATGCAAGACAGAAGGGTACAAGAGATAGGAAGAACGAAATTGCTATACAAAAATTTTTCATGGATAAATTTACATACTGCGGCGACGCCCCAGGGTTATTTTCTGCATGCAATGCACAGTAGCATTAGAACATAGAGAGCTGTTAGCAATACACAAATCAACCAACAGAGGGCAATTGAAGAGAGATTAGAAGAAAGGTCGTCTTTATTTGAATTACATAGCCCATAGCAATACACAGATCAACCAGCAGAGGGCATTTTCATTTGAGGAGAGATTAGAAGGAAGGCTTGCTTTAATTGAAAGTAAAACAATGGAAAGACTCCTTGATAACAGAATCACCATGTGGAATAAGTTTTTTCTTGAAATGGATTGCATGCTTCAAAACAAGGTTTTGAAAGGGTGGTCATGGGGCTTAGATGAGGCATTGAAAAAGTGAAGCCATATGGAAAGACAGTAGGTGTAAGCATTTCGGTATCGATTGGAATGGATACAATACTAAAGAAGTCCTCTGGGTGGATGTGCTATTAGACTGCTAGCTTGTAGATATTGAACAAGCATTAGGCTAATATGGTGAAGCATATGAGCCGCACTAGGTGATATGTTTAGTTCATACGTGATAAGAGGATGCGGGGTAGTATGTTTGAGTGGTTTCAGGATATATAGGTTTGTGTATCCTATTTTGTGTGTGTTCTACATGGTAATGTGTAATTTTTGTTTTCTTCTTCTTCTTCTTCTTCTTCTTCTTCGAATAGGCGAAGTCCACTGTTTGTAGTGTTGGTAAAAGAAGTTGTAGGAGGCATGACACTGTGATAGTCTTAGTGATGCAGATGTGGTGAGCTATTGAGATTGTTGTTTTTAATGTGTATGTTGGTGCAAGCCAATGAATTGTGAAAAGGTGCCCCAGAAGATTTGAAATGGGGCATGATGAAATAAAGCTGTGAGCAGGATATTGCCTCTGCTGCTACTTCTGTTCTTCGTCCTCCACCTCCCCTACTGTCTCCCAGATTGCAAGAGTAAACTAAAGGCAAGAAATGATGTAACTCTTGCAAGCTCCTATGATATTTCCAATGTAGTAAGTGTATAGCTGCAATGCATAGAAAACTATAGAACAGTGCAGGGTTTATAAATGTCTCACAGACAACCAACCATGACTAAGACAATCACTAGCTAGCTAGCTGAGGTATTGGCTGTTGACCTGAGCAAGCATTTCAACTATTCTTTGTAACTGTGCCTTTAAAAAGGCATTTGCAATGAGAAATTGCTACAAGCACTGATTTGTAACAAAGTGCAACTTATCACTTGCAAGGAAACTTTTAAAGATTGAGCCTTTTTTTCAGAGGGGTAGGTTCCAAGCCCCTGTCATTTTGATTGCTGTTTAAAACTTGAAAATGTTTAATAAAGGCCGTATACAAAGCTGGGGAAAATTCATACCAGGACAGGATGTAACGGTGAGTTGATGCAAGACAGAAGGGTACAAGAGATAGGAAGAACGAAATTGCTATACAAACATTTTTCATGGATAAATTTACATACTGCGGTGACGCCCCATGGTTATTTTCTGCATGCAATGCACAGTAGCATTAGAACATAGAGAGCTGTTAGCAATACACAAATCAACCAACAGAGGGCAATTGAAGAGAGATTAGAAGAAAGGTCGTCTTTATTTGAATTACATAGCCCATAGCAATACACAGATCAACCAGCAGAGGGCATTTTCATTTGAGGAGAGATTAGAAGGAAGGCTTGCTTTAATTGAAAGTAAAACAATGGAAAGACTCCTTGATAACAGAATCACCATGTGGAATAAGTTTTTTCTTGAAATGGATTGCATGCTTCAAAACAAGGTTTTGAAAGGGTGGTCATGGGGCTTAGATGAGGCATTGAAAAAGTGAAGCCATATGGAAAGACAGTAGGTGTAAGCATTTCGGTATCGATTGGAATGGATACAATACTAAAGAAGTCCTCTGGGTGGATGTGCTACTAGACTGCTAGCTTGTAGATATTGAACAAGCATTAGGCTAATATGGTGAAGCATATGAGCCGCACTAGGTGATATGTTTAGTTCATACGTGATAAGAGGATGCGGGGTAGTATGTTTGAGTGGTTTCAGGATATATAGGTTTGTGTATCCTATTTTGTGTGTGTTCTACATGGTAATGTGTAATTTTTGTTTTCTTCTTCTTCTTCTTCTTCTTCTTCTTCTTCTTCTTCTTCTTCTTCGAATAGGCGAAGTCCACTGTCTGTAGTGTTGGTAAAAGAAGTTGTAGGAGGCATGACACTGTGATAGTCTTAGTGATGCAGATGTGGTGAGCTATTGAGATTGTTGTTCTTAATGTGTACGTTGGTGCAAGCCAATGAATTGTGGAAAGGTGCCCAGGAAGATTTGAAATGGGGCATGATGAAATAAAGCTGTGAGCAGGATATTGCCTCTGCTGCTACTTCTGTTCTTCGTCCTCCACCTCCCCTACTGTCTCCCAGATTGCAAGAGTAAACTAAAGGCAAGAAATGATGTAACTCTTGCAAGCTCCTATGATATTTCCAATGTAGTAAGTGTATAGCTGCAATGCATAGAAAACTATAGAACAGTGCAGGGTTTATAAATGTCTCACAGACAACCAACCATGATTAAGACAATCACTAGCTAGCTAGCTGAGGTATTGGCTGTTGACCAGAGCAAGCATTTCAACTATTCTTTATAACTGTTCCTTTAAAAAGGCATTTGCAGCTTCCACTTAGCCTGCAATGAGAAATTGCTACAAGCACTGATTTGTAACAAAGTGCAACTCATCACTTGCAAGGAAACTTTTAAAGAGTGAGCCTTTTTTTCAGAGGGGTAGGTTCCAAGCCCCTGTCATTTTGATTGCTGTTTAAAACTTGAAAATGTTTAATAAAGGCCGTATACAAAGCTGGGGAAAAGTCATACCAGGACAGGATGTAACAGTGAGTTGATGCAAGACAGAAGGGTACAAGAGATAGGAAGAACGAAATTGCTATACAAACATTTTTCATGGATAAATTTACATACTGCGGCGACGCCCCATGGTTATTTTCTGCATGCAATGCACAGTAGCATTAGAACATAGAGAGCTGTTAGCAATACACAAATCAACCAACAGAGGGCAATTGAAGAGAGATTAGAAGAAAGGTCGTCTTTATTTGAATTACATAGCCCATAGCAATACACAGATCAACCAGCAGAGGGCATTTTCATTTGAGGATAGATTAGAAGGAAGGCTTGCTTTAATTGAAAGTAAAACAATGGAAAGACTCCTTAATAACAGAATCACCATGTGGAATAAGTTTTTTCTTGAAATGGATTGCATGCTTCAAAACAAGGTTTTGAAAGGGTGGTCATGGGGCTTAGATGAGGCATTGAAAAAGTGAAGCCATATGGAAAGACAGTAGGTGTAAGCATTTCGGTATCGATTGGAATGGATACAATACTAAAGAAGTCCTCTGGGTGGATGTGCTACTAGACTGCTAGCTTGTAGATATTGAACAAGCATTAGGCTAATATGGTGAAGCATATGAGCCGCACTAGGTGATATGTTTAGTTCATACGTGATAAGAGGATGCGGGGTAGTATGTTTGAGTGGTTTCAGGATATATAGGTTTGTGTATCCTATTTTGTGTGTGTTCTACATGGTAATGTGTAATTTTTGTTTTCTTCTTCTTCGAATAGGCGAAGTCCACTGTTTGTAGTGTTGGTAAAATAAGTTGTAGGAGGCATGACACTGTGATAGTCTTAGTGATGCAGATGTGGTGAGCTATTGAGATTGTTGTTCTTAATGTGTACGTTGGTGCAAGCCAATGAATTGTGGAAAGGTGCCCAGGAAGATTTGAAATGGGGCATGATGAAATAAAGCTGTGAGCAGGATATTGCCTCTGCTGCTACTTCTGTTCTTCGTCCTCCACCTCCCCTACTGTCTCCCAGATTGCAAGAGTAAACTAAAGGCAAGAAATGATGTAACTCTTGCAAGCTCCTATGATATTTCCAATGTAGTAAGTGTATAACTGCAATGCATAGAAAACTATAGAACAGTGCAGGGTTTATAAATGTCTCACAGACAACCAACCATGATTAAGACAATCACTAGCTAGCTAGCTGAGGTATTGGCTGTTGACCTGAACAAGCATTTCAACTATTACTTATAACTGTGCCTTTAAAAAGGCAATTGCAGCTTCCACTTAACCTGCAATGCGAAATTGCTACAAGCACTGATTTGTAACAAAGTGCAACTTATCACTTGCAAGGAAACTTTTAAAGATTGAGCCTTTTTTTCAGAGGGGTAGGTTCCAAGCCCCTGTCATTTTGATTGCTGTTTAAAACTTGAAAATGTTTAATAAAGGCCGTATACAAAGCTGGGGAAAAGTCATACCAGGACAGGATGTAATGGGGAGTTGATGCAAGACAGAAGGGTACAAGAGATAGGAAGAACGAAATTGCTATACAAACATTTTTCATGGATAAATTTACATACTGCGGCGACGCCCCAGGGTTATTTTCTGCATGCAATGCACAGTAGCATTAGAACATAGAGAGCTGTTAGCAATACACAAATCAACCAACAGAGGGCAATTGAAGAGAGATTAGAAGAAAGGTCGTCTTTATTTGAATTACATAGCCCATAGCAATACACAGATCAACCAGCAGAGGGCATTTTCATTTGAGGAGAGATTAGAAGGAAGGCTTGCTTTAATTGAAAGTAAAACAATGGAAAGACTCCTTGATAACAGAATCACCATGTGGAATAAGTTTTTTCTTGAAATGGATTGCATGCTTCAAAACAAGGTTTTGAAAGGGTGGTCATGGTTCTTAGATGAGGCATTGAAAAAGTGAAGCCATATGGAAAGACAGTAGGTGTAAGCATTTCGGAATCGATTGGAATGGATACAATACTAAAGAAGTCCTCTGGGTGGATGTGCTACTAGACTGCTAGCTTGTAGATATTGAACAAGCATTAGGCTAATATGGTGAATCATATGAGCCGCACTAGGTGATATGTTTAGTTCATACGTGATAAGAGGATGCGGGGTAGTATGTTTGAGTGGTTTCAGGATATATAGGTTTGTGTATCCTATTTTGTGTGTGTTGTACATGGTAATGTGTAATTTTTGTTTTCTTCTTCTTCTTCTTCTTCGAATAGGCGAAGTCCACTGTTTGTAGTGTTGGTAAAAGAAGTTGTAGGAGGCATGACACTGTGATAGTCTTAGTGATGCAGATGTGGTGAGCTATTGAGATTGTTGTTTTTAATGTGTATGTTGGTGCAAGCCAATGAATTGTGAAAAGGTGCCCCAGAAGATTTGAAATGGGGCATGATGAAATAAAGCTGTGAGCAGGATATTGCCTCTGCTGCTACTTCTGTTCTTCGTCCTCCACCTCCCCTACTGTCTCCCAGATTGCAAGAGTAAACTAAAGGCAAGAAATGATGTAACTCTTGCAAGCTCCTATGATATTTCCAATGTAGTAAGTGTATAGCTGCAATGCATAGAAAACTATAGAACAGTGCAGGGTTTATAAATGTCTCACAGACAATCACTAGCTAAGGTATTGGCTGTTGACCAGAGCAAGCATTTCAACTATTCTTTATAACTGTGCCTTTAAAAAGGCATTTGCAGCTTCCACTTAGCCTGCAATGAGAAATTGCTACAAGCACTGATTTGTAACAAAGTGCAACTCATCACTTGCAAGGAAACTTTTAAAGAGTGAGCCTTTTTTTCAGAGGGGTAGGTTCCAAACCCCTGTTATTTTGATTGCTGTCTAAAACTTGAAAATGTTTAATAAAGGCCGTATACAAAGCTGGGGAAAAGTCATACCAGGACAGGATGTAACAGTGAGTTGATGCAAGACAGAAGGGTACAAGAGATAGGAAGAACGAAATTGCTATACAAACATTTTTCATGGATAAATTTACATACTGCGGCGACGCCCCATGGTTATTTTCTGCATGCAATGCACAGTAGCATTAGAACATAGAGAGCTGTTAGCAATACACAAATCAACCAACAGAGGGCAATTGAAGAGAGATTAGAAGAAAGGTTGTCTTTATTTGAATTACATAGCCCATAGCAATACACAGATCAACCAGCAGAGGGCATTTTCATTTGAGGAGAGATTAGAAGGAAGGCTTGCTTTAATTGAAAGTAAAACAATGGAAAGACTCCTTGATAACAGAATCACCATGTGGAATATGTTTTTTCTTGAAATGGATTGCATGCTTCAAAACAAGGTTTTGAAAGGGTGGTCATGAGGCTTAGATGAGGCATTGAAAAAGTGAAGCCATATGGAAAGACAGTAGGTGTAAGCATTTCGGTATCGATTGGAATGGATACAATACTAAAGAAGTCCTCTGGGTGGATGTGCTACTAGACTGCTAGCTTGTAGATATTGAACAAGCATTAGGCTAATATGGTGAAGCATATGAGCCGCACTAGGTGATATGTTTAGTTCATACGTGATAAGAGGATGCGGGGTAGTATGTTTGAGTGGTTTCAGGATATATAGGTTTGTGTATCCTATTTTGTGTGTGTTCTACATGGTAATGTGTAATTTTTGTTTTCTTCTTCTTCTTCTTCTTCTTCGAATAGGCGAAGTCCACTGTCTGTAGTGTTGGTAAAAGAAGTTGTAGGAGGCATGACACTGTGATAGTCTTAGTGATGCAGATGTGGTGAGCTATTGAGATTGTTGTTCTTAATGTGTATGTTGGTGCAAACCAATGAATTGTGAAAAGGTGCCCCAGTCTCCCCTACTGTCTCCCAGATTGCAAGAGTAAACTAAAGGCAAGAAATGATGTAACGCTTGCAAACTCCTATGATATTTCCAATGTAGTAAGTGTATAGCTGCAATGCATTGACATAGAAAACTATAGAACAGTGCAGGGTTTACAAATGTCTCACAGACAACCAACCATGATTAAGACAATCACTAGCTAGCTAGCTGAGGTATTGGCTGTTGACCTGAGCAAGCATTTCAACTATTCTTTATAACTGTGCCTTTAAAAAGGCATTTGCAGCTTCCACTTAGCCTCCAATGAGAAATTGCTACAAGCACTGATTTGTAACAAAGTGCAACTCATCACTTGCATGGAAACTTTGAAAGAGTGAGCCTTTTTTTCAGAGGGGTAGGTTCCAAGCCCCTGTCATTTTGATTGCTGTTTAAAATTAGAAAATGTTTAATAAAGGCCGTATACAAAGCTGGGGAAAAGTCATACCAGGACAGGATGTAACGGTGAGTTGATGCAAGACAGAAGGGTACAAGAGATAGGAAGAACGAAATTGCTATACAAACATTTTTCATGAATAAATTTACATACTGCTGCGACGCCCCATGGTTATTTTCTGCATGCAATGCACAGTAGCATTAGAACATAGAGAGCTGTTAGCAATACACAAATCAACCAACAGAGGGCAATTGAAGAGAGATTAGTAGAAAGGTCGTCTTTATTTGAATTACATAGCCCATAGCAATACACAGATCAACCAGCAGAGGGCATTTTCATTTGAGGAGAGATTAGAAGGAAGGGTTGCTTTAATTGAAAGTAAAACAATGGAAAGACTCCTTGATATCAGAATCACCATGTGGAATAAGTTTTTTCTTGAAATGGATTGCATGCTTCAAAACAAGGTTTTGAAAGGGTGGTCATGGGGCTTAGATGAGGCATTGAAAAAGTGAAGCCATATGGAAAGACAGTAGGTGTAAGCATTTCGGTATCGATTGGAATGGATACAATACTAAAGAAGTCCTCTGGGTGGATGTGCTACTAGACTGCTAGCTTGTAGATATTGAACAAGCATTAGGCTAATATGGTGAAGCATATGAGCCGCACTAGGTGATATGTTTAGTTCATACGTGATAAGAGGATGCGGGGTAGTATGTTTGAGTGGTTTCAGGATATATAGGTTTGTGTATCCTATTTTGTGTGTGTTCTACATGGTAATGTGTAATTTTTGTTTTCTTCTTCTTCTTCTTCTTCTTCTTCTTCTTCTTCTTCTTCTTCGAATAGGCGAAGTCCACTGTCTGTAGTGTTGGTAAAAGAAGTTGTAGGAGGCATGACACTGTGATAGTCTTAGTGATGCAGATGTGGTGAGCTATTGAGATTGTTGTTCTTAATGTGTATGTTGGTGCAAACCAATGAATTGTGAAAAAGTGCCCCAGTCTCCCCTACTGTTTCCCAGATTGCAAGAGTAAACTAAAGACAAGAAATGATGTAACTCTTGCAAACTCCTATGATATTTCCAATGTAGTAAGTGTATAGCTGCAATGCATTGACATAGAAAACTATAGAACAGTGCAGGGTTTACAAATGTCTCACAGACAACCAACCATGATTAAGACAATCACTAGCTAAGGTATTGGCTGTTGACCTGAGCAAGCATTTCAACTATTCTTTATAACTGTGCCTTTAAAAAGGCATTTGCAGCTTCCACTTAGCCTGCAATGAGAAATTGCCACAAGCACTGATTTGTAACAAAGTGCAACTCATCACTTGCAAGGAAACTTTTAAAGAGTGAGCCTTTTTTTCAGAGGGGTAGGTTCCAAGCCCCTGTCATTTTGATTGCTGTTTAAAACTTGAAAATGTTTAATAAAGGCTGTATACAAAGCTGGGGAAAAGTCATACCAGGACAGGATGTAACGGTGAGTTGATGCAAGACAGAAGGGTACAAGAGATAGGAAGAACGAAATTGCTATTCAAACATTTTTCATGAATAAATTTACATACTGCGGCGACGCCCCATGGTTATTTTCTGCATGCAATGCACAGTAGCATTAGAACATAGAGAGCTGTTAGCAATACACAAATCAACCAACAGAGGGCAATTGAAGAGAGATTAGAAGAAAGGTCGTCTTTATTTGAATTACATAGCCCATAGCAATACACAGATCAACCAGCAGAGGGCATTTTCATTTGAGGAGAGATTAGAAGGAAGGCTTGCTTTAATTGAAAGTAAAACAATGGAAAGACTCCTTGATAACAGAATCACCATGTGGAATAAGTTTTTTCTTGAAATGGATTGGATGCTTCAAAACAAGGTTTTGAAAGGGTGGTCATGGGGCTTAGATGAGGCATTGAAAAAGTGAAGCCATATGGAAAGACAGTAGGTGTAAGCATTTCAGTATCGATTGGAATGGATACAATACTAAAGAAGTCCTCTGGGTGGATGTGCTACTAGACTGCTAGAATGTAGGTATTGAACAAGCATTAGGCTAATATGGTGAAGCATATGAGCCACACTAGGTGATATGTTTAGTTCATACGTGATAAGAGGATGCGGGGTAGTATGTTTGAGTGGTTTCAGGATATATAGGTTTGTGTATCCTATTTTGTGTGTGTTGTACATGGTAATGTGTAATTTTTGTTTTCTTCTTCTTCTTCTTCTTCTTCTTCTTCTTCTTCGAATAGGCGAAGTCCACTGTTTGTAGTGTTGGTAAAAGAAGTTGTAGGAGGCATGACACTGTGATAGTCTTAGTGATGCAGATGTGGTGAGCTATTGAGATTGTTGTTTTTAATGTGTATGTTGGTGCAAGCCAATGAATTGTGAAAAGGTGCCCCAGAAGATTTGAAATGGGGCATGATGAAATAAAGCTGTGAGCAGGATATTGCCTCTGCTGCTACTTCTGTTCTTCGTCCTCCACCTCCCCTACTGTCTCCCAGATTGCAAGAGTAAATTAAGGCAAGAAATTATGTAACTCTTGCAAGCTCCTATGATATTTCCAATGTAGTAAGTGTATAGCTGCAATGCATAGAAAACTAAAGAACAGTGCAGGGTTTATAAATGTCTCACAGACAACCAACCATGATTAAGACAATCACTAGCTAGCTAGCTGAGGTATTGGCTGTTGACCTGAGCAAGCATTTCAACTATTCTTAATAACTGTGCCTTTAAAAGGGCATTTGCAGCTTCCACTTAACCTGCAATGAGAAATAGCTACAAGCACTGATTTGTAACAAAGTGCAACTCATCACTTGCAAGGAAACTTTTAAAGAGTGAGCCTTTTTTTCAGAAGGGTTGGTTCCAAACCCCTGTCATTTTGATTGCTGTTTAAAACTTGAAAATGTTTAATAAAGGCCGTATACAAAGCTGGGGAAAAGTCATACCAGGACAGGATGTAACAGTGAGTTGATGCAATACAGAAGGGTACAAGAGATAGGAAGAACGAAATTGCAATACAAACATTTTTCATGGATAAATTTACATACTGCGGCGACGCCCCATGGTTATTTTCTGCATGCAATGCACAGTAGCATTAGAACATAGAGAGCTGTTAGCAATACACAAATCAACCAACAGAGGGCAATTGAAGAGAGATTAGAAGAAAGGTCGTCTTTATTTGAATTACATAGCCCATAGCAATACACAGATCAACCAGCAGAGGGCATTTTCATTTGAGGAGAGATTAGAAGGAAGGCTTGCTTTAATTGAAAGTAAAACAATGGAAAGACTCCTTGATAACAGAATCACCATGTGGAATAAGTTTTTTCTTGAAATGGATTGGATGCTTCAAAACAAGGTTTTGAAAGGGTGGTCATGGGGCTTAGATGAGGCATTGAAAAAGTGAAGCCATATGGAAAGACAGAAGGTGTAAGCATTTCGGTATCGATTGGAATGGATACAATACTAAAGAAGTCCTCTGGGTGGATGTGCTACTAGACTGGTAGCTTGTAGATATTGAACAAGCATTAGGCTAATATGGTGAAGCATATGAGCCGCACTAGGTGATATGTTTAGTTCATACGTGATAAGAGGATGCGGGGTAGTATGTTTGAGTGGTTTCAGGATATATAGGTTTGTGTATCCTATTTTGTGTGTGTTGTACATGGTAATGTGTAATTTTTGTTTTCTTCTTCTTCTTCTTCTTCGAATAGGCGAAGTCCACTGTTTGTAGTGTATGTAAAAGAAGTTGTAGGAGGCATGACACTGTGATAGTCTTAGTGATGCAGATGTGGTGAGCTATTGAGATTGTTGTTTTTAATGTGTATGTTGGTGCAAGCCAATGAATTGTGAAAAGGTGCCCCAGAAGATTTGAAATGGGGCATGATGAAATAAAGCTGTGAGCAGGATATTGCCTCTGCTGCTACTTCTGTTCTTCGTCCTCCACCTCCCCTACTGTCTCCGAGATTGCAAGAGTAAATTAAAGCAAGAAATTATGTAACTCTTGCAAGCTCCTATGATATTTCCAATGTAGTAAGTGTATAGCTGCAATGCATAGAAAACTAAAGAACAGTGCAGGGTTTATAAATGTCTCACAGACAACCAACCATGATTAAGACAATCACTAGCTAGCTAGCTGAGGTATTGGCTGTTGACCTGAGCAAGCATTTCAACTATTCTTAATAACTGTGCCTTTAAAAGGGCATTTGCAGCTTCCACTTAACCTGCAATGAGAAATTGCTACAAGCACTGATTTGTAACAAAGTGCAACTCATCACTTGCAAGGAAACTTTTAAAGAGTGAGCCTTTTTTTCAGAGGGGTAGGTTCCAAGCCCCTGTCATTTTGATTGCTGTTTAAAACTTGAAAATGTTTAATAAAGGCCGTATACAAAGCTGGGGAAAAGTCATACCAGGACAGGATGTAACAGTGAGTTGATGCAATACAGAAGGGTACAAGAGATAGGAAGAACGAAATTGCTATACAAACATTTTTCATGAATAAATTTACATACTGCGGCGACGCCCCATGGTTATTTTCTGCATGCAATGCACAGTAGCATTAGAACATAGAGAGCTGTTAGCAATACACAAATCAACCAACAGAGGGCAATGGAAGAGAGATTAGAAGAAAGGTCGTCTTTATTTGAATTACATAGCCCATAGCAATACACAGATCAACCAGCAGAGGGCATTTTCATTTGAGGAGGGATTAGAAGGAAGGCTTGCTTTAATTGAAAGTAAAACAATGGAAAGACTCCTTGATAACAGAATCACCATGTGGAATAAGTTTTTTCTTGAAATGGATTGGATGCTTCAAAACAAGGTTTTGAAAGGGTGGTCATGGGGCTTAGATGAGGCATTGAAAAAGTGAAGCCATATGGAAAGACAGTAGGTGTAAGCATTTCGGTATCGATTGGAATGGATACAATACTAAAGAAGTCCTCTGGGTGGATGTGCTACTAGACTGGTAGCTTGTAGATATTGAACAAGCATTAGGCTAATATGGTGAAGCATATGAGCCGCACTAGGTGATATGTTTAGTTCATACGTGATAAGAGGATGCGGGGTAGTATGTTTGAGTGGTTTCAGGATATATAGGTTTGTGTATCCTATTTTGTGTGTGTTCTACATGGTAATATGTAATTTTTGTTTTCTTCTTCTTCTTCTTCTTCTTCTTCTTCTTCTTCGAATAGGCGAAGTCCACTGTTTGTAGTGTTGGTAAAATAAATTGTAGGAGGCATGACACTGTGATAGTCTTAGTGATGCAGATGTGGTGAGCTATTGAGATTGTTGTTTTTAATGTGTATGTTGGTGCAAGCCAATGAATTGAGAAAAGGTGCCCCAGAAGATTTGAAATGGGGCATGATGAAATAAAGCTATGAGCAGGATATTGCCTCTGCTGCTACTTCTGTTCTTCGTCCTCCACCTCCCCTACTGTCTCCCAGATTGCAAGAGTAAATTAAGGCAAGAAATGATGTAACTCTTGCAAGCTCCTATGATATTTCCAATGTAGTAAGTGTATAGCTGCAATGCATAGAAAACTAAAGAACAGTGCAGGGTTTATAAATGTCTCACAGACAACCAACCATGATTAAGACAATCACTAGCTAGCTAGCTGAGGTATTGGCTGTTGACCAGAGCAAGCATTTCAACTATTCTTTATAACTGTGCCTTTAAAAAGGCATTTGCAGCTTCCACTTAGCCTGCAATGAGAAATTGCTACAAGCACTGATTTGTAACAAAGTGCAACTCATCACTTGCAAGGAAGCTTTTAAAGAGTGAGCCTTTTTTTTTTCAGAGGGGTAGGTTCCAAGCCCCTGTCATTTTGATTGCTGTTTAAAACTTGAAAATGTTTAATAAAGGCCGTATACAAAGCTGGGGAAAAGTCATACCAGGACAGGATGTAACGGTGAGTTGATGCAAGACAGAAGGGTACAAGAGATAGGAAGAACGAAATTGCTATACAAACATTTTTCATGGATAAATTTACATACTGCGGCGACGCCCCATGGTTATTTTCTGCATGCAATGCACAGTAGCATTAGAACATAGAGAGCTGTTAGCAATACACAAATCAACCAACAGAGGGCAATTGAAGAGAGATTAGAAGAAAGGTTGTCTTTATTTGAATTACATAGCCCATAGCAATACACAGATCAACCAGCAGAGGGCATTTTCATTTGAGGAGAGATTAGAAGGAAGGCTTGCTTTAATTGAAAGTAAAACAATGGAAAGACTCCTTGATAACAGAATCACCATGTGGAATAAGTTTTTTCTTGAAATGGATTGGATGCTTCAAAACAAGGTTTTGAAAGGGTGGTCATGGAGCTTAGATGAGGCATTGAAAAAGTGAAGCCATATGGAAAGACAGTAGGTGTAAGCATTTCGGTATCGATTGGAATGGATACAATACTAAAGAAGTCCTCTGGGTGGATGTGCTACTAGACTGCTAGCTTGTAGATATTGAACAAGCATTAGGCTAATATGGTGAAGCATATGAGCCGCACTAGGTGATATGTTTAGTTCATACGTGATAAGAGGATGCGGGGTAGTATGTTTGAGTGGTTTCAGGATATATAGGTTTGTGTATCCTATTTTGTGTGTGTTGTACATGGTAATGTGTAATTTTTGTTTTCTTCTTCTTCTTCTTCTTCTTCGAATAGGCGAAGTCCACTGTTTGTAGAGTTGGTAAAAGAAGTTGTAGGAGGCATGACACTGTGATAGTCTTAGGGATGCAGATGTGGTGAGCTATTGAGATTGTTGTTTTTAATGTGTATGTTGGTGCAAGCCAATGAATTGTGAAAAGGTGCCCCAGAAGATTTGAAATGGGGCATGATGAAATAAAGCTGTGAGCAGGATATTGCCTCTGCTGCTACTTCTGTTCTTCGTCCTCCACCTCCCCTACTGTCTCCCAGATTGCAAGAGTTAACTAAAGGCAAGAAATGATGTAACTCTTGCAAGCTCCTATGATATTTCCAATGTAGTAAGTGTATAGCTACAATGCATAGAAAACTATAGAACAGTGCAGGGTTTATAAATGTCTCACAGACAACCAACCATGATTAAGACAATCACTAGCTAGCTAGCTGAGGTATTGGCTGTTGACCTGAGCAAGCATTTCAACTATTCTTTATAACTGTGCCTTTTAAAGGGCATTTGCAGCTTCCACTTAGCCTGCAATGAGAAATTGCTACAAGCACTGATTTGTAACAAAGTACAACTCATCACTTGCAAGGAAACTTTTAAAGAGTGAGCCTTTTTTTCAGAGGGGTAGGTTCCAAGCCCCTGTCATTTTGATTGCTGTTTAAAACTTGAAAATGTTTAATAAAGGCCGTATACAAAGCTGGGGAAAAGTCATACCAGGACAGGATGTAACAGTGAGTTGATGCAATACAGAAGGGTACAAGAGATAGGAAGAACGAAATTGCTATACAAACATTTTTCATGGATAAATTTACATACTGCGGCGACGCCCCATGGTTATTTTCTGCATGCAATGCACAGTAGCATTAGAACATAGAGAGCTGTTAGCAATACACAAATCAACCAACAGAGGGCAATGGAAGAGAGATTAGAAGAAAGGTCGTCTTTATTTGAATTACATAGCCCATAGCAATACACAGATCAACCAGCAGAGGGCATTTTCATTTGAGGAGAGATTAGAAGGAAGGCTTGCTTTAATTGAAAGTAAAACAATGGAAAGACTCCTTGATAACAGAATCACCATGTGGAATAAGTTTTTTCTTCAAATGGATTGGATGCTTCAAAACAAGGTTTTGAAAGGGTGGTCATGGGGCTTAGATGAGGCATTGAAAAAGTGAAGCCATATGGAAAGACAGTAGGTGTAAGCATTTCGGTATCGATTGGAATGGATACAATACTAAAGAAATCCTCTGGGTGGATGTGCTACTAGACTGCTAGCTTGTAGATATTGAACAAGCATTAGGCTAATATGGTGAAGCATATGAGCCGCACTAGGTGATATGTTTAGTTCATACGTGATAAGAGGATGCGGGGTAGTATGTTTGAGTGGTTTCAGGATATATAGGTTTGTGTATCCTATTTTGTGTGTGTTCTACATGGTAATGTGTAATTTTTGTTTTCTTCTTCTTCTTCTTCGAATAGGCGAAGTCCACTGTCTGTAGTGTTGGTAAAAGAAGTTGTAGGAGGCATGACACTGTGATAGTCTTAGTGATGCAGATGTGGTGAGCTATTGAGATTGTTGTTTTTAATGTGTATGTTGGTGCAAGCCAATGAATTGTGAAAAAGTGCCCCAGAAGATTTGAAATGGGGCATGATGAAATAAAGCTGTGAGCAGGATATTGCCTCTGCTGCTACTTCTGTTCTTCGTCCTCCACCTCCCCTACTGTCTCCCAGATTGCAAGAGTAAACTAAATGCAAGAAATGATGTAACTCTTGCAAGCTCCTATGATATTTCCAATGTAATAAGTGTATAGCTACAATGCATAGAAAACTATAGAACAATGCAGGGTTTATAAATGTCTCACAGACAACCAACCATGATTAAGACAATCACTAGCTAGCTAGCTGAGGTATTGGCTGTTGACCTGAGCAAGCATTTCAACTATTCTTTATAACTGTGCCTTTATAAGGGCATTTGCAGCTTCCACTTAGCCTGCATTGAGAAATTGCTACAAGCACTGATTTGTAACAAATCACTTGCAAGGAAACTTTTAAAGAGTGAGCCTTTTTTTCAGAGGGGTAGGTTCCAAGCCCCTGTCATTTTGATTGCTGTTTAAAACTTGAAAATGTTTAATAAAGGCCGTATACAAAGCTGGGGAAAAGTCATACCAGGACAGGATGTAACGGTGAGTTGATGCAAGACAGAAGGGTACAAGAGATAGGAAGAACGAAATTGCTATACAAACATTTTTCATGAATAAATTTACATACTGCTGCGACGCCCCATGGTTATTTTCTGCATGCAATGCACAGTAGCATTAGAACATAGAGAGCTGTTAGCAATACACAAATCAACCAACAGAGCTCAATTGAAGAGAGATTAGAAGAAAGGTCGTCTTTATTTGAATTACATAGCCCATAGCAATACACAGATCGACCAGCAGAGGGCATTTTCATTTGAGGAGAGATTAGAAGGAAGGTTTGCTTTAATTGAAAGTAAAACAATGGAAAGACTCCTTGATAACAGAATCACCATGTGGAATAAGTTGTTTCTTGAAATGGATTGGATGCTTCAAAACAAGGTTTTGAAAGGGTGGTCATGGGGCTTAGATGAGGCATTGAAAAAGTGAAGCCACATGGAAAGACAGTAGGTGTAAGCATTTCAGTATCGATTGGAATGGATACAATACTAAAGAAGTCCTCTGGGTGGATGTGCTACTAGACTGCTAGCTTGTAGATATTGAACAAGCATTAGGCTAATATGGTGAAGCATATGAGCCGCACTAGGTGATATGTTTAGTTCATACGTGATAAGAGGATGCGGGGTAGTATGTTTGAGTGGTTTCAGGATATATAGGTTTGTGTATCCTATTTTGTGTGTGTTCTACATGGTAATGTGTAATTTTAGTTTTCTTCTTCTTCTTCTTCTTCTTCTTCGAATAGGCGAAGTCCACTGTCTGTAGTGTTGGTAAAAGAAGTTGTAGGAGGCATGACACTGTGATAGTCTTAGTGATGCAGATGTGGTGAGCTATTGAGATTGTTGTTCTTAATGTGTATGTTGGTGCAAACCAATGAATTGTGAAAAGGTGCCCCAGTCTCCCCTACTGTCTCCCAGATTGCAAGAGTAAACTAAAGGCAAGAAATGATGTAACGCTTGCAAACTCCTATGATATTTCCAATGTAGTAAGTGTATAGCTGCAATGCATTGACATAGAAAACTATAGAACAGTGCAGGGTTTACAAATGTCTCACAGACAACCAACCATGATTAAGACAATCACTAGCTAGCTAGCTGAGGTATTGGCTGTTGACCTGAGCAAGCATTTCAACTATTCTTTATAACTGTGCCTTTAAAAAGGCATTTGCAGCTTCCACTTAGCCTCCAATGAGAAATTGCTACAAGCACTGATTTGTAACAAAGTGCAACTCATCACTTGCAAGGAAACTTTGAAAGAGTGAGCCTTTTTTTCAGAGGGGTAGGTTCCAAGCCCCTGTCATTTTGATTGCTGTTTAAAATTAGAAAATGTTTAATAAAGGCCGTATACAAAGCTGGGGAAAAGTCATACCAGGACAGGATGTAACGGTGAGTTGATGCAAGACAGAAGGGTACAAGAGATAGGAAGAACGAAATTGCTATACAAACATTTTTCATGAATAAATTTACATACTGCTGCGACGCCCCATGGTTATTTTCTGCATGCAATGCACAGTAGCATTAGAACATAGAGAGCTGTTAGCAATACACAAATCAACCAACAGAGGGCAATTGAAGAGAGATTAGTAGAAAGGTCGTCTTTATTTGAATTACATAGCCCATAGCAATACACAGATCAACCAGCAGAGGGCATTTTCATTTGAGGAGAGATTAGAAGGAAGGGTTGCTTTAATTGAAAGTAAAACAATGGAAAGACTCCTTGATAACAGAATCACCATGTGGAATAAGTTTTTTCTTGAAATGGATTGCATGCTTCAAAACAAGGTTTTGAAAGGGTGGTCATGGGGCTTAGATGAGGCATTGAAAAAGTGAAGCCATATGGAAAGACAGTAGGTGTAAGCATTTCGGTATCGATTGGAATGGATACAATACTAAAGAAGTCCTCTGGGTGGATGTGCTACTAGACTGCTAGCTTGTAGATATTGAACAAGCATTAGGCTAATATGGTGAAGCATATGAGCCGCACTAGGTGATATGTTTAGTTCATACGTGATAAGAGGATGCGGGGTAGTATGTTTGAGTGGTTTCAGGATATATAGGTTTGTGTATCCTATTTTGTGTGTGTTCTACATGGTAATGTGTAATTTTTGTTTTCTTCTTCTTCTTCTTCTTCTTCTTCGAATAGGCGAAGTCCACTGTCTGTAGTGTTGGTAAAAGAAGTTGTAGGAGGCATGACACTGTGATAGTCTTAGTGATGCAGATGTGGTGAGCTATTGAGATTGTTGTTCTTAATGTGTATGTTGGTGCAAACCAATGAATTGTGAAAAGGTGCCCCAGTCTCCCCTACTGTCTCCCAGATTGCAAGAATAAACTAAAGGCAAGAAATGATGTAACTCTTGCAAACTCCTATGATATTTCCAATGTAGTAAGTGTATAGCTGCAATGCATTGACATAGAAAACTATAGAACAGTGCAGGGTTTACAAATGTCTCACAGACAACCAACCATGATTAAGACAATCACTAGCTAAGGTATTGGCTGTTGACCTGAGCAAGCATTTCAACTATTCTTTATAACTGTGCCTTTAAAAAGGCATTTGCAGCTTCCACTTAGCCTGCAATGAGAAATTGCCACAAGCACTGATTTGTAACAAAGTGCAACTCATCACTTGCAAGGAAACTTTTAAAGAGTGAGCCTTTTTTTCAGAGGGGTAGGTTCCAAGCCCCTGTCATTTTGATTGCTGTTTAAAACTTGAAAATGTTTAATAAAGGCTGTATACAAAGCTGGGGAAAAGTCATACCAGGACAGGATGTAACGGTGAGTTGATGCAAGACAGAAGGGTACAAGAGATAGGAAGAACGAAATTGCTATTCAAACATTTTTCATGAATAAATTTACATACTGCGGCGACGCCCCATGGTTATTTTCTGCATGCAATGCACAGTAGCATTAGAACATAGAGAGCTGTTAGCAATACACAAATCAACCAACAGAGGGCAATTGAAGAGAGATTAGAAGAAAGGTCGTCTTTATTTGAATTACATAGCCCATAGCAATACACAGATCAACCAGCAGAGGGCATTTTCATTTGAGGAGAGATTAGAAGGAAGGCTTGCTTTAATTGAAAGTAAAACAATGGAAAGACTCCTTGATAACAGAATCACCATGTGGAATAAATTGTTTCTTGAAATGGATTGGATGCTTCAAAACAAGGTTTTGAAAGGGTGGTCATGGGGCTTAGATGAGGCATTGAAAAAGTGAAGCCATATGGAAAGACAGTAGGTGTAAGCATTTCAGTATCGATTGGAATGGATACAATACTAAAGAAGTCCTCTGGGTGGATGTGCTACTAGACTGCTAGAATGTAGGTATTGAACAAGCATTAGGCTAATATGGTGAAGCATATGAGCCGCACTAGGTGATATGTTTAGTTCATACGTGATAAGAGGATGCGGGGTAGTATGTTTGAGTGGTTTCAGGATATATAGGTTTGTGTATCCTATTTTGTGTGTGTTGTACATGGTAATGTGTAATTTTTGTTTTCTTCTTCTTCTTCTTCTTCTTCTTCTTCTTCTTCTTCTTCGAATAGGCGAAGTCCACTGTTTGTAGTGTTGGTAAAATAAGTTGTAGGAGGCATGACACTGTGATAGTCTTAGTGATGCAGATGTGGTGAGCTATTGAGATTGTTGTTTTTAATGTGTATGTTGGTGCAAGCCAATGAATTGAGAAAAGGTGCCCCAGAAGATTTGAAATGGGGCATGATGAAATAAAGCTATGAGCAGGATATTGCCTCTGCTGCTACTTCTGTTCTTCGTCCTCCACCTCCCCTACTGTCTCCCAGATTGCAAGAGTAAATTAAGGCAAGAAATGATGTAACTCTTGCAAGCTCCTATGATATTTCCAATGTAGTAAGTGTATAGCTGCAATGCATAGAAAACTAAAGAACAGTGCAGGGTTTATAAATGTCTCACAGACAACCAACCATGATTAAGACAATCACTAGCTAGCTAGCTGAGGTATTGGCTGTTGACCAGAGCAAGCATTTCAACTATTCTTTATAACTGTGCCTTTAAAAAGGCATTTGCAGCTTCCACTTAGCCTGCAATGAGAAATTGCTACAAGCACTGATTTGTAACAAAGTGCAACTCATCACTTGCAAGGAAGCTTTTAAAAAGTGAGCCTTTTTTTTTTTTTTTCAGAGGGGTAGGTTCCAAGCCCCTGTCATTTTGATTGCTGTTTAAAACTTGAAAATGTTTAATAAAGGCCGTATACAAAGCTGGGGAAAAGTCATACCAGGACAGGATGTAACGGTGAGTTGATGCAAGACAGAAGGGTACAAGAGATAGGAAGAACGAAATTGCTATACAAACATTTTTCATGGATAAATTTACATACTGCGGCGACGCCCCATGGTTATTTTCTGCATGCAATGCACAGTAGCATTAGAACATAGAGAGCTGTTAGCAATACACAAATCAACCAACAGAGGGCAATTGAAGAGAGATTAGAAGAAAGGTTGTCTTTATTTGAATTACATAGCCCATAGCAATACACAGATCAACCAGCAGAGGGCATTTTCATTTGAGGAGAGATTAGAAGGAAGGCTTGCTTTAATTGAAAGTAAAACAATGGAAAGACTCCTTGATAACAGAATCACCATGTGGAATAAGTTTTTTCTTGAAATGGATTGGATGCTTCAAAACAAGGTTTTGAAAGGGTGGTCATGGGGCTTAGATGAGGCATTGAAAAAGTGAAGCCATATGGAAAGACAGTAGGTGTAAGCATTTCGGTATCGATTGGAATGGATACAATACTAAAGAAGTCCTCTGGGTGGATGTGCTACTAGACTGCTAGCTTGTAGATATTGAACAAGCATTAGGCTAATATGGTGAAGCATATGAGCCGCACTAGGTGATATGTTTAGTTCATACGTGATAAGAGGATGCGGGGTAGTATGTTTGAGTGGTTTCAGGATATATAGGTTTGTGTATCCTATTTTGTGTGTGTTGTACATGGTAATGTGTAATTTTTGTTTTCTTCTTCTTCTTCTTCTTCTTCGAATAGGCGAAGTCCACTGTTTGTAGAGTTGGTAAAAGAAGTTGTAGGAGGCATGACACTGTGATAGTCTTAGGGATGCAGATGTGGTGAGCTATTGAGATTGTTGTTTTTAATGTGTATGTTGGTGCAAGCCAATGAATTGTGAAAAGGTGCCCCAGAAGATTTGAAATGGGGCATGATGAAATAAAGCTGTGAGCAGGATATTGCCTCTGCTGCTACTTCTGTTCTTCGTCCTCCACCTCCCCTACTGTCTCCCAGATTGCAAGAGTAAACTAAAGGCAAGAAATGATGTAACTCTTGCAAGCTCCTATGTTATTTCCAATGTAGTAAGTGTATAGCTACAATGCATAGAAAACTATAGAACAGTGCAGGGTTTATAAATGTCTCACAGACAACCAACCATGATTAAGACAATCACTAGCTAGCTAGCTGAGGTATTGGCTGTTGACCTGAGCAAGCATTTCAACTATTCTTTATAACTGTGCCTTTTAAAGGGCATTTGCAGCTTCCACTTAGCCTGCAATGAGAAATTGCTACAAGCACTGATTTGTAACAAAGTGCAACTCATCACTTGCAAGGAAACTTTTAAAGAGTGAGCCTTTTTTTCAGAGGGGTAGGTTCCAAGCCCCTGTCATTTTGATTGCTGTTTAAAACTTGAAAATGTTTAATAAAGGCCGTATACAAAGCTGGGGAAAAGTCATACCAGGACAGGATGCAACGGTGAGTTGATGCAAGACAGAAGGGTACAAGAGATAGGAAGAACGAAATTGCTATACAAACATTTTTCATGGATAAATTTACATACTGCGGCGACGCCCCATGGTTATTTTCTGCATGCAATGCACAGTAGCATTAGAACATAGAGAGCTGTTAGCAATACACAAATCAACCAACAGAGGGCAATTGAAGAGAGATTAGAAGAAAGGTCGTCTTTATTTGAATTACATAGCCCATAGCAATACACAGATCAACCAGCAGAGGGCATTTTCATTTGAGGAGAGATTAGAAGGAAGGCTTGCTTTAATTGAAAGTAAAACAATGGAAAGACTCCTTGATAACAGAATCACCATGTGGAATACGTTTTTTCTTGAAATGGATTGGATGCTTCAAAACAAGGTTTTGAAAGGGTGGTCATGGGGCTTAGATGAGGCATTGAAAAAGTGAAGCCATATGGAAAGACAGTAGGTGTAAGCATTTCGGTATCGATTGAAATGGATACAATACTAAAGAAATCCTCTGGGTGGATGTGCTACTAGACTGCTAGCTTGTAGATATTGAACAAGCATTAGGCTAATATGGTGAAGCATATGAGCCGCACTAGGTGATATGTTTAGTTCATACGTGATAAGAGGATGCGGGGTAGTATGTTTGAGTGGTTTCAGGATATATAGGTTTGTGTATCCTATTTTGTGTGTGTTCTACATGGTAATGTGTAATTTTTGTTTTCTTCTTCTTCTTCTTCGAATAGGCGAAGTCCACTGTCTGTAGTGTTGGTAAAAGAAGTTGTAGGAGGCATGACACTGTGATAGTCTTAGTGATGCAGATGTGGTGAGCTATTGAGATTGTTGTTTTTAATGTGTATGTTGGTGCAAGCCAATGAATTGTGAAAAGGTGCCCCAGAAGATTTGAAATGGGGCATGATGAAATAAAGCTGTGAGCAGGATATTGCCTCTGCTGCTACTTCTGTTCTTCGTCCTCCACCTCCCCTACTGTCTCCCAGATTGCAAGAGTAAACTAAAGGCAAGAAATGATGTAACTCTTGCAAGCTCCTATGATATTTCCAATGTAGTAAGTGTATAGCTGCAATGCATAGAAAACTATAGAACAGTGCAGGGTTTATAAATGTCTCACAGACAACCAACCATGATTAAGACAATCACTAGCTAGCTAGCTGAGGTATTGGCTGTTGACCTGAGCAAGCATTTCAACTATTCTTTATAACTGTGCCTTTAAAAGGGCATTTGCAGCTTCCACTTAGCCTGCAATGAGAAATTGCTACAAGCACTGATTTGTAACAAAGTGCAACTCATCACTTGCAAGGAAACTTTTAAAGAGTGAGCCTTTTTTTCAGAGGGGTAGGTTCCAAGCCCCTGTCATTTTGATTGCTGTTTAAAACTTGAAAATGTTTAATAAAGGCCGTATACAAAGCTGGGGAAAAGTCATACCAGGACAGGATGTAACGGTGAGTTGATGCAAGACAGAAGGGTACAAGAGATAGGAAGAACGAAATTGCTATACAAACATTTTTCATGGATAAATTTACATACTGCGGCGACGCCCCATGGTTATTTTCTGCATGCAATGCACAGTAGCATTAGAACATAGAGAGCTGTTAGCAATACACAAATCAACCAACAGAGGGCAATTGAAGAGAGATTAGAAGAAAGGTCGTCTTTATTTGAATTACATAGCCCATAGCAATACACAGATCAACCAGCAGAGGGCATTTTCATTTGAGGAGAGATTAGAAGGAAGGCTTGCTTTAATTGAAAGTAAAACAATGGAAAGACTCCTTGATAACAGAATCACCATGTGGAATAAGTTTTTTCTTGAAATGGATTGGATGCTTCAAAACAAGGTTTTGAAAGGGTGGTCATGGGGCTTAGATGAGGCATTGAAAAAGTGAAGCCATATGGAAAGACAGTAGGTGTAAGCATTTCGGTATCGATTGGAATGGATACAATACTAAAGAAATCCTCTGGGTGGATGTGCTACTAGACTGCTAGCTTGTAGATATTGAACAAGCATTAGGCTAATATGGTGAAGCATATGAGCCGCACTAGGTGATATGTTTAGTTCATACGTGATAAGAGGATGCGGGGTAGTATGTTTGAGTGGTTTCAGGATATATAGGTTTGTGTATCCTATTTTGTGTGTGTTCTACATGGTAATGTGTAATTTTTGTTTTCTTCTTCTTCTTCTTCGAATAGGCGAAGTCCACTGTCTGTAGTGTTGGTAAAAGAAGTTGTAGGAGGCATGACACTGTGATAGTCTTAGTGATGCAGATGTGGTGAGCTATTGAGATTGTTGTTTTTAATGTGTATGTTGGTGCAAGCCAATGAATTGTGAAAAGGTGCCCCAGAAGATTTGAAATGGGGCATGATGAAATAAAGCTGTGAGCAGGATATTGCCTCTGCTGCTACTTCTGTTCTTCGTCCTCCACCTCCCCTACTGTCTCCCAGATTGCAAGAGTAAACTAAAGGCAAGAAATGATGTAACTCTTGCAAGCTCCTATGATATTTCCAATGTAGTAAGTGTATAGCTGCAATGCATAGAAAACTATAGAACAGTGCAGGGTTTATAAATGTCTCACAGACAACCAACCATGATTAAGACAATCACTAGCTAGCTAGCTGAGGTATTGGCTGTTGACCTGAGCAAGCATTTCAACTATTCTTTATAACTGTGCCTTTAAAAGGGCATTTGCAGCTTCCACTTAGCCTGCAATGAGAAATTGCTACAAGCACTGATTTGTAACAAAGTGCAACTCATCACTTGCAAGGAAACTTTGAAAGAGTGAGCCTTTTTTTCAGAGGGGTAGGTTCCAAGCCCCTGTCATTTTGATTGCTGTTTAAAACTTGAAAATGTTTAATAAAGGCCGTATACAAAGCTGGGGAAAAGTCATACCAGGACAGGATGTAACGGTGAGTTGATGCAAGACAGAAGGGTACAAGAGATAGGAAGAACGAAATTGCTATACAAACATTTTTCATGGATAAATTTACATACTGCGGCGACGCCCCATGGTTATTTTCTGCATGCAATGCACAGTAGCATTAGAACATAGAGAGCTGTTAGCAATACACAAATCAACCAACAGAGGGCAATTGAAGAGAGATTAGAAGAAAGGTCGTCTTTATTTGAATTACATAGCCCATAGCAATACACAGATCAACCAGCAGAGGGCATTTTCATTTGAGGAGAGATTAGAAGGAAGGCTTGCTTTAACCCCTTAAGGACACATGACGTGTGTGACATGTCATGATTCCCTTTTATTCCAGAAGTTTGGTCCTTAAGGGGTTAATTGAAAGTAAAACAATGGAAAGACTCCTTGATAACAGAATCACCATGTGGAATAAGTTTTTTCTTGAAATGGATTGGATGCTTCAAAACAAGGTTTTGAAAGGGTGGTCATGGGGCTTAGATGAGGCATTGAAAAAGTGAAGCCATATGGAAAGACAGTAGGTGTAAGCATTTCGGTATCGATTGGAATGGATACAATACTAAAGAAATCCTCTGGGTGGATGTGCTACTAGACTGCTAGCTTGTAGATATTGAACAAGCATTAGGCTAATATGGTGAAGCATATGAGCCGCACTAGGTGATATGTTTAGTTCATACGTGATAAGAGGATGCGGGGTAGTATGTTTGAGTGGTTTCAGGATATATAGGTTTGTGTATCCTATTTTGTGTGTGTTCTACATGGTAATGTGTAATTTTTGTTTTCTTCTTCTTCTTCTTCGAATAGGCGAAGTCCACTGTCTGTAGTGTTGGTAAAAGAAGTTGTAGGAGGCATGACACTGTGATAGTCTTAGTGATGCAGATGTGGTGAGCTATTGAGATTGTTGTTTTTAATGTGTATGTTGGTGCAAGCCAATGAATTGTGAAAAGGTGCCCCAGAAGATTTGAAATGGGGCATGATGAAATAAAGCTGTGAGCAGGATATTGCCTCTGCTGCTACTTCTGTTCTTCGTCCTCCACCTCCCCTACTGTCTCCCAGATTGCAAGAGTAAACTAAAGGCAAGAAATGATGTAACTCTTGCAAGCTCCTATGATATTTCCAATGTAGTAAGTGTATAGCTGCAATGCATAGAAAACTATAGAACAGTGCAGGGTTTATAAATGTCTCACAGACAACCAACCATGATTAAGACAATCACTAGCTAGCTAGCTGAGGTATTGGCTGTTGACCTGAACAAGCATTTCAACTATTCTTTATAACTGTGCCTTTAAAAGGGCATTTGCAGCTTCCACTTAGCCTGCAATGAGAAATTGCTACAAGCACTGATTTGTAACAAAGTGCAACTCATCACTTGCAAGGAAACTTTTAAAGAGTGAGCCTTTTTTTCAGAGGGGTAGGTTCCAAGCCCCTGTCATTTTGATTGCTGTTTAAAACTTGAAAATGTTTAATAAAGGCCGTATACAAAGCTGGGGAAAAGTCATACCAGGACAGGATGTAACGGTGAGTTGATGCAAGACAGAAGGGTACAAGAGATAGGAAGAACGAAATTGCTATACAAACATTTTTCATGGATAAATTTACATACTGCGGCGACGCCCCATGGTTATTTTCTGCATGCAATGCACAGTAGCATTAGAACATAGAGAGCTGTTAGCAATACACAAATCAACCAACAGAGGGCAATTGAAGAGAGATTAGAAGAAAGGTCGTCTTTATTTGAATTACATAGCCCATAGCAATACACAGATCAACCAGCAGAGGGCATTTTCATTTGAGGAGAGATTAGAAGGAAGGCTTGCTTTAATTGAAAGTAAAACAATGGAAAGACTCCTTGATAACAGAATCACCATGTGGAATAAGTTTTTTCTTGAAATGGATTGCATGCTTCAAAACAAGGTTTTGAAAGGGTGGTCATGGGGCTTAGATGAGGCATTGAAAAAGTGAAGCCATATGGAAAGACAGTAGGTGTAAGCATTTCGGTATCGATTGGAATGGATACAATACTAAAGAAATCCTCTGGGTGGATGTGCTACTAGACTGCTAGCTTGTAGATATTGAACAAGCATTAGGCTAATATGGTGAAGCATATGAGCCGCACTAGGTGATATGTTTAGTTCATACGTGATAAGAGGATGCGGGGTAGTATGTTTGAGTGGTTTCAGGATATATAGGTTTGTGTATCCTATTTTGTGTGTGTTCTACATGGTAATGTGTAATTTTTGTTTTCTTCTTCTTCTTCTTCTTCTTCTTCTTCTTCGAATAGGCGAAGTCCACTGTCTGTAGTGTTGGTTGTAGGAGGCATGACACTGTGATAGTCTTAGTGATGCAGATGTGGTGAGCTATTGAGATTGTTGTTCTTTTTTTTTGTTTTGTTTTAATCATCTTTATTTCAAAAATTTTATTTTATACAGTCATCCAGTATATTAAATGATATTCATTGAACGTTTCAATAACATTTGTAGATTTAAGTTTGAGTTTACATCATATTCATATCACAGATGTTTTGTCCTGATATAGAGAATATCATAAGAGATTACATCATAAAACATATTTTGACTGACTTACTAAAAAAGATAAATACAACTTTCACACGTTCATTCATACTTTCAGACTGACAGATAGATCATTCCCAGCTAGTCTTCGTCATTCAGGAGTAAAGAAAAAAGAGAACATAGTGATTGTGCATATTGTTCCTACGATATGGGCCGGGGTTTAATAAACGGGAAGGCCTTATTGTTTAGGATGAACACCGTTGAGTCTTGTATTGTTTTGCATTGCTATAAATTGATATGCATAACTATCTCTGGTTGTTCCTTTAGATAAATTAAGTATTATAGTCTTATCTAATAAGACATCTTGGAAAGGGACAACCAATGATCGTCTGAGACTATATCAATGATATTATATTATACATGGGAGTGGTAGATAATAGTAGGTCAGACCCGAGGTTCCCTTTCCTCTTAACAATAGGGTAAGCAAGTGTAGTAAAATTACCCGTTTTTTCACCACCTTTGGTTCATTACATTACTGTTATAATTAACAAATAGTGGAGGTTACCCATTTTCAAGCATAGATTAAAATTGGATTATATAAACATAAGGGGATTGCCCATTTTTTTTCCTCACCGTTAGATCATTACAATGCTTTTATAGTTTACAAGTGAGAGGGGGCTACCCATTTTCATTAATAGATTGATATAACTTTGTTTAGCCACAATTTGTAAATACCTTTTTTAAGAGTTGAGCTCGAATTATTATTAGTAAGATTATTTTCCATAGTGAGTTGGTATTTGATTTGATTAATAAGATGTATTTTTTGAAAAGGAATAGATGATTTCCAGTTTCTAGCAATTATAATTTTGGCAGCCACAAAACAATGAGATGCTATACATTTAATTTCTTGTGTATCCAAATTCCAGTTATAATGTAGTATCGCTACAGCTGGATTTTGATCTAATCTTTTATGTGACAGCTCATACAAAACATCGAAGGTCCATGACCATAATCTCTTTACAATCGGACATTCCCACCAGGTATGTATATATGTCCCAGCAGACGACCCACACCTCCAACATATATTCTGTAAATGTGGGTACATCTTTGATAGTCTAGATGGAGTGTAGTACCATTTATATATTAACTTAAAATGGCATTCTACCAAATTTATACCATGTATATATTTTGTTAAGTAAGAGATAGATGTACACCATTGTTTTTCTGATATTGATATGTCTAATTCTTTTTCCCAGTAATCTATGATTTTTAAAGGTGTCTGACCCGTTTCTTTTAACAGGACATTCGCCAATGATGTAACTCTTTTCTTAGATCTATTACAAAATATGCTTTCCAATTGATTAGAAATTATAGATTTTTTCTCAATAATAGAGGAATGTAAGTAATGTTTAATCCTTAAATAGGTGAAGATTTCTCTAGATGGTAATTTATAGGAATCTACGATGTGTTGAAATGATATCAATCTATTATCGCTCATAATATCAGAAACAGTATCTATACCGTGTTCAAACCAAATATTCAAGGATAAGTCAATTACATTCTGCTCAATTACCGCTATAGAACAAGTCTTTGGTATCTTGTTTACATATCCCAACAATTTTTTAATTTCTTGCCAGGTGTTTAACGATTGGCTGAGTATACATGATTCAATCTGTGTAAAAAATTGGGATTTACCCAGTAGTTCCTTCCATATCAAGAGTTCCAATTTATTAGGCATCACAACCTGTAACTCTAAAATATGCCAGGGTTCGTCAAAAAATTGTGGATCTTGAAGACAGAATATATGTCTTATCATATTTGCATAATAAGTGGTAATAATATTAGGAAAATTTAAGCCCCCATTCGTTATTCTCTTAGACAAGATTTTAGAACTAATTCTCATTTTTTTGTTTTTCCATATGAACTTGGAAAAATATGATTGAATCATATTTAACCACGACCTTGGAGTTTTCATAGGTACCATGGAGAATAAGTAAGACCACTTTGGCAATATATATGAATTTATAATATTAATTCTTCCAATCCAAGTAGTCTCCAAATTTTTCCACTTTTGTAATTTATAATTAATTTCTTTGATCATTCTAAGAATATTAATCTCCATTATATCCTCAATATCTGTTGATATAGTGATCCCTAGATATTCTATTTCCTTATTGGACCAGATGAAATTATATAGATCCGATATTCTCTTAACCACATTCTGTGATAAATTGGTATACAGGGCGGTGGATTTCGAAATATTAAGCTTGAAATTGGAAATCGAACTATAAGATTCTATTTCTTGCATTAAAAAAGGCAAAGATGATTCTGGTGAGGTCAATGATATCAATGCGTCATCCGCATATAGCGATATTTTTAATTCGGTGTGCGCAATGGGGAATCCTTTAATATTATAATTGTTCCTAATAGCGATAGCCAAAGGTTCCAGAGTTAAAATATATAAAAGTGGGGATAGTGGGCATCCCTGTCTGGTACCATTTCGAAGTGGGAACCACCCAGCTAAGATGTTGGGGCCCACTGTCCTAGCTGAGGGGTTGGAATACAGTGCCATAATTGCATCACAAATTCTGCCCTGGAAACCGAACGCAATCAGTGTCTCCCTAAGGTATCCCCACCCGACCCTGTCAAACGCTTTCTCAGCGTCTAGAGACAGGGTCAGGAGGGGAATATTGGATCTATTAGCGATATCCAGTATGTCTATTATTCTTCTAGTATTATTGGAGGACATACGACCTGGCACAAACCCAATTTGGTCTCGATGAATCAGTTTATCTATAACCGTTTTTATTCTGGTCGCTATGATTGCAGAGTAGATCTTCATGTCAACATTTATTAAGGCAATGGGTCTGTAATTTTTTGGATCATTAGGATCTTTTTTAGGCTTTAAAATAGGAATTATATTGGATTGGAGTAGTTCTTTGGGTGCTGATTTTTTTTCAATGATCTCATTAAACAAATCAGTTAAGGGAGTAATCAATAATGACATCATATATTTGTAAAAGGCATTTGTAAAGCCATCAGGGCCAGGGGTTTTATTCCAAGATAGTTTTTCAATATGTTGTTGAACTTCTGCATGTGTAAATGGTAAATTAAGGGACACTAATTCTGCAGGAGAAATTTTTGGAATCTGAATGTTTCCAAGATATTTTAAAATTTCAGTTTTTTGAGGAGTATCATTGAGATTATATAACTGTCTATAATACTGATTAAATTTTTCTCCTATTTGAGTTGGAGTTGTATAGATACTATTTCCATCTATTAGTTTTTCCACTCTATTTCTAGCTTGGTGAATTTGTAATCTTTTTGTAAGATTTTTAGAGGCTCTGTTTCCCATGTGATAATAATTCACTTTTAATTTGTTTATATTAATTTGAATTCTTTGTTCTTCTTTAAAGTTAATTAAATTTTGTATTTGTTTTAATGAAGCTCTTAGTTCCTCTGAAAATTTTTGTTTATTTAAATTGGAGAGCCTGTAAAATTCAATATATAAATCTGCCAAAGATTGTCCATTATTTTTTCTAAAGATATGTCCCATTTTAATCAGGTAACCTCTTGTTACTGCTTTTTGTGTACACCAATTAGTCGAGCACGAGGTGTCCTGGGGGCAATTCTCCTCGAAAAAATGGGTTATTAGAGACTCTAGGTCATTTCTATTCTTCTCGTTTTCAATTAGTAAATTATTGAGTCTCCACGTGGAGATTCCCGGATGGGGAGCGATGCCTATTTCCATAATAATGAAACTATGATCTGCCCACGGATTTTGCTTGATCATAACTGTGTGGATAGTTTTTAAAGAATTTGGATTGGTTAAGCATAGGTCTATCCTAGAAAATGATCCATGTACATTTGAATAATGAGTATAATCTCTCTCATACGGATTATATATACGCCATGGGTCACAGAGATTATATAATTTACATATATTACTAAATCTTTTTGCTTGTTTATGTATTTTTTTGTCTGTATTAATCAGCACATGGGATTGTTTGTCCAAAGTAGGATTTAATACACAATTAAAATCTCCAGCAATAACCAATATGCCCTTAGAAATTTTTTCTACCTTGATCATTAAATGGGAAAAAGTAGTCATTGGGTCTACATTAGGTAGGTACAAATTCACCAGCGTATATAACTTGTTATCGATATTGCACACTAAAATAATATATCTAGCCTCTTTATCACAGTGAATAACTTCTAATTTGAGGTCGTTCCTAAAAATAATTGCAACACCCCTTTTTTTTCTATCTGTCATGGACGCATGTATGATTTTTGGGTATAAATCTCCTCCCCAACTTTGTCTAGAATTTTTAAGCCAGTGAGACTCTTGAATAAAGGCTATTTGAATTTTATCTTGAATTAAAGAATGATATAGCCTATTCCTCTTATTATTCGTGTTTAAACCCTGCACATTAGAACTCAATACTCTCAAAGATAGTATTCTTCAGTGTTTAGGTGATCTATCATGTCAGTCTGATTAACATACGCACATCCTTTCATTCCTAATTTTCGGGAAGGGCAGGCCGATAAAGGTCTGACCCCATCCGGAAATATTGCATACCTTAGGTAGAAATTTCTACCCCATCCTATGGAGCCCATAGGGTCTCCGGAGTAAATGTAGCAAAACTACATATAGAGGGGGGAGGATTCTGAGAGAAAAAAAAAAAAAAAAAAAAAAATAATTATTCATTCAATAATTATAAATAGGTAATAACCTTATAAATAAAAAAAATAAATTAAATGATTATTTTTACAGGGAAGTATAATATATATCCTCTAAGAGTTGAATTTGTGATTTATAAATGTGTGTTATCAGCGTTATCAGAAAACTTTAAAGTAAGAATATGTGCGTAGCATATATTATCATACAGTAATACTAGACCACGAGAGAGTGTCCTCAATATCGGGATAAAATTGTGAAGTAATAGTGATCCTTTCCCATTTCTCTATCTCTCCTTCCTTCCCGTTTTACTTTTTTTTAACGATGTTTTAGTGTTTATCTAAAGTATTGGATATGTTTTTTATATTCCATGTGTTAGCCAAATCTATATAAAATTAGAGATGTGGGTGTGTAAATAGTGTATAAGTCTTACACATATTAATAAATCGGAAAAAATTACCCTAAGTATAAGTGTGGGGTTACAAAGTGTTAAGAGTGTCGCTACCTCGATCAACAGTGAGGAGAATAATAAGATTTATCCTAACTTGTGTAGTGTGTATACATGTGTAATTTCTATGTTGTATTTAACAAGAAGAATTGTCGAGGAGAAAAAAAAAAAAAAAAAAAGGAACGTCCTAAGCCCCCAACGAGGCACTATATATTCCTAATCTGTTGTCAGATTCTTTAGTTTTAACCATTGTATAAGTTTTATGTTCAAATCAAATGTCTCCCTAATGCCTTCAAAAGTGAGGGCTATTTTTACTGGGAATAGCCATTTATATCTAATGTCCAATTTTCTGAGAATTTGTGTAGAAGGATAGAAAGATTTTCTTTTCATTCTAGTCGCGAATGATAGGTCTTGATAAACCAGGATCTTCCCAAATTGACCAGTAGTTGTGGGATTTGATCTTGCAAGCCGAAGTACTTTATCCTTAAATTCCGATGTAGTAAAAGAAACGATAATGTCTCTAGGTATGTCTTTCTGTATTGCTTGGGGCCTGAACATCCTATGACATCGTTGTATAGTATTATCAGATTCACAGGTGGGTATATTCATGGCTTGAAAATATTGGTATAGAATCTGTTTTAAATTTTCCTGCGGTCCTGTTTCTGGAAAGTTTCTGAACCTCAGATTATTGCGTCTACTTCTATCTTCCATGTCGTTTATTTTCAGCTCCAGTTCTTGAATTTTTTGATTCATTTGTTTATTTTCGTCTCTGAGAGAATGAATATGAGAATCAATTTTGACTATTTGTTCTTCAAAGTTTTGGAATCTTGCCATAAGTACGTGGATTTCCTGTTTAATTTCGAATTTAATTTCAGCAATACTTATTTTTAATATGTTCTTAATTTCAGACAGGTTAGCGCTTAGGCGATCTTGTAGTTGTGAAGCTGTAATCAAATCCTTATTATCCTTATAATCTTCAATCGTAGTGTTTCCCACATTATTCAGTGATTCCTCCAGGTTGTGTATGTTATTTTTTGCATTGTCTTTCTGCTGATGTGGGGAAAAGTATGTAGACATTGATCTGTCTTGATGTAAGTCTTTTTTATCCTTCTTTCCGGCAGTTTTGTTGTCTTGGGTTTTTCTTGAGGCCATGATGAAGTCACTACTTAGTTGACCGGCCCTTGTGTCGGTTTTAATCAACTAGGTAATATTTACCGTCGCGAATTTTCCACTTAGGCAAAGCGGATAGTATAATTGGAAAATATAATTATGGCGCAAGTGGGAGTCTTCGTTTAGTTTAAGTATGTAACCCTTTTACTTGTTGACGTGGTCTTTGCTTGAGACCTTAGATGCAATCCCTGCTTAGTTAGCCGGCCTTTGTTATCAGTATAAATAAGATGCCGAGGATTTTAGGTCTCTAATTTTCCACTAAGGCTATAAGAATAATGCCAATAAAATAGAGATATGCATCAATTAGCAATTAGTGAGTATATGGCCTTTAAATATATGACCTTTTTAATTTTGTTGTCATTAGGTTTTTCTTGAGGCCATCGAGAAATCACTACTTGGTTTACCGGCCCTTATTGTCAGCCTCAATACAATAGCAGAGATTTTAAGTCTGAAGTTTTCCACTTAGCCAAAAAGGACAATGCCGTTATAACATGTTACTATGCATCAGCTGGCTGTCTTCATTCAATATGTGCCTATAGCTTTCTTAATTTGTTGTATTGGGCTTTTCATAAGGCCTTACTAAAGTAACTACTTAGTTAGCCAGCCCTTATTATCAATTTCATTGGAGTGGCAGGTATTATAAGTCTGAGGTTTCCGCTTAGGCAATAGAGATAGTGCAGTTATAAAATATGAATATGCATCAATTAGTAGTCTTCATTTAGTATAAATATATAGCCTTTTTACTTTGATAACATAGGCGTTTCTTGAGGCCTTAAATACGGTCACTGGTTAATTGGCCGGTCCTTGTTGTCAATTTTTAGTGAACGGAATAGCAAGTGATTTAAGTGTGAAGTTTTCCAGTTAAGCAATAAAAATAATGCAGTTATCAAATATAATTGTACACCAATTAGCTGTCATTTAGCAGTATTTAGCTGTCTTCAATTGATATGAGTATATAACCTTTTATAACCTTTTCAATTTTCCATATGTTGTTAGAGAAAAAATAGTAAATCAATATATAACTTTGTAGTTAATAATATAGATTATATCTGGATTTGTTTTGAAGTAGTAAACTTATCTGAGGTTCCGTCTTCCTATTTCCTATTTCCTGCAGGGTTGGAATTTGCAAGTAGTTGTAACTTGATGTTAGCCAGAAAATTGACTAAGGCGTTAGTGGGTGTCCAGGCGATATCGTCAACCTGCAGTTCGGAAGCCAGTGATGCAGCGAGTAATGAACCTGCGTAGCCTTGTTTGTGTATTGTGAGGCAGGCACGGCCCGGAAAACTTTAGTGTCTCGTGTGGTAAGCTTAGGCGTTCATAGCAGCGTGGTGTATCTCGCCATGCTCCTCAGAGTCCTCCGCCCCTCCTCTTCCGTCACGCCCGCCGTCAGCACGTCATGACGTCTGTTTCAGGAGAGATTGTTGTTCTTAATGTGTATGTTGGTGCAAGCCAATGAATTGTGAAAAGTTGCCCCAGAAGATTTGAAATGGGGCATGATGAGATAAAGCTGTGAGCAGGATATTGCCTCTGCTGCTACTTCTGCTCTTCTTCCTTCACCTCCCCTACTGTCTCCCAGATTGCAAGAGTAAACTAAAGGCAAGAAATGATGTAACTCTTGCAAGCTCCTATGATATTTCCAATGTAGTAAGTGTATAGCTGCAATGCATTGACATAGAAAACTATAGAACAGTGCAGGACTTCTTTAGATACAATACTAAAGAAGTCCTCTGGGTGGATGTGCTACTAGACTGCTAGCTTGTAGATATTGAACAATTAGGCTAATATGGTGAAGCATATGAGCCGCACTAGGTGATATGTTTAGTTCATACGTGATAAGAGGATGCGGGGTAGTATGTTTGAGTGGTTTCAGGATATATAGGTTTGTGTATCCTATTTTGTGTGTGTTCTACATGGTAATGTGTAATTTTTGTTTTCTTCTTCTTCTTCTTCTTCTTCTTCGAATAGGCGAAGTCCACTGTCTGTAGTGTTGGTAAAAGAAGTTGTAGGAGGCATGACACTGTGATAGTCTTAGTGATGCAGATGTGGTGAGCTATTGAGATTGTCTTTCTTAATGTGTATGTTGGTGCAAGCCAATGAATTGTAAAAAGGTGACCCAGAAGATTTGAAATGGGGCATGATGAGATAAAGCTGTGAGCAGGATATTGCCTCTGCTGCTACTTCTGCTCTTCTTCCTCCACCTCCCCTACTGTCTCCCAGATTGCAAGAGTAAACTAAAGGCAAGAAACGATGTAACTCTTGCAAGCTCCTATGATATTTCCAATGTGGTAAGTGTATAGCTGCAATGCATTGACATAGAAAACTATAGAACAGTGCAGGGTTTATAAATGTCTCACAGACAATCACTAGCTAGCTAGCTGAGGTATTGGCGGTTGACCTGAGCAAGCATTTCAACTATTCTTAATGACTGTGCCTTTAAAAAGGCATTTGCAGCTTCCACTTAGCCTGCAATGAGAAATTGCTACAAGCACTCATTTGTAACAAAGTGCAACTCATCACTTGCAAGGAAACTTTTAAAGATTGAGCCTTTTTTTCAGAGGGGTAGGTTCCAAGCCCCTGTCATTTTGATTGCTGTTTAAAACTTGAAAATGTTTAATAAAGGCCGTATACAAAGCTGGGGAAAAGTCATACCAGGACAGGATGTAACGGTGAGTTGATGCAAGACAGAAGGGTACAAGAGATAGGAAGAACGAAATTGCTATACAAACATTTTTCATGGATAAATTTACATACTGCGGCGACGCCCCAGGTTATTTTCTGCATGCAATGCACAGTAGCATTAGAACATAGAGAGCTGTTAGCAATACACAAATCAACCAACAGAGGGCGATTGAAGAGAGATTAGAAGAAAGGTCGTCTTTATTTGAATTACATAGCCCATAGCAATACACAGATCAACCAGCAGAGGGCATTTTCATTTGAGGAGAGATTAGAAGGAAGGCTTGCTTTAATTGAAAGTAAAACAATGGAAAGACTCCTTGATAACAGAATCACCATGTGGAATAAGTTTTTTCTTGAAATGGATTGGATGCTTCAAAACAAGGTTTTGAAAGGGTGGTCATGGGGCTTAGATGAGGCATTGAAAAGTGAAGCCATATGGAAAGACAGTAGGTGTAAGCATTTCGGTATCGATTGGAATGGATACAATACTAAAGAAGTCCTCTGGGTGGATGTGCTACTAGACTGCTAGCTTGTAGATATTGAACAAGCATTAGGCTAATATGGTGAAGCATATGAGCCGCACTAGGTGATATGTTTAGTTCATACGTGATAGGAGGATGCGGGGTAGTATGTTTGAGTGGTTTCAGGATATATAGGTTTGTGTATCCTATTTTGTGTGTGTTCTACATGGTAATGTGTAATTTTTGTTTTCTTCTTCTTCTTCTTCTTCGAATAAGCGAAGTCCACTGTCTGTAGTGTTGGTAATAGAAGTTGTAGGAGGCATGACACTGTGATAGTCTTAGTGATGCAGATGTGGTGAGCTATTGAGATTGTTGTTCTTAATGTGTATGTTGGTGCAAGCCAATGAATTGTGAAAAGGTGCCCCAGAAGATTTGAAATGGGGCATGATGAAATAAAGCTGTGAGCAGGATATTGCCTCTGCTGATGCTTCTGTTCTTCTTCCTCCACCTCCCCTACTGTCTCCCAGATTGCAAGAGTAAACTAAAGGCAAGAAATGATGTAACTCTTGCAAGCTCCTATGATATTTCCAATGTAGTAAGTGTATAGCTGCAATGCATTGACATAGAAAACTATAGAACAGTGCAGGGTTTATAAATGTCTCACAGAAAACCAACCATGATTAAGACAATCACTAGCTAGCTAGCTGAGGTATTGGCTGTTGACCTGAGCAAGCATTTCAACTATTCTTTATAACTGTGCCTTTAAAAAGGCATTTGCAGCTTCCACTTAGCCTGCAATGAGAAATTGCTACAAGCACTGATTTGTAACAAAGTGCAACTCATCACTTGCAAGGAAACTTTTAAAGAGTGAGCCTTTTTTCAGAGGGGTAGTTTCCAAGCCCCTGTCATTATGATTGCTGTTTAAAACTTGAAAATGTTTAATAAAGGCCGTATACAAAGCTGGGGAAAAGTCATACCAGGACAGGATGTAACAGTGAGTTGATGCAAGACAGAAGGATACAAGAGATAGGAAGAACGAAATTGCTATACAACATTTTTCATGGATAAATTTACATACTGCGGCGACGCCCCAGGGTTATTTTCAGCATGCAATGCACAGTAGCATTAGAACATAAAGAGCTGTTAGCAATACACAAATCAACCAACAGAGGGCAATTGAAGAGAGATTAGAAGAAAGGTCGTCTTTATTTGAATTACATAGCCCATAGCAATACACAGATCAACCAGCAGAGGGCATTTTCATTTGAGGAGAGATTAGAAGGAAGGCTTGCTTTAATTGAAAGTAAAACAATGGAAAGACTCCTTGATAACAGAATCACCATGTGGAATAAGTTTTTTCTTGAAATGGATTGCATGCTTCAAAACAAGGTTTTGAAAGGGTGGTCATGGGGCTTAGATGAGGCATTGAAAAAGTGAAGCCATATGGAAAGACAGTAGGTGTAAGCATTTCGGTATCGATTGGAATGGATACAATACTAAAGAAGTCCTCTGGGTGGATGTGCTACTAGACTGCTAGCTTGTAGATATTGAACAAGCATTAGGCTAATATGGTGAAGCATATGAGCCGCACTAGGTGATATGTTTAGTTCATACGTGATAAGAGGATGCGGGGTAGTATGTTTGAGTGGTTTCAGGATATATAGGTTTGTGTATCCTATTTTGTGTGTGTTCTACATGGTAATGTGTAATTTTTGTTTTCTTCTTCTTCTTCTTCTTCTTCGAATAGGCGAAGTCCACTGTCTGTAGTGTTGGTAAAAGAAGTTGCAGGAGGCATGACACTGTGATAGTCTTAGTGATGCAGATGTGGTGAGCTATTGAGATTGTTGTTCTTAATGTGTATGTTGGTGCAAGCCAATGAATTGTGAAAAGGTGCCCCAGAAGATTTGAAATGGGGCATGATGAAATAAAGCTGTGAGCAGGATATTGCCTCTGCTGCTACTTCTGTTCTTCTTCCTCCACCTCCCCTACTGTCTCCCAGATTGCAAGAGTAAACTAAAGGCAAGAAATGATGTAACTCTTGCAAGCACCTATGATATTTCCAATGTAGTAAGTTTAGAGCTGCAATGCATTGACATAGAAAACTATAGAACAGTGCAGGGTTTATAAATGTCTCACAGACAACAAACCATGATTTAGACAATTACTAGCTAGCTAGCTAAGGTATTGGCTGTTGACCTGAGCAACCATTTCAACTATTCTTTATAACTATGCCTTTAAAAAGGCATTTGCAGCTTCCACTTAGCCTGCAATGAGAAATTGCTACAAGCACTCATTTGTAACAAAGTGCAATCACTTGGGATCAAGGAAACTTTGAAAGAGTGAGCCTTTTTTTCAGAGGGGTAGGTTCCAAGCCCCTGTCATTTTGATTGCTGTTTAAAACTTGAAACTGTTTAATAAAGGCCGTATACAAAGCTGGGGAAAAGTCATATCAGGACAGGATGTAACAGTGAGTTGATGCAGGACAGAAGGGTACAAGAGATAGGAAGTACGAAATTTGCTATACAATATGTTTTCATAGATAAATTAACATACTGCAGCGACGCCCCAGGGTTATTTTCTGCATGCAATGCACAGTAGCATTAGACCATATAGAGCTGCTAGAAATACACAAATCAACCAACAGAGGGCAATTGAAGAGGGATTAGAAGGAAGATCAACCAGCAGAGGGCATTTTCATTTGAGGATAGATTAGAAGTAAGGTCTGCTTTAATTAAAGTAAAACAATTGAAAGACACCTTGATAACATTACCATTTAGAACACACACAAAATAGGATGCACAAACCTATATATCCTGAAACCACTCAAACATACTACCCCGCATCCTCTTATCACGTATGAACTAAACATATCACCTAGTGCGGCTCATATGCTTCACCATATTAGCCTAATGCTTGTTCAATATCTACAAGCTAGCAGTTTAGTAGCACATCCACCCAGAGGACTTCTTTAGTATTGTATCCATTCCAATCGATACCGAAATGCTTACACCTACTGTCTTTCCATATGGCTTCACTTTTTCAATGCCTCATCTAAGCCCCATGACCACCCTTTCAAAACCTTGTTTTGAAGCATGCAATCCATTTCAAGAAAAAACTTATTCCACATGGTGATTCTGTTATCAAGGTGTCTTTCAATTGTTTTACTTTCAATTAAAGCAAGCCTTCCTTCTAATCTCTCCTCAAATGAAAATACCCTCTGCCGGTTGATCTGTGTATTGCTATGGGCTATGTAATTCAAATAAAGACGATCTCTCTTCAATTGCCCTCTGTTGGTTGATTTGTGTATTGCTAACAGCTCTCTATGTTCTAATGCTACTGTGCATTGCATGCAGAAAATAACCCTGGGGCGTCGCCGCAGTATGTAAATTTATTCATAAAAAATGTTTGTATAGCAATTTCGTTCTTCCTATCTCTTGTACCCTTCTGTCTTGCATCAACTCACTTTTACATCCTGTCTTGGTATGACTTTTCCCCAGCTTTGTATACGGCCTTTATTAAACATTTTCAAATTTTAAACAGCAATCAAAATGACAGGGGCTTGGAACCTACCCCTCTGAAAAAAAGGCTCACTCTTTAAAAGTTTGCTTGCAAGTGGTGAGTTGCACTTTGTTACAAATCAGTGCTTGTAGCAATTTCTCATTGCAGGCTAAGTGGAAGCTGCAAATGCCTTTTTAAAGGCACAGGTATAAAGAATAGTTGAAATGGTTGCTCAGGTCAACAGCCAATACCTCAGCAAGCAAGCAAGTGATTGTCTTAATCATGGGTGGTTGTCTGTGAGACATTTTTAAACCCTGCACTGTTCTATAGTTTTCTATGTCAATGCATTGCAGCTATACACTTACTACATTGGAAATATCATAGGAGCTTGCAAGACTTACATCATTTCTTGCCTTTAGTTTACTCTTGCTATCTGGGGGACAGTAGGGGAGGTGGAGGAAGAAGAACAGAAGTAGCAGCAGAGGCAATATCCTGCTCACAGCTTTTTTTTTTTATCATGCCCCATTTCAAATCTTCTGGGGCACCTTTTCACAATTCATTGGCTTGCACCAACATACACATTAAGAACAACAATCTCAATAGCTCACCACATCTGCATCACTAAGACTATCACAGTGTCATGCCTCCTACAACTTCTTTTACCAACACTACAGACAGTGGACTTCGACTATTCGAAGAAGAAGAAGAAGAAGAAGAAGAAGAAGAAAACAAAAATTACACATTACCATGTAGAACACACACAAAATAGGATACACAAACCTATATATCCTGAAACCACTCAAACATACCACCCTGCATCCTCTTATCACGTATGAACTAAACATATCACCTAGTGCGGCTCATATGGTTCACCATATTAGCCTAATGCTTGTTCAATATCTACAAGCTAGCAGTCTAGTAGCACATCCACCCAGAGGACTTCTTTAGTATTGTATCCATTCCAATCGATACCGAAATGCTTACACCTACTGTCTTTCCATATGGCTTCACTTTTTCAATGCCTCATCTAAGCCCCATGACCACCCTTTCAAAACCTTGTTTTGAAGCATGCAATCCATTTCAAGAAAAAACTTATTCCACATGGTGATTCTGTTATCAAGGAGTCTTTCCATTGTTTTACTTTCAATTAAAGCAAGCCTTCCTTCTAATCTCTCCTCAAATGAAAATGCCCTCTGCTGGTTTATCTGTGTATTGCTAACAGCTCTCTATGTTCTAATGCTACTGTGCATTGCATGCAGAAAATAACCCTGGGGCGTCGCCGCAGTATGTAAATTTATCTATGAAAAATGTTTGTATAGCAATTTCTTTCTTCCTATCTCTTGTACCCTTCTGTCTTGCATCAACTCACTGTTACATCCTGTCCTGGTATGACTTTTCCCCAGCTTTGTATACGGCCTTTATTAAACATTTTCAAATTTTAAACAGCAATCAAAATAACAGGGGCTTGGAACCTACCCCTCTGAAAAAAGTCTACTCTTTAAAAGTTTCCTTGCAAGTGACGAGTTGCACTTTGTTACAAATCAGTGCTTGTAGCAATTTCTCATTGCAGGCTAAGTGGAAGCTGCAAATGCCTTTTTAAAGGCACAGTTATAAAGAATAGTTGAAATGGTTGCTCAGGTCAACAGCCAATACCTCAGCTAGCTAGTTAGTGAATGTCTTTACCATTTAAGTTTCCTTGCAAGTGATGAGTTGCACTTTGTTACAAATCAGTGCTTGTTGCAATTTCTAATTGCAGGCTAAGTGGAAGCTGCAAATGCCTTTTTAAAGGCACAGTTATAAAGAATAGTTGAAATGGTTGCTCAGGTCAACAGCCAATACCTCAGCTAGCTAGCTAGTGATTGTCTGAATCATGGTTGGTTGTCATCCCTGCACTGTGCTCTAGTTTTCTATGTCAATGCATTGCAGCTATACACTTACTACATTGGAAATATCATAGGAGCTTGCAAGAGTTACATCATTTCTTGCCTTTAGTTTACTCTTGCAATCTGGGAGACAGTAGGGGAGGTGGAGGAAGAAGAACAGAAGTAGCAGCAGATGCAATATCCTGCTCACAGCTTTATTTCATCATGCCCCATTTCAAATCTTCTGGGGCACCTTTTCACAATTCATTGGCTTGCACCAACATACACATTAAGAACAACAATCTCAATAGCTCACCACATCTGCATCACTAAGACTATCACAGTGTCATGCCTCCTACAACTTCTTTTACCAACACTGCAGACAGTGGACTTCGTGTATTCGAAGAAGAAGAAGAAGAAGAAGAAGAAGAAAACAAAAATTACACATTACCATGTAGAACACACACAAAATAGGATACACAAACCTATATATCCTGAAACCACTCAAACATACCACCCTGCATCCTCTTATCACGTATGAACTAAACATATCACCTAGTGCGGCTCATATGGTTCACCATATTAGCCTAATGCTTGTTCAATATCTACAAGCTAGCAGTCTAGTAGCACATCCACCCAGAGGACTTCTTTAGTATTGTATCCATTTCAATCGATACCGAAATGCTTACACCTACTGTCTTTCCATATGGCTTCACTTTTTCAATGCCTCATCTAAGCCCCATGACCACCCTTTCAAAACCTTGTTTTGAAGCATGCAATCCATTTCAAGAAAAAACTTATTCCACATGGTGATTCTGTTATCAAGGAGTCTTTCCATTGTTTTACTTTCAATTAAAGCAAGCCTTCCTTCTAATCTCTCCTCAAATGAAAATTCCCTCTGCTGGTTTATCTGTGTATTGCTAACAGCTCTCTATGTTCTAATGCTACTGTGCATTGCATGCAGAAAATAACCCTGGGGTGTCGCCGCAGTATGTAAATTTATCTATGAAAAATGTTTGTATAGCAATTTCGTTCTTCCTATCTCTTGTACCCTTCTGTCTTGCATCAACTCACTGTTACATCCTGTCCTGGTATGACTTTTCCCCAGCTTTGTATACGGCCTTTATTAAACATTTTCAAATTTTAAACAGCAATCAAAATAACAGGGGCTTGGAACCTACCCCTCTGAAAAAAAGGCTCACTCTTTAAAAGTTTCCTTGCAAGTGATGAGTTGCACTTTGTTACAAATCAGTGCTTGTAGCAATTTCTCATTGCAGGCTAAGTGGAAGCTGCAAATGCCTTTTTAAAAGCACAGTTATAAAGAATAGTTGAGGGGGGTGTGGCTCGGCTGAGCATGAAGTAGGACGCAGACACACCGAGCTCCTAGCACCGTAGCTAAGTCTTAAATTCCCCCTATATTGATGGGGAGAACCAAGCGTGGGGCCACTCCCGGTCCGGCAAACCCCCCCCCGCGGGTCCGATGGACGAGTATCTGTCCTCACCGATTCCGCGGGCTGTAACATGCGGCCCCGGCAAAATGGCGCCCACATCCCCGGGCTCAAGTAGCTACGCGGGCTCTCCACGAGGATCCCCTACCCATGGACCCCCTGAAGACGCCCTGGCTAGGCTCTCCGCTGATCTGGCAGAGATAGCTGCTAATATGCTGACACGCAGGGACAAGTCGGAACTTGTGGCTGAATTCCGAACCGCTATCCGGGAAGAAGTTACAGCGGTCAGGCAAGACCTCACTCTTCTGGAACAAAGAGTAGACAACCTGGAGGTGCACCAGTTGCAAGCCACACAACACCAACGAACAGCAGAACTAGCGGCCACGAGGCAGGGCAACATATTGCTGGACCTGAGGCGCCAGGTTGAAGACCTGGAAAACAGGAGCCGGCGCTGTAATATTCGGGTCAGGGGAGTTCCGGAGTCGGACGGTGAAACACCCAGGGAACTGCTAGAGGGCCTATTTACCCAAATCCTCGACACTGAAGCACCACCGGACTTTGGCATTGAAAGAGCCCACCGGGCGCTTAGAGCTCCACGCCCCGACGGCCAGCCTAGAGACCTAATTTGGTGCCTCCGGTCATTCCAACTGAAAGAGACTGTCATGAGAGCGGCTCGGACTCAACGCTCGCTCCGTTACCTAGACTCACAAATAACGCGCCACGACCTATCCACTCTCACCTTAGATGCCAGGCGAGCCCTGAAGCCAATCACCTTCATTCTGCAGGAGAAGAGGATCCCATACAAATGGGGATTTCCGTTCAGTCTTCAGGCCCGGGTGGGAAACCGCTGGCATATCCTGAGGTGGCCGAACGAGATCCCTCGCTTCCTGCGGGCCCTTGATTTGCCTGACGTACATGGGGCAAACTGGATCTTGGACTTCCCTCCGGCTAGACCCACTGGCCCGAATACACCGGCTGACATCCTACGTGAAGGGGCAACTTCGAGGCCGAACCAACGCAGAGGTGGCCCAGTGGCTCCTGAGGAGTAAATGAAGCGAGACCCCCCCGGAGACGTAGGAACCCCGCTGAGCTGATCACCCAAGCGGTATTATATCTCCCCCCCCTTCTTTATTTCTTCTTCTGACACCCCCCGGATGATCATTGAGAAGGTCCCAGGTGATCCCCACCCCCCCAGGAGCACGCAGGACATATGGCGGCCGAGGGACACTGAGACAACCCCGCCAGGGTATGTACCACCCCCCTCACCACACCAAACCATTGCCTTCCCGAAGGCCCGTGGGTTCCACTAGATGATTTGGGAGGGGGTAAAGTGGGGGTATTAGCAACACAAGCCAGATCATCCTGGAATCACCCACCCCAGATCGTATCTCCACCCCCGGGAAGATAGAGAGGTTTGGGCGGGGGACGAGGTGTTGGGTTGGGATGCCCCTGAAGATTGCTGTTTCTGAGACAGTTCCCGGACAATCTCACGTGTTTGTAAACTGCTGTCTATCACAGAACCTTTGGTCTCCCCTGAGAGTGGACGACAGGTCCACAGGCCTACATAGAGGTTTGAATATCCTACCTGACGATATATAAGGAATAGCCACCATAGGGACCACATAAGGACCAGGAGGGGAGAGTAGCAGTCGGGGAGGGGGTCAGTGGGGGGAAAGACACGCACCCACCCCGCCCCGGGGGCCCAAAGCCCAGGCTATGTCGCCTACCAACAGCCTACGGTGGCCTGTCTGGGCGGGGTGCGGGGTGACGGCGTCTCTGGGGGACTCATGGAATGACAATGTATAATATGTGCCTGTTGTGTTCACGTTGCACCAAAACGGTGCGGTTTATCAGTTAAGCTCTCATCTTACCTAGCACGGTGTTTACCATGTTCCCTATCTGTTAACATTGCACCGAACAAGAGCGGTTAATTTCTCCTGATATCATTTTACCTAGCAATATGCATACTTTGTACGTACGTTGTTTCTGTTGCACAGACTAGGAATTGTATATTTCTCATGCTATCACCTTACCTAACGATATCCATAGTCGGTACATATATTGTTTTTGTTGCACAGAATAGGAATAGTAAATTTCTCATGCTACCGTTTTATTTAGCAATATGCATAATCTGAATATATATTGTTTCTAATGCACAGAATAGGAGGTGATTATTTCTCATGCTACCATTTTACCTTGCAATATCTATAATCTGTACATATATTGTTTCTGCGGCCCAGTATAGGAGTTGTTTATCTGCTGAACGATCAGTCTACCCGACCATATACGTTAAGGGCCCCCTATACAACACACCACATAGAGGGAAGCAGAGAGAGTTGGGGCCTCAACTGGCCGTGCCCCTGCGCGAGCCCGGAGGGGAGGGAGTTGGACAGAGACCCGACACACTATCAGCTGACTGTAGGCTTAGATGGATGTCAAGACAGAAATGAACTGAGCCAGTTGAGCCGGGAAACCCCACAGAGGTGAGGGCTGCAGACCTCCGCGCTCTAGGCGGACTGAGACCGGGGGGGGGCGACTGCTCCCCGTTCGACCCGAGACGGGAGGGCCCACACGACAGACAAACTTTACCCCGCAGCTGACACTACCGGCGGGGAGGGAGCCGACGGAGACGGCTGACTACACAACCTACACAGAGAGACGACATACCCCATAGGGAGCCTTCCGCGCACCCCACGCAACTGACCTACTTTGTAAATACCGGCCAGAGTTCAGAGGGACGACCCACAGACGGTCCCCGAACAAACCCAACTGACCGAGGTTCGACGTTGCTCTGACTACGCTCACGGACTACCCAATCCCAGACGTGCACACTTCCCCAAACAACCCCCCTTCTTCCCCCCCCTCTCCCCCTAGCCCAGGCCATCCTTGAGTGAGGACCCTGTACCCACCGGGCATGGCACAGTTTCGACCGGCGCAGCTCACACTGTGGTCGCACAATGTTCGTGGGCTCAACATACCCGAGAAACGCGCGCAACTCCTCCGTAGGCTCTGGGCAGAGAGAGTGTCCGTTGCGTTCCTGCAGGAGACGCACTTCAGAGAGAGAGATGCGCCGACTCTGTCAAATAGGCGCTTCCCGCAAGGCTACTTTGCAAATCACCCGGACGCACGGAAAACAGGGGTGGCGATTTTATTCGCACACACGATACCGTTCAATCTCACGGACACATGCAAGGACCCGGGTGGTCGATATATCTTCCTTAAGGGTACCATTGCTGACACCCCATATACTTTCGCATGCGTATACAGCCCTAACCGTAAGCAGCACATCTTCCTGGCTAAAACCCTGGCCAGACTTGAGAGATTCCGGGAGGGCCTGCTGGTCATGGCTGGAGACCTCAACGCCCCGCTTGATCCAAACGTGGATTCTTCAACAGGCACGAGCGCGATCCCAGATCACTGCCTGCGCTCCATGCGACACTCCTTAGCCAAATCAGGGCTCCAAGACTGCTGGAGGGTCGCACACCCAGAAGACAAGGACTTCTCGTACTATTCGGCGGTCCACAAGCGCTATAGCAGAATTGATTACGTATTTTTGCCTCAAGAACGGCTGACCCACCTCCAGGACGCGAAAATTGGAATCATGCATCAATCCGACCATGCGCCCATCCTAATCCGGATGAAATCCCTGCTGTTTAGACCCGCGGAGCGTCACTGGAAACTCAATGAGACCCTATTGGATGACATGGAAACCAGGACTTCAGCCTGCCGGGCACTCACCGAATACTTCGACACAAACGCCACGGAGGACATGTCCCCCCTAACGCCGTGGGAGGCTCATAAGTGTGTCATCAGAGGACACTTCATAGCCCTTGGCTCACAACGGCAGAAAAGCAGAAACAAAATCATCTCTGATCTCACCAAAAAGATAGCCGGCCTAGAAGACTCCCACAAAACATCCGCGGATGACAATGTGTACCTACAACTCACAGATGCCCGCAGGGCACTGGCCGATCACCTGTCTCAGGGCCTGTTACACACCCTGCGGAAGTCCGCGAGATTCTTCTATGAGCATTCCAATAAGAGCGGCAGGCTTTTAGCGAAAATGCTCCGAGAAAAGAGGAGATCTCAGCACATACTCAAAATCCGTAACCCGCAGGGACGATCCACAAGGTTGCCTGAGGGGATTATGGAAGCCTTTAGGGAGTACTATAAGGATCTCTACCATCAGTCACAGGCCCGAACAGGAGATGCAGCGAGACTACACAGCCGGAGCGTATCGGACTACCTATCGCAAACCGTCACACGCAAACTCACACCGGACCTCGCGGAGGAGTTGGATGGACCCTTGACCTTAATGGAACTCACAGCGGCCTTGAAACATTCAAAACCACACCGAGCACCGGGCCCAGACGGCCTCCCATTGACGTACCTGCGGACATTCCAAGAGGTTCTTATGCCCAGGCTCCTGACGAGCCTCAATGCCATACGTGATGGCGGAGCCTTTCCATCAGACACCTTAGCGGCAACGATCACGGTGATCCCTAAGGATGGGAAAGACCCCACACTCTGTTCCAGCTACAGACCGATCTCACTGCTCAATGCAGATCTGAAGTTGTTCACGAAGGCACTCTCCTTGAGAATATCCAGGATTCTACCGGACCTAGTACACCCAGATCAGGTCGGCTTCATACCGGGGCGGGAAGCTAGAGATGACACCATCCGAGCATTAAACGTTATACACTACGCGAGATCCAAGGACCGGGATACCGTACTACTCTCGACGGACGCCGAAAAGGCGTTTGACCGAGTGGACTGGATATACCTGAATGAAACACTAAGGCACTTCGGCTTTGGGACACATATGCGCACCTGGATCTCCGCCCTATACTCGACGCCGACTGCTAGGATCCGTGTGAATGGAGGCCTGTCGCAACCGTTCCCCATATGTAACGGGACTCGCCAGGGATGTCCCCTGTCCCCCCTCCTGTTTGCCCTCTCCCTGGAGCCATTCCTGGAGGCGGTCAGACGGGATGGGGGCATTACGGGGGTCCGCATAGGTAAGGTGGAACATAGAGTAGCGGCGTATGCTGATGATATGCTGTTCTTCCTTGAACAACCCTTGATCTCTGTCCCCAACCTCCTACAGGCATTCCGCAGCTTCGGACTAGTGTCCAACCTGAAGCTCAACCTGGACAAGTCGGAAGCGATGCCGATAATGCGGGAGGAAGAGGGCGCCCGCAGACTTAGTGACCAATTCTCCTTCTCCTGGTGCACGGAGAAGCTGCGTTACCTAGGTACCTGGCTGCCCAAAAACCTATCACTGATCTACCAGCTGAACTTCCTTCCCCTCCTAAAGTGCATAAAGCAGGACCTGCAGCGATGGACGACGAGCTACATCACTTGGTTTGGCCGTATTAACGCGGTCAAAATGAATGTGATGCCACGGCTGCTATATCTCTTCGCCACCTTGCCGATCTCTATACCACATTCGTTCTTCAAGGATGCGGACTCGACCATTCGAGGGTTTGTATGGAATCACAGAACCTCACGCATCCGTAGGACTGTCATGGAACGTCCTAAGTCGGCCGGCGGGTTGGGACTACCGTCGGTTCAGTCTTATTACCAAGCCACACATCTGCATAGGATTGTGGACTGGCACGTTAGTAACAGCCCAAAGCTATGGGTGGCAATGGAACTCCAGCAAACACAAGGCCAGTTTCCATCTAAACTATGGTTGGGACGGGCCACCTTCCCGGAGCTACGCGTAGACAACCCAATGATTGACGCGACCCTCAAGACCTGGTGCAAAACCCGCCACACTCAGCAACTAACCACTTCACCGAACCCCCTGACCCCTATCACCCACAACCCGGAGCTGGCAGGAGGTTTACCCCCAGCAGCTTTCCAGGGCTTTCCGCAACCCGATTGGATTTATGTGGGTCGGTGGTGCACAGGAACAACGCTCAGACCACTACCCGACTTACTGGGTGATACACGACCCACACAGTTGGATGAATTCCGCTACCACCAGGTGCGGACGTATGTTGGCAGAATCGCGGGTCAGAACCACCTCCACAGACAACTAACTAACTTCGAGCGGCTGTGCACAAACCGAGCTCACATGGACCACGGTGTGTCACTCCTGTACAAGACGCTTCGAGGGACCATAGACAATACCCCCTTGGGCTACAGAGGCAAATGGGAATGGGAAACGGGTACGCAACTTACGGACCAAGAGTGGGACAAGATCGTACTACTCACCCATAAATGCTCCATTAGTTCGAAGGTCCAGGAGACCGGCTATAAACTGTTGTCCCACTGGTACCGCACGCCTGATATCCTGAGACACTTTGCCAACAACGCAGGCTCATGCTGGAGATGCAACTCGGCTGTGGGAACGACCTTGCACATATGGTGGTCATGCCCCCGACTGGTACCATACTGGCGGCAGATTAATTTGAAGATAAAAGATATAACTGGAAGCGATCTCCCCCTACTACCTATGACGATGCTCCTACACCACACTTCAGTCCCCACCAGGAAATATAAGCACTCTCTGACCATCCATATGCTGAATGCCGCAAAAGCACTGATCCCCTTGCATTGGAAAAGGGCTTCGGTGCCCACTTTCAGCCAATGGGTTGATAAGGTGGAATCTATTTATGAGATGGAAATACTGACTGCGTCACTGCAGGGACGTTCGGACAAGTGCGCTCTACAATGGTACCCGTGGAGGCACTACATTTCTACGGGAAGAGCATAAAGACACAGGGGCATACCGGGCTCCGGGGGTTGAGCCCATTACGAAAGGACGTGTGACCAAGACCGTACGCTGTCCGAACATGGAACTAGTACAAGCCCAGGGGGACCTCACCCGGGTTGTTGGCCTGAAGCTTCATTGACCCCTGCCCTTCCCCCCCAAACCCCTGCCCCGACACAAACTCCCCCTAGTGTACACCCCCCCTCCCCGACAGACCAGACGAGAGATGGAACAACCCGACGGGTTGGATACTGACTAGAGAGTTAGACGAGACCGCAATATGGCAAACCTAGGCTACCACCTCCCACCGACAGGGCTGCCCCTGGCATTTACAGTAACGTTAGGTTCGATAGACCAACTGGAAGAGGGAGGTCGAGAAACGGTCCTGATAAAGGTCGGACTACCCATTGTTAAATCAGAACACAACTAAGCCAAGAGACAAAATACCCAGACAGATACAGGAACTAAGCAACATACTATAGGGACGGAGACTGGGCAGACCGCAGGATAGCTACCGCAGGCAGTTACCCGCATGCATGACCTAATCAATACCAGAACTTAGCTGAAAGCTGCCATAGGAGAATCCTACCCTAAAACTTTACCACACGCAGCCGCTGGAACGTTAGCGCAGGATAGCTTACACCTTTACGGTTTCTAACCTTTGCGCCCACATACAAACCCTGACGTATATGGAGATGGGTTGAAACCTGGTCTGGAGGGTAGCCCGCCCCAAAAAAATTGTGTTCTTGCATACCAGAGCATGACCTCATTTCAGGATTGAATGCCTAAGTGAACCTGAATACCATTTAACCTACCCCACTAATGTGTACAGATTGCAAGCCTCAAGTTTGACTGTTTAACTATGTCACCACTGTAAAGATCAAAAATTGTACCTACTATGCCTATTATTGTTACCTTTGAAAACTGAATAAAAACTGATTGACACAAAAAAATAAAGAATAGTTGAAATGGTTGCTCAGGTCAACAGCCAATACCTCAGCTAGCTAGCTAGCTAGTGATTGTCTTAATCATGGTTGGTTGTCAACCCTGCACTGTTCTATAGTTTTCTATGTCAATGCATTGCAGCTATACACTTACTACATTGGAAATATCATAGGAGCTTGCAAGAGTTACATCATTTCTTGCCTTTAGTTTACTCTTGCAATCTGGGAGACAGTAGGGGAGGTGGAGGAAGAAGAACAGAAGTAGCAGCAGAGGCAATATCCTGCTCACAGCTTTATTTCATCATGCCCCATTTCAAATCTTCTGGGGCACCTTTTCACAATTCATTGGTTTGCACCAACATACACATTAAGAACAACAATCTCAATAGCTCACCACATCTGCATCACTAAGACTATCACAGTGTCATGCCTCCTACAACTTCTTTTACCAACACTACAGACAGTGGACTTCGCCTATTCGAAGAAGAAGAAGAAGAAGAAGAAGAAGAAGAAGAAGAAGAAAACAAAAATTACACATTACCATGTAGAACACACACAAAATAGGATACACAAACCTATATATCCTGAAACCACTCAAACATACTACCCTGCATCCTCTTATCACGTATGAACTAAACATATCACCTAGTGCGGCTCATATGGTTCACCATATTAGCCTAATGCTTGTTCAATATCTACAAGCTAGCAGTCTAGTAGCACATCCACCCAGAGGACTTATTTAGTATTGTATCCATTCCAATCGATACCGAAATGCTTACACCTACTGTCTTTCCATATGGCTTCACTTTTTCAATGCCTCATCTAAGCCCCATGACCACCCTTTCAAAACCTTGTTTTGAAGCATGCAATCCATTTCAAGAAAAAACTTATTCCACATGGTGATTCTGTTATCAAGGAGTCTTTCCATTGTTTTACTTTCAATTAAAGCAAGCCTTCCTTCTAATCTCTCCTCAAATGAAAATGCCCTCTGCTGGTTGATCTGTGTATTGCTAACAGCTCTCTTTGTTCTAATGCTACTGTGCATTGCATGCAGAAAATAACCCTGGGGCGTCGCCGCAGTATGTAAATCTATCCATGAAAAATGTTTGTATAGCTATTTCGTTCTTCCTATCTCTTGTACCCTTCTGTCTTGCATCAACTCACTGTTACATCCTGTCCTGGTATGACTTTTCCCCAGCTTTGTATACGGCCTTTATTAAACAGTTTCAAATTTTAAACAGCAATCAAAATGACAGGGGCTTGGAACCTACCCCTCTGAAAAAAAGGCTCGCTCTTTAAAAGTTTCCTTGCAAGTGATGAGTTGTACTTTGTTACAAATCAGTGCTTGTAGCAATTTCTCATTGCAGGCTAAGTGGAAGCTGCAAATGCCTTTTTAAAGGCACAGTTATAATGAATAGTTGAAATGGTTGCTCAGGTACACAGCCAATACGCTAGCTAGTGATTGTCTTAATCATGGTTGGTAGTCTGTGAGACATTTATAAACCCTGCACTGTTCTATAGTTTTCTATGTCAATGCATTGCAGCTATACACTTACTACTTTGGAACTATCATAGGAGCTTGCAAGAGTTACATCATTTCTTACCTTTAGTTTACTTTTGCAATCTGGGAGACAGTAGGGGAGGTGGAGGAAGAAGAACAGAAGTAGCAGCAGATACAATATCCTGCTCACAACTTTTTTTCATCATGCCCCATTTCAAATCTTCTGGGGCACCTTTTCACAATTCATTGGTTTGGACCAACATACACATTAAGAACAACAATCTCAATAGCTCACCACATCTGCATCACTAAGACTATCACAGTGTCATGCCTCCTACAACTTCTTTTACCAACACTACAGACAGTGGACTTCGCCTATTCGGAGAAGAAGAAGAAGAAGAAGAAGAAGTAGAAGAAAACAAAAAATACACATTACCATGTAGAACACACACAAAATAGGATACACAAACCTATATATCCTGAAACCACTCAAACATACTACCCTGCATCCTCTTATCACGTATGAACTAAACATATCACCTAGTGCGGCTCATATGGTTCACCATATTAGCCTAATGCTTGTTCAATATCTACAAGCTAGCAGTCTAGTAGCACATCCACCCAGAGGACTTATTTAGTATTGTATCCATTCCAATCGATACCGAAATGCTTACACCTACTGTCTTTCCATATGGCTTCACTTTTTCAATGCCTCATCTAAGCCCCATGACCACCCTTTCAAAACCTTGTTTTGAAGCATGCAATCCATTTCAAGAAAAAACTTATTCCACATGGTGATTCTGTTATCAAGGAGTCTTTCCATTGTTTTACTTTCAATTAAAGCAAGCCTTCCTTCTAATCTCTCCTCAAATGAAAATGCCCTCTGCTGGTTTATCTGTGTATTGCTAACAGCTCTCTATGTTCTAATGCTACTGTGCATTGCATGCAGAAAATAACCCTGGGGCGTCGCCGCAGTATGTAAATTTATCTATGAAAAATGTTTGTATAGCAATTTCGTTCTTCCTATCTCTTGTACCCTTCTGTCTTGCATCAACTCACTGTTACATCCTGTCCTGGTATGACTTTTCCCCAGCTTTGTATACGGCCTTTATTAAACATTTTCAAATTTTAAACAGCAATCAAAATAACAGGGGCTTGGAACCTACCCCTCTGGAAAAAGGCTCATTCTTCAAAAGTTTCCTTGCAAGTGATGAGTTGCACTTTGTTACAAATCAGTGCTTGTAGCAATTTCTCATTGCAGGCTAAGTGGAAGCTGCAAATGCCTTTTTAAAGGCACAGTTATAAAGAATAGTCGAAATGGTTTCTCAGGTCAACAGCCAATACCTAGCTAGTGGTTGTCTTAATCATGGTTGGTTGTCAACCCTGCACTGTTCTATAGTTTTCTATGTCAATGCATTGCAGCTATACACTTACTACATTGGAAATATCAAAGGAGCTTGCAAGAGTTACATCATTTCTTGCCTTTAGTTTACTCTTGCAATCTGGGAGACAGTAGGGGAGGTGGAGGAAGAAGAACAGAAGTAGCAGCAGAGGCAATATCCTGCTCACAGCTTTATTTCATCATGCCCCATTTCAAATCTTCTGGGGCACCTTTTCACAATTCATTGGTTTGCACCAACATACACATTAAGAACAACAATCTCAATAGCTCACCACATCTGCATCACTAAGACTATCACAGTGTCATGCCTCTTACAACTTCTTTTACAAACACTACAGACAGTGGACTTCGCCTATTCGAAGAAGAAGAAGAAGAAGAAGAAGAAGAAGAAGAAGAAGAAAACAAAAATTACACATTACCATGTAGAACACACACAAAATAGGATACACAAACCTATATATCCTGAAACCACTCAAACATACTACCCTGCATCCTCTTATCACGTATGAACTAAACATATCACCTAGTGCGGCTCATATGGTTCACCATATTAGCCTAATGCTTGTTCAATATGTACAAGCTAGCAGTCTAGTAGCACATCCACCCAGAGGACTTATTTAGTATTGTATCCATTCCAATCGATACCGAAATGCTTACACCTACTGTCTTTCCATATGGCTTCACTTTTTCAATGCCTCATCTAAGCCCCATGACCACCCTTTCAAAACCTTGTTTTGAAGCATGCAATCCATTTCAAGAAAAAACTTATTCCACATGGTGATTCTGTTATCAAGGAGTCTTTCCATTGTTTTACTTTCAATTAAAGCAAGCCTTCCTTCTAATCTCTCCTCAAATGAAAATGCCCTCTGCTGGTTGATCTGTGTATTGCTAACAGCTCTCTATGTTCTAATGCTACTGTGCATTGCATGCAGAAAATAACCCTGGGGCGTCGCCGCAGTATGTAAATCTATCCATGAAAAATGTTTGTATAGCAATTTCGTTCTTCCTATCTCTTGTACCCTTCTGTCTTGCATCAACTCACTGTTACATCCTGTCCTGGTATGACTTTTCCCCAGCTTTGTATACGGCCTTTATTAAACATTTTCAAATTTTAAACAGCAATCAAAATGACAGGGGCTTGGAACCTACCCCTCTGGAAAAAAAGGCTACTCTTTAAAAGTTTCCTTGCATGTGATGAGTTGCACTTTGTTACAAATCAGTGCTTGTAGCAATTTCTCATTGCAGGCTAAGTGGAAGCTGCAAATGCATTTTTAAAGGCACAGTTATAAAGAATAGTTGAAATGGTTGCTCAGGTCAACAGACAATACCTTAGCTAGCTAGTGATTGTCTTAATCATGGTTGGTTGTCTGTGAGACATTTATAAACCATGCACTGTTCTATAGTTTTCTATGTCAATGCATTGCAGCTATACACTTACTACATTGGAAATATCATAGGAGCTTGCAAGAGTTACATCATTTCTTGCCTTTAGTTTACTCTTGCAATCTGGGAGACAGTAGGGGAGGTGGAGGAAGAAGAACAGAAGTAGCAGCAGATGCAATATCCTGCTCACAGCTTTTTTTCATCATGTCCCATTTAAAATCTTCTGGGGCACCTTTTCACAATTCATTGGTTTGCACCAACATACACATTAAGAACAACAATCTCAATAGCTCACCACATCTGCATCACTAAGACTATCACAGTGTCATGCCTCCTACAACTTCTTTTACCAACACTACAGACAGTGGACTTCGCCTATTCGAAGAAGAAGAAGAAGAAGAAGAAGAAGAAGAAGAAGAAAACAAAAATTACACATTACCATGTAGAACACAAACAAAATAGGATACACAAACCTATATATCCTGAAACCACTCAAACATACTACCCCGCATCCTCTTATCACGTATGAACTAAACATATCACCTAGTGCGGCTCATATGGTTCACCATATTAGCCTAATGCTTGTTCAATATCTACAAGCTGGCAGTCTAGTAGCACATCCACCCAGAAGACTTCTTGAGTATTGTATCCATTCCAATCGATACCGAAATGCTTACACCTACTGTCTTTCCATATGGCTTCACTTTTTCAATGCCTCATCTAAGCCCCATGACCACCCTTTCAAAACCTTGTTTTGAAGCATGCAATCCATTTCAAGAAAAAACTTATTCCACATGGTGATTCTGTTATCAAGGAGTCTTTCCATTGTTTTACTTTCAATTAAAGCAAGCCTTCCTTCTAATCTCTCCTCAAATGAAAATGCCCTCTGCTGGTTTATCTGTGTATTGCTAACAGCTCTCTATGTTCTAATGCTACTGTGCATTGCATGCAGAAAATAACCCTGGGGCGTCGCCGCAGTATGTAAATCTATCCATGAAAAATGTTTGTATAGCAATTTCGTTCTTCCTATCTCTTGTACCCTTCTGTCTTGCATCAACTCACTGTTACATCCTGTCCTGGTATGACTTTTCCCCAGCTTTGTATACGGCCTTTATTAAACATTTTCAAATTTTAAACAGCAATCAAAATAACAGGGGCTTGGAACCTACCCCTCTGGAAAAAAGGCTCATTCTTTAAAAGTTTCCTTGCAAGTGATGAGTTGCATTTTTTTGCAAATCAGTGCTTGTAGCAATTTCTCATTGCAGGCTAAGTGGAAGCTGCAAATGCCTTTTTAAAGGCACAGTTATAAAGAATAGTTGAAATGGTTGCTCAGGTCAACAGCCAATACCTAGCTAGTGATTGTCTTAATCATGGTTGGTTGTCAACCCTGCACTGTTCTATAGTTTTCTATGTCAATGCATTGCAGCTATACACTTACTACATTGGAAATATCAAAGGAGCTTGCAAGAGTTACATCATTTCTTGCCTTTAGTTTACTTTTGCAATCTGGGAGACAGTAGGGGAGGTGGAGGAAGAAGAACAGAAGTAGCAGCAGAGGCAATATCCTGCTCACAGCTTTATTTCATCATGCCCCATTTCAAATCTTCTGGGGCACCTTTTCACAATTCATTGGTTTGCACCAACATACACATTAAGAACAACAATTTCAATAGCTCACCACATCTGCATCACTAAGACTATCACAGTGTCATGCCTCCTACAACTTCTTTTACCAACACTACAGACAGTGGACTTCGCCTATTCGAAGAAGAAGAAGAAGAAGAAGAAGAAGAAAACAAAAATTACACATTACCATGTAGAACACACACAAAATAGGATACACAAACCTATATATCCTGAAACCACTCAAACATACTACCCTGCATCCTCTTATCACGTATGAACTAAACATATCACCTAGTGCGGCTCATATGGTTCACCATATTAGCCTAATGCTTGTTCAATATGTACAAGCTAGCAGTCTAGTAGCACATCCACCCAGAGGACTTATTTAGTATTGTATCCATTCCAATCGATACCGAAATGCTTACACCTACTGTCTTTCCATATGGCTTCACTTTTTCAATGCCTCATCTAAGCCCCATGACCACCCTTTCAAAACCTTGTTTTGAAGCATGCAATCCATTTCAAGAAAAAACTTATTCCACATGGTGATTCTGTTATCAAGGAGTCTTTCCATTGTTTTACTTTCAATTAAAGCAAGCCTTCCTTCTAATCTCTCCTCAAATGAAAATGCCCTCTGCTGGTTGATCTGTGTATTGCTAACAGCTCTCTATGTTCTAATGCTCCTGTGCATTGCATGCAGAAAATAACCCTGGGGCGTCGCCGCAGTATGTAAATCTATCCATGAAAAATGTTTGTATAGCAATTTCGTTCTTCCTATCTCTTGTACCCTTCTGTCTTGCATCAACTCACTGTTACATCCTGTCCTGGTATGACTTTTCCCCAGCTTTGTATACGGCCTTTATTAAACATTTTCAAATTTTAAACAGCAATCAAAATGACAGGGGCTTGGAACCTACCCCTCTGGAAAAAAAGGCTACTCTTTAAAAGTTTCCTTGCATGTGATGAGTTGCACTTTGTTACAAATCAGTGCTTGTAGCAATTTCTCATTGCAGGCTAAGTGGAAGCTGCAAATGCCTTTTTAAAGGCACAGTTATAAAGAATAGTTGAAATGGTTGCTCAGGTCAACAGCCAATACCTTTGCTAGCTAGTGATTGTCTTAATCATGGTTGGTTGTCTGTGAGACATTTATAAACCATGCACTTTTCTATGTCAATGCATTGCAGCTATACACTTACTACATTGGAAATATCATAGGAGCTTGCAAGAGTTACATCATTTCTTGCTTTTAGTTTACTCTTGCAATCTGGGAGACAGTAGGGGAGGTGGAGGAAGAAGAACAGAAGTAGCAGCAGGTGCAATATCCTGCTCACAGCTTTTTTTCATCATGCCCCATTTCAAATCTTCTGGGGCACCTTTTCACAATTCATTGGTTTGCACCAACATACACATTAAGAACAACAATCTCAATAGCTCACCACATCTGCATCACTAAGACTATCACAGTGTCATGCCTCCTACAACTTCTTTTACCAACACTACAGACAGTGGATTTCGCCTATTCGAAGAAGAAGAAGAAGAAGAAAACAAAAATTACACATAACCATGTAGAACACAAACAAAATAGGATACACAAACCTATATATCCTGAAACCACTGAAACATACTACCCCGCATCCTCTTATCACGTATGAACTAAACATATCACCTAGTGCGGCTCATATGGTTCACCATATTAGCCTAATGCTTGTTCAATATCTACAAGCTGGCAGTCTAGTAGCACATCCACCCAGAGGACTTCTTTAGTATTGTATCCATTCCAATCGATACCGAAATGCTTACACCTACTGTCTTTCCATATGGCTTCACTTTTTCAATGCCTCATCTAAGCCCCATGACCACCCTTTCAAAACCTTGTTTTGAAGCATGCAATCCATTTCAAGAAAAAACTTATTCCACATGGTGATTCTGTTATCAAGGAGTCTTTCCATTGTTTTACTTTCAATTAAAGCAAGCCTTCCTTCTAATCTCTCCTCAAATGAAAATGCCCTCTGCTGGTTTATCTGTGTATTGCTAACAGCTCTCTATGTTCTAATGCTACTGTGCATTGCATGCAGAAAATAACCCTGGGGCGTCGCCGCAGTATGTAAATTTATCTATGAAAAATGTTTGTATAGCAATTTCGTTCTTCCTATCTCTTGTACCCTTCTGTCTTGCATCAACTCACTGTTACATCCTGTCCTGGTATGACTTTTCCCCAGCTTTGTGTACGGCCTTTATTAAACATTTTCAAATTTTAAACATCAATCAAAATAACAGGGGCTTGGAACCTACCCCTCTGGAAAAAAGGCTCATTCTTTAAAAGTTTCCTTGCAAGTGATGAGTTGCACTTTGTTACAAATCAGTGCTTGTAGCAATTTCTCATTGCAGGCTAAGTGGAAGCTGCAAATGCCTTTTTAAAGGCACAGTTATAAAGAATAGTTGAAATGGTTGCTCAGGTCAACAGCCAATACCTAGCTAGTGATTGTCTTAATCATGGTTGGTTGTCAACCCTGCACTGTTCTATAGTTTTCTATGTCAATGCATTGCAGCTATACACTTACTACATTGGAAATATCAAAGGAGCTTGCAAGAGTTACATCATTTCTTGCCTTTAGTTTACTCTTGCAATCTGGGAGACAGTAGGGGAGGTGGAGGAAGAAGAACAGAAGTAGCAGCAGATGCAATATCCTGCTCACAGCTTTTTTTCATCATGCCCCATTTCAAATCTTCTGGGGCACCTTTTCACAATTCATTGGTTTGCACCAACATACACATTAAGAACAACAATCTCAATAGCTCACCACATCTGCATCACTAAGACTATCACAGTGTCATGCCTCCTACAACTTCTTTTACCAACACTACAGACTTCGCCTATTCGAAGAAGAAGAAGAAAACAAAAATTACACATTACCATGTAGAACACAAACAAAATAGGATACACAAACCTATATATCCTGAAACCACTCAAACATACTACCCCGCATCCTCTTATCACGTATGAACTAAACATATCACCTAGTGCGGCTCATATGGTTCACCATATTAGCCTAATGCTTGTTCAATATCTACAAGCTGGCAGTCTAGTAGCACATCCACCCAGAGGACTTCTTTAGTATTGTATCCATTCCAATCGATACCGAAATGCTTACACCTACTGTCTTTCCATATGGCTTCACTTTTTCAATGCCTCATCTAAGCCCCATGACCACCCTTTCAAAACCTTGTTTTGAAGCATGCAATCCATTTCAAGAAAAAACTTATTCCACATGGTGATTCTGTTATCAAGGAGTCTTTCCATTGTTTTACTTTCAATTAAAGCAAGCCTTCCTTCTAATCTCTCCTCAAATGAAAATGCCCTCTGCTGGTTTATCTGTGTATTGCTAACAGCTCTCTATGTTCTAATGCTACTGTGCATTGCATGCAGAAAATAACCCTGGGGCGTCGCCGCAGTATGTAAATTTATCTATGAAAAATGTTTGTATAGCAATTTCGTTCTTCCTATCTCTTGTACCCTTCTGTCTTGCATCAACTCACTGTTACATCCTGTCCTGGTATGACTTTTCCCCAGCTTTGTATACGGCCTTTATTAAACATTTTCAAATTTTAAACAGCAATCAAAATAACAGGGGCTTGGAACCTACCCCTCTGGAAAAAAGGCTCATTCTTTAAAAGTTTCCTTGCAAGTGATGAGTTGCACTTTGTTACAAATCAGTGCTTGTAGCAATTTCTCATTGCAGGCTAAGTGGAAGCTGCAAATGCCTTTTTAAAGGCACAGTTATAAAGAATAGTTGAAATGGTTGCTCAGGTCAACAGCCAATACCTAGCTAGTGATTGTCTTAATCATGGTTGGTTGTCAACCCTGCACTGTTCTATAGTTTTCTATGTCAATGCATTGCAGCTATACACTTACTACATTGGAAATATCAAAGGAGCTTGCAAGAGTTACATCATTTCTTGCCTTTAGTTTACTCTTGCAATCTGGGAGACAGTAGGGGAGGTGGAGGAAGAAGAACAGAAGTAGCAGCAGATGCAATATCCTGCTCACAGCTTTTTTTCATCATGCCCCATTTCAAATCTTCTGGGGCACCTTTTCACAATTCATTGGTTTGCACCAACATACACATTAAGAACAACAATCTCAATAGCTCACCACATCTGCATCACTAAGACTATCACAGTGTCATGCCTCCTACAACTTCTTTTACCAACACTACAGACAGTGGATTTCGCCTATTCGAAGAAGAAGAAGAAGAAGAAGAAAACAAAAATTACACATAACCATGTAGAACACAAACAAAATAGGATACACAAACCTATATATCCTGAAACCACTGAAACATACTACCCCGCATCCTCTTATCACGTATGAACTAAACATATCACCTAGTGCGGCTCATATGGTTCACCATATTAGCCTAATGCTTGTTCAATATCTACAAGCTGGCAGTCTAGTAGCACATCCACCCAGAGGACTTCTTTAGTATTGTATCCATTCCAATCGATACCGAAATGCTTACACCTACTGTCTTTCCATATGGCTTCACTTTTTCAATGCCTCATCTAAGCCCCATGACCACCCTTTCAAAACCTTGTTTTGAAGCATGCAATCCATTTCAAGAAAAAACTTATTCCACATGGTGATTCTGTTATCAAGGAGTCTTTCCATTGTTTTACTTTCAATTAAAGCAAGCCTTCCTTCTAATCTCTCCTCAAATGAAAATGCCCTCTGCTGGTTTATCTGTGTATTGCTAACAGCTCTCTATGTTCTAATGCTACTGTGCATTGCATGCAGAAAATAACCCTGGGGCGTCGCCGCAGTATGTAAATTTATCTATGAAAAATGTTTGTATAGCAATTTCGTTCTTCCTATCTCTTGTACCCTTCTGTCTTGCATCAACTCACTGTTACATCCTGTCCTGGTATGACTTTTCCCCAGCTTTGTGTACGGCCTTTATTAAACATTTTCAAATTTTAAACATCAATCAAAATAACAGGGGCTTGGAACCTACCCCTCTGGAAAAAAGGCTCATTCTTTAAAAGTTTCCTTGCAAGTGATGAGTTGCACTTTGTTACAAATCAGTGCTTGTAGCAATTTCTCATTGCAGGCTAAGTGGAAGCTGCAAATGCATTTTTAAAGGCACAGTTATAAAGAATAGTTGAAATGGTTGCTCAGGTCAACAGCCAATACCTAGCTAGTGATTGTCTTAATCATGGTTGGTTGTCAACCCTGCACTGTTCTATAGTTTTCTATGTCAATGCATTGCAGCTATACACTTACTACATTGGAAATATCAAAGGAGCTTGCAAGAGTTACATCATTTCTTGCCTTTAGTTTACTCTTGCAATCTGGGAGACAGTAGGGGAGGTGGAGGAAGAAGAACAGAAGTAGCAGCAGATGCAATATCCTGCTCACAGCTTTTTTTCATCATGCCCCATTTCAAATCTTCTGGGGCACCTTTTCACAATTCATTGGTTTGCACCAACATACACATTAAGAACAACAATCTCAATAGCTCACCACATCTGCATCACTAAGACTATCACAGTGTCATGCCTCCTACAACTTCTTTTACCAACACTACAGACTTCGCCTATTCGAAGAAGAAGAAGAAAACAAAAATTACACATTACCATGTAGAACACAAACAAAATAGGATACACAAACCTATATATCCTGAAACCACTCAAACATACTACCCCGCATCCTCTTATCACGTATGAACTAAACATATCACCTAGTGCGGCTCATATGGTTCACCATATTAGCCTAATGCTTGTTCAATATCTACAAGCTGGCAGTCTAGTAGCACATCCACCCAGAGGACTTCTTTAGTATTGTATCCATTCCAATCGATACCGAAATGCTTACACCTACTGTCTTTCCATATGGCTTCACTTTTTCAATGCCTCATCTAAGCCCCATGACCACCCTTTCAAAACCTTGTTTTGAAGCATGCAATCCATTTCAAGAAAAAACTTATTCCACATGGTGATTCTGTTATCAAGGAGTCTTTCCATTGTTTTACTTTCAATTAAAGCAAGCCTTCCTTCTAATCTCTCCTCAAATGAAAATGCCCTCTGCTGGTTTATCTGTGTATTGCTAACAGCTCTCTATGTTCTAATGCTACTGTGCATTGCATGCAGAAAATAACCCTGGGGCGTCGCCGCAGTATGTAAATTTATCTATGAAAAATGTTTGTATAGCAATTTCGTTCTTCCTATCTCTTGTACCCTTCTGTCTTGCATCAACTCACTGTTACATCCTGTCCTGGTATGACTTTTCCCCAGCTTTGTATACGGCCTTTATTAAACATTTTCAAATTTTAAACAGCAATCAAAATAACAGGGGCTTGGAACCTACCCCTCTGGAAAAAAGGCTCATTCTTTAAAAGTTTCCTTGCAAGTGATGAGTTGCACTTTGTTACAAATCAGTGCTTGTAGCAATTTCTCATTGCAGGCTAAGTGGAAGCTGCAAATGCCTTTTTAAAGGCACAGTTATAAAGAATAGTTGAAATGGTTGCTCAGGTCAACAGCCAATACCTAGCTAGTGATTGTCTTAATCATGGTTGGTTGTCAACCCTGCACTGTTCTATAGTTTTCTATGTCAATGCATTGCAGCTATACACTTACTACATTGGAAATATCAAAGGAGCTTGCAAGAGTTACATCATTTCTTGCCTTTAGTTTACTCTTGCAATCTGGGAGACAGTAGGGGAGGTGGAGGAAGAAGAACAGAAGTAGCAGCAGATGCAATATCCTGCTCACAGCTTTTTTTCATCATGCCCCATTTCAAATCTTCTGGGGCACCTTTTCACAATTCATTGGTTTGCACCAACATACACATTAAGAACAACAATCTCAATAGCTCACCACATCTGCATCACTAAGACTATCACAGTGTCATGCCTCCTACAACTTCTTTTACCAACACTACAGACTTCGCCTATTCGAAGAAGAAGAAGAAGAAGAAGAAGAAAACAAAAATTACACATTACCATGTAGAACACAAACAAAATAGGATACACAAACCTATATATCCTGAAACCACTCAAACATACTACCCCGCATCCTCTTATCACGTATGAACTAAACATATCACCTAGTGCGGCTCATATGGTTCACCATATTAGCCTAATGCTTGTTCAATATCTACAAGCTGGCAGTCTAGTAGCACATCCACCCAGAGGACTTCTTTAGTATTGTATCCATTCCAATCGATACCGAAATGCTTACACCTACTGTCTTTCCATATGGCTTCACTTTTTCAATGCCTCATCTAAGCCCCATGACCACCCTTTCAAAACCTTGTTTTGAAGCATGCAATCCATTTCAAGAAAAAACTTATTCCACATGGTGATTCTGTTATCAAGGAGTCTTTCCATTGTTTTACTTTCAATTAAAGCAAGCCTTCCTTCTAATCTCTCCTCAAATGAAAATGCCCTCTGCTGGTTTATCTGTGTATTGCTAACAGCTCTCTTTGTTCTAATGCTACTGTGCATTGCATGCAGAAAATAACCCTGGGGCGTCGCCGCAGTATGTAAATTTATCTATGAAAAATGTTTGTATAGCAATTTCGTTCTTCCTATCTCTTGTACCCTTCTGTCTTGCATCAACTCACTGTTACATCCTGTCCTGGTATGACTTTTCCCCAGCTTTGTATACGGCCTTTATTAAACATTTTCAAATTTTAAACAGCAATCAAAATAACAGGGGCTTGGAACCTACCCCTCTGGAAAAAAGGCTCATTCTTTAAAAGTTTCCTTGCAAGTGATGAGTTGCACTTTGTTACAAATCAGTGCTTGTAGCAATTTCTCATTGCAGGCTAAGTGGAAGCTGCAAATGCCTTTTTAAAGGCACAGTTATAAAGAATAGTTGAAATGGTTGCTCAGGTCAACAGCCAATACCTAGCTAGTGATTGTCTTAATCATGGTTGGTTGTCAACCCTGTACTGTTCTATAGTTTTCTATGTCAATGCATTGCAGCTATACACTTACTACATTGGAAATATCAAAGGAGCTTGCAAGAGTTACATCATTTCTTGCCTTTAGTTTACTCTTGCAATCTGGGAGACAGTAGGGGAGGTGGAGGAAGAAGAACAGAAGTAGCAGCAGAGGCAATATCCTGCTCACAGCTTTATTTCATCATGCCCCATTTCAAATCTTCTGGGGCACCTTTTCACAATTCATTGGTTTGCACCAACATACACATTAAGAACAACAATCTCAATAGCTCACCACATCTGCATCACTAAGACTATCACAGTGTCATGCCTCCTACAAATTCTTTTACCAACACTACAGACAGTGGACTTCGCCTATTCGAAGAAGAAGAAGAAGAAGAAGAAGAAGAAGAAAACAAAAATTACACATTACCATGTAGAACACAAACAAAATAGGATACACAAACCTATATATCCTGAAACCACTCAAACATACTACCCCGCATCCTCTTATCACGTATGAACTAAACATATCACCTAGTGCGGCTCATATGGTTCACCATATTAGCCTAATGCTTGTTCAATATCTACAAGCTGACAGTCTAGTAGCACATCCACCCAGAGGACTTCTTTAGTATTGTATCCATTCCAATCGATACCGAAATGTTTACACCTACTGTCTTTCCATATGGCTTCACTTTTTCAATGCCTCATCTAAGCCCCATGACCACCCTTTCAAAACCTTGTTTTGAAGCATGCAATCCATTTCAAGAAAAAACTTATTCCACATGGTGATTCTGTTATCAAGGAGTCTTTCCATTGTTTTACTTTCAATTAAAGCAAGCCTTCCTTCTTATCTCTCCTCAAATGAAAATGCCCTCTGCATGTTTATCTGTGTATTGCTAACAGCTCTCTATGTTCTAATGCTACTGTGCATTGCATGCAGAAAATAACCCTGGGGCGTCGCCGCAGTATGTAAATTTATCTATGAAAAATGTTTGTATAGCAATTTCGTTCTTCCTATCTCTTGTGCCCTTCTGTCTTGCATCAACTCACTGTTACATCCTGTCCTGGTATGACTTTTCCCCAGCTTTGTATACGGCCTTTATTAAACATTTTCAAATTTTAAACAGCAATCAAAATAACAGGGGCTTGGAACCTACCCCTCTGGAAAAAAGGCTCATTCTTTAAAAGTTTCCTTGCAAGTGATGAGTTGCACTTTGTTACAAATCAGTGCTTGTAGCAATTTCTCATTGCAGGCTAAGTGGAAGCTGCAAATGCCTTTTTAAAGGCACAGTTATAAAGAATAGTTAAAATGGTTGCTCAGGTCAACAGCCAATACCTTAGCTAGCTAGCTAGTGATTGTCTTAATCATGGTTGGTTGTCTGTGAGACATTTATAAACCTTGCACTGTTCTATAGTTTTCTATGTCAATGCATTGCAGCTATACACTTACTACATTGGAAATATCATAGGAGCTTGCAAGAGTTACATCATTTCTTGCCTTTAGTTTACTCTTGCAATCTGGGAGACAGTAGGGGAGGTGGAGGAAGAAGAACAGAAGTAGCAGCAGATGCAATATCCTGCTCACAGCTTTTTTTCATCATGCCCCATTTCAAATCTTCTGGGGCACCTTTTCACAATTCATTGGTTTGCACCAACATACACATTAAGAACAACAATCTCAATAGCTCACCACATCTGCATCACTAAGACTATCACAGTGTCATGCCTCCTACAACTTCTTTTACCAACACTACAGACAGTGGACTTCGCCTATTCGAAGAAGAAGAAGAAGAAGAAGTAGAAGAAAACAAAAAATACACATTACCATGTAGAACACACACAAAATAGGATACACAAACCTATATATCCTGAAACCACTCAAACATACTACCCTGCATCCTCTTATCACGTATGAACTAAACATATCACCTAGTGCGGCTCATATGGTTCACCATATTAGCCTAATGCTTGTTCAATATCTACAAGCTAGCAGTCTAGTAGCACATCCACCCAGAGGACTTCTTTAGTATTGTATCCATTCCAATCGATACCGAAATGCTTACACCTACTGTCTTTCCATATGGCTTCACTTTTTCAATGCCTCATCTAAGCCCCATGACCACCCTTTCAAAACCTTGTTTTGAAGCATGCAATACATTTCAAGAAAAAACTTATTCCACATGGTGATTCTGTTATCAAGGAGTCTTTCCATTGTTTTACTTTCAATTAAAGCAAGCCTTCTTTCTAATCTCTCCTCAAATGAAAATGCCCTCTGCTGGTTTATCTGTGTATTGCTAACAGCTATCTATGTTCTAATGCTACTGTGCATTGCATGCAGAAAATAACCCTGGGGCGTCGCCGCAGTATGTAAATTTATCTATGAAAAATGTTTGTATAGCAATTTCGTTCTTCCTATCTCTTGTACGCTTCTGTCTTGCATCAACTCACTGTTACATCCTGTCCTGGTAGGACTTTTCCCCAGCTTTGTATACGGCCTTTATTAAACATTTTCAAATTTTAAACAGCAATCAAAATAACAGGGGCTTGGAACCTACCCCTCTGGAAAAAAGGCTCATTCTTTAAAAGTTTCCTTGCAAGTGATGAGTTAAACTTTGTTACAAATCAGTGCTTGTAGCAATTTCTCATTGCAGGCTAAGTGGAAGCTGCAAATGCCTTTTTAAAGGCACAGTTATAAAGAATAGTTGAAATGGTTGCTCAGGTCAACAGCCAATACCTAGCTAGTGATTGTCTTAATCATGGTTGGTTGTCAACCCTGTACTGTTCTATAGTTTTCTATGTCAATGCATTGCAGCTATACACTTACTACATTGGAAATATCAAAGGAGCTTGCAAGAGTTACATCATTTCTTGCATTTAGTTTACTCTTGCAATCTGGGAGACAGTAGGGGAGGTGGAGGAAGAAGAACAGAAGTAGCAGCAGAGGCAATATCCTGCTCACAGCTTTATTTCATCATGCCCCATTTCAAATCTTCTGGGGCACCTTTTCACAATTCATTGGTTTGCACCAACATACACATTAAGAACAACAATCTCAATAGCTCACCACATCTGCATCACTAAGACTATCACAGTGTCATGCCTCCTACAACTTCTTTTACCAACACTACAGACAGTGGACTTCGCCTATTCGAAGAAGAAGAAGAAGAAAACAAAAATTACACATTACCATGTAGAACACAAACAAAATAGGATACACAAACCTATATATCCTGAAACCACTCAAACATACTACCCCGCATCCTCTTATCACGTATGAACTAAACATATCACCTAGTGCGGCTCATATGGTTCACCATATTAGCCTAATGCGTGTTCAATATCTACAAGCTGACAGTCTAGTAGCACATCCACCCAGAGGACTTCTTTAGTATTGTATCCATTCCAATCGATACCGAAATGCTTACACCTACTGTCTTTCCATATGGCTTCACTTTTTCAATGCCTCATCTAAGCCCCATGACCACCCTTTCAAAACCTTGTTTTGAAGCATGCAATCCATTTCAAGAAAAAACTTATTCCACATGGTGATTCTGTTATCAAGGAGTCTTTCCATTGTTTTACTTTCAATTAAAGCAAGCCTTCCTTCTTATCTCTCCTCAAATGAAAATGCCCTCTGCTTGTTTATCTGTGTATTGCTAACAGCTCTCTATGTTCTAATGCTACTGTGCATTGCATGCAGAAAATAACCCTGGGGCGTCGCCGCAGTATGTAAATTTATCTATGAAAAATGTTTGTATAGCAATTTCGTTCTTCCTATCTCTTGTACCCTTCTGTCTTGCATCAACTCACTGTTACATCCTGTCCTGGTATGACTTTTCCCCAGCTTTGTATACGGCCTTTATTAAACATTTTCAAATTTTAAACAGCAATCAAAATAACAGGGGCTTGGAACCTACCCCTCTGGAAAAAAGGCTCATTCTTTAAAAGTTTCCTTGCAAGTGATGAGTTGCACTTTGTTACAAATCAGTGCTTGTAGCAATTTCTCATTGCAGGCTAAGTGGAAGCTGCAAATGCCTTTTTAAATGCACAGTTATAAACAATAGTAGAAATGGTTGCTCAGGTCAACAGCCAATACCTTAGCTAGCTAGTGATTGTCTTAATCATGGTTGGTTGTCTGTGAGACATTTATAAACCCTGCACTGTTCTATAGTTTTCTATGTCAATGCATTGCAGCTATACACTTACTACATTGGAAATATCATAGGAGCTTGCAAGAGTTACATCATTTCTTGCCTTTAGTTTACTCTTGCAATCTGGGAGACAGTAGGGGAGGTGGAGGAAGAAGAAGAACAGAAGTAGCAGCAGATGCAATATCCTGCTCACAGCTTTTTTTCATCATGCCCCATTTAAAATCTTCTGGGGCATCTTTTCACAATTCATTGGTTTGCACCAACATACACATTAAGAACAACAATCTCAATAGCTCACCACATCTGCATCACTAAGACTATCACAGTGTCATGCCTCCTACAACTTCTTTTACCAACACTACAGACAGTGGACTTCGCCTATTCGAAGAAGAAGAAGAAGAAGAAGTAGAAGAAAACAAAAAATACACATTACCATGTAGAACACACACAAAATAGGATACACAAACCTATATATCCTGAAACCACTCAAACATACTACCCTGCATCCTCTTATCACGTATGAACTAAACATATCACCTAGTGCGGCTCATATGGTTCACCATATTAGCCTAATGCTTGTTCAATATCTACAAGCTAGCAGTCTAGTAGCACATACACCCAGAGGACTTATTTAGTATTGTATCCATTCCAATCGATACCGAAATGCTTACACCTACTGTCTTTCCATATGGCTTCACTTTTTCAATGCCTCATCTAAGCCCCATGACCACCCTTTCAAAACCTTGTTTTGAAGCATGCAATACATTTCAAGAAAAAACTTATTCCACATGGTGATTCTGTTATCAAGGAGTCTTTCCATTGTTTTACTTTCAATTAAAGCAAGCCTTCCTTCTAATCTCTCCTCAAATGAAAATGCCCTCTGCTGGTTTATCTGTGTATTGCTAACAGCTCTCTATGTTCTAATGCTACTGTGCATTGCATGCAGAAAATAACCCTGGGGCGTCGCCGCAGTATGTAAATTTATCTATGAAAAATGTTTGTATAGCAATTTCGTTCTTCCTATCTCTTGTACCCTTCTGTCTTGCATCAACTCACTGTTACATCCTGTCCTGGTATGACTTTTCCCCAGCTTTGTATACGGCCTTTATTAAACATTTTCAAATTTTAAACAGCAATCAAAATAACAGGTGCTTGGAACCTACCCCTCTGAAAAAAAGGCTCACTCTTTAAAAGTTTCCTTGCAAGTGATGAGTTGCACTTTGTTACAAATCAGTGCTTGTAGCAATTTCTCATTGCAGGCTAAGTGGAAGCTGCAAATGCCTTTTTAAAGGCACAGTTATAAAGAATAGTTGAAATGGTTGCTCAGGTCAACAGCCAATACCTTAGCTAGCTAGTGATTGTCTTAATCATGGTTGGTTGTCTGTGAGACATTTATAAACCCTGCACTGTTCTATAGTTTTCTATGTCAATGCATTGCAGCTATACACTTACTACATTGGAAATATCATAGGAGCTTGCAAGGGTTACATCATTTCTTGCCTTTAGTTTACTCTTGCAATCTGGGAGACAGTAGGGTAGGTGGAGGCAGAAGAACAGAAGTAGCAGCAGAGGCAATATCCTGCTCACAGCTTTTTTTTCATCATGCCCCATTTCAAATCTTCTGGGGCACCTTTTCACAATTCATTGGCTTGCACCAACATACACATTAAGAACAACAATCTCAATAGCTCACCACATCTGCATCACTAAGACTATCACAGTGTCATGCCTCCTACAACTTCTTTTACCAACACTACAGACAGTGGACTTCGCCTATTCGAAGAAGAAGAAGAAGAAGAAGAAGAAGTAGAAGAAAACAAAAATTACACATTACCATGTAGAACACAAACAAAATAGGATACACAAACCTATATATCCTGAAACCACTCAAACATACTACCCCGCATCCTCTTATCACGTATGAACTAAACATATCACCTAGTGCGGCTCATATGGTTCACCATATTAGCCTAATGCTTGTTCAATATCTACAAGCTAGCAGTCTAGTAGCACATCCACCCAGAGGACTTCTTTAGTATTGTATCCATTCCAATCGATACCGAAATGCTTACACCTACTGTCTTTCCATATGGCTTCACTTTTTCAATGCCTCATCTAAGCCCCATGACCACCCTTTCAAAACCTTGTTTTGAAGCATGCAATCCATTTCAAGAAAAAACTTATTCCACATGGTGATTCTGTTATCAAGGAGTCTTTCCATTGTTTTACTTTCAATTAAAGCAAGCCTTCCTACTAATCTCTCCTCAAATGAAAATGCCCTCTGCTGGTTGATCTGTGTATTGCTATGGGCTATGTAATTCAAATAAAGACGACCTTTCTTCTAATCTCTCTTCAATTGCCCTCTGTTGGTTGATTTGTGTATTGCTAACAGCTCTCTATGTTCTAATGCTACTGTGCATTGCATGCAGAAAATAACCCTGGGGCGCCGCCGCAGTATGTAAATTTATCTATGAAAAATGTTTGTATAGCAATTTCGTTCTTCCTATCTCTTGTACCCTTCTGTCTTGCATCAACTCACTGTTACATCCTGTCCTGGTATGACTTTTCCCCAGCTTTGTATACGGCCTTTATTAAACATTTTCAAATTTTAAACAGCAATCAAAATAACAGGGGCTTGGAACCTACCCCTCTGAAAAAAAGGCTCACTCTTTAAAAGTTTCCTTGCAAGTGATGAGTTGCACTTTGTTACAAATCAGTGCTTGTAGCAATTTCTCATTGCAGGCTAAGTGGAAGCTGCAAATGCCTTTTTAAAGGCACAGTTATAAAGAATAGTTGAAATGGTTGCTCAGGTAAACAGCCAATACCTTAGCTAGCTAGTGATTGTCTTAATCATGATTGGTTGTCTGTGAGACATTTATAAACCCTGCACTGTTCTATAGTTTTCTATGTCAATGCATTGCAGCTATACACTTACTACATTGGAAATATCATAGGAGCTTGCAAGAGTTACATCATTTCTTGCCTTTAGTTTACTCTTGCAATCTGGGAGACAGTAGGGTAGGTGGAGGCAGAAGAACAGAAGTAGCAGCAGAGGCAATATCCTGCTCACAGCTTTTATTTCATCATGCCCCATTTCAAATCTTCTGGGGCACCTTTTCACAATTCATTGGCTTGCACCAACATACACATTAAGAACAACAATCTCAATAGCTCAGCACATCTGCATCACTAAGACTATCACAGTGTCATGCCTCCTACAACTTCTTTTACCAACACTACAGACAGTGGACTTCGCCTATTCGAAGAAGAAGAAGAAGAAAGAGAAGAAGAAGAAGAAGAAAACAAAAATTACACATTACCATGTAGAACACAAACAAAATAGGATACACAAAACTATATATCCTGAAACCACTCAAACATACTACCCCGCATCCTCTTATCACGTATGAACTAAACATATCACCTAGTGCGGCTCATATGGTTCACCATATTAGCCTAATGCTTGTTCAATATCTACAAGCTGGCAGTCTAGTAGCACATCCACCCAGAGGACTTCTTTAGTATTGTATCCATTCCAATCGATACCGAAATGCTTACACCTACTGTCTTTCCATATGGCTTCACTTTTTCAATGCCTCATCTAAGCCCCATGACCACCCTTTCAAAACCTTGTTTTAAAGCATGCAATCCATTTCAAGAAAAAACTTATTCCACATGGTGATTCTGTTATCAAGGAGTCTTTCCATTGTTTTACTTTCAATTAAAGCAAGCCTTCCTACTAATCTCTCCTCAAATGAAAATGCCCTCTGCTGGTTGATCTGTGTATTGCTATGGGCTATGTAATTCAAATAAAGATGACCTTTCTTCTAATCTCTCTTCAATTGCCCTCTGTTGGTTGATTTGTGTATTGCTAACAGCTCTCTATGTTCTAATGCTACTGTGCATTGCATGCAGAAAATAACCCTGGGGCGTCGCCGCAGTATGTAAATTCATCTATGAAAAATGTTTGTATAGCAATTTCGTTCTTCCAATCTCTTGAACCCTTCTGTCTTGCATCAACTCACTGTTACATCCTGTCCTGGTATGACTTTTCCCCAGCTTTGTATACGGCCTTTATTAAACATTTTCAAATTTTAAACAGCAATCAAAATGACAGGGGCTTGGAACCTACCCCTCTGAAAAAAAGGCTACTCTTTAAAAGTTTCCTTGCAAGTGATGAGTTGCACTTTGTTACAAATCAGTGCTTGTAGCAATTTCTCATTGCAGGCTAAGTGGAAGCTGCAAATGCCTTTTTAAAGGCACAGTTATACAGAATAGTTGAAATGGTTGCTCAGGTCAACAGCCAATATGCTAGCTAGCTAGTGATTGTCTTAATCATGGTTGGTTGTCTGTGAGACATTTTTAAACCCTGCACTGTTCTATAGTTTTCTATGTCAATGCATTGCAGCTATACACTTACTACATTGGAACTATCATAGGAGCTTGCAAGAGTTACATCATTTCTTGCCTTTAGTTTACTCTTGCAATCTGGGAGACAGTAGGGGTGGTGGAGGAAGAAGAACAGAAGTAGCAGCAGATGCAATATCCTGCTCACAGCTTTTTTTCATCATGCCCCATTTCAAATCTTCTGGGGCACCTTTTCACAATTCATTGGTTTGCACCAACATACACATTAAGAACAACAATCTAAGTAGCTAACCACATCTGCATCACTAAGACTATCACAGTGTCATGCCTCCTACAACTTCTTTTACCAACACTACAGACAGTGGACTTCGCCTATTCGAAGAAGAAGAAGAAGAAGAAGAAGAAGTAGAAGAAAACAAAAATTACACATTACCATGTAGAACACACACAAAATAGGATACACAAACCTATATATCCTGAAACCACTCAAACATACTACCCTGCATCCTCTTATCACGTATGAACTAAACATATCACCTAGTGCGGCTCATATGGTTCACCATATTAGCCTAATGCTTGTTCAATATGTACAAGCTAGCAGTCTAGTAGCACATCCACCCAGAGGACTTCTTTAGTATTGTATCCATTCCAATCGATACCGAAATGCTTACACCTACTGTCTTTCCATATGGCTTCACTTTTTCAATGCCTCATCTAAGCCCCATGACCACCCTTTCAAAACCTTGTTTTGAAGCATGCAATCCATTTCAAGAAAAAACTTATTCCACATGGTGATTCTGTTATCAAGGAGTCTTTCCATTGTTTTACTTTCAATTAAAGCAAGCCTTCCTTCTAATCTCTCCTCAAATGAAAATGCCCTCTGCTGGTTGATCTGTGTATTGCTAACAGCTCTCTATGTTCTAATGCTACTGTGCATTGCATGCAGAAAATAACCCTTGGGCGTCGCCGCAGTATGTAAATCTATCCATGAAAAATGTTTAAATAGCAATTTCGTTCTTCCTATCTCTTGTACCCTTCTGTCTTGCATCAACTCACTGTTACATCCTGTCCTGGTATGACTTTTCCCCAGCTTTGTATACGGCCTTTATTAAACAGTTTCAAATTTTAAACAGCAATCAAAATGACAGGGGCTTGGAACCTACCCCTCTGAAAAAAAGGCTCACTCTTTAAAAGTTTCCTTGCAAGTGATGAGTTGCACTTTGTTATAAATCAGTGCTTGTAGCAATTTCTCATTGCAGGCTAAGTGGAAGCTGCAAATGCCTTTTTAAAGGCACAGTTATAAAGACTAGTTGAAATGGTTGCTCAGGTCAACAGCCAATACCTAGCTAGTGATTGTCTTAATCATGGTTGGTTGTCAACCCTGCACTGTTCTATAGTTTTCTATGTCAATGCATTGCAGCTATACACTTACTACATTGGAAATATCATAGGAGCTTGCAAGAGTTACATCATTTCTTGCCTTTAGTTTACTCTTGCAATCTGGGAGACAGTAGGGGAGGTGGAGGAAGAAGAACAGAAGTAGCAGCAGAGGCAATATCCTGCTCACAGCTTTTTTTTCATCATGCCCCATTTCAAATCTTCTGGGGCACCTTTTCACAATTCAGTGGCTTGCACCAACATACACATTAAGAACAACAATCTCAATAGCTCACCACATCTGCATCACTAAGACTATCACAGTGTCATGCCTCCTACAACTTCTTTTACCAACACTACAGACAGTGGACTTCGCCTATTCGAAGAAGAAGAAGAAGAAGAAGAAGAAGAAGAAGAAAACAAAAATTACACATTACCATGTAGAACACACACAAAATAGGATACACAAACCTATATATCCTGAAACCACTCAAACATACTACCCTGCATCCTCTTATCACGTATGAACTAAACATATCACCTAGTGCGGCTCATATGGTTCACCATATTAGCCTAATGCTTGTTCAATATGTACAAGCTAGCAGTCTAGTAGCACATCCACCTAGAGGACTTCTTTAGTATTGTATCCATTCCAATCGATACCGAAATGCTTACACCTACTGTCTTTCCATATGGCTTCACTTTTTCAATGCCTCATCTAAGCCCCATGACCACCCTTTCAAAACCTTGTTTTGAAGCATGCAATCCATTTCAAGAAAAAAACTTATTCCACATGGTGATTCTGTTATCAAGGAGTCTTTCCATTGTTTTACTTTCAATTAAAGCAAGCCTTCCTACTAATCTCTCCTCAAATGAAAATGCCCTCTGCTGGTTGATCTGTGTATTGCTATGGGCTATGTAATTCAAATAAAGATGACCTTTCTTCTAATCTCTCTTCAATTGCCCTCTGTTGGTTGATTTGTGTATTGCTAACAGCTCTCTATGTTCTAATGCTACTGTGCATTGCATGCAGAAAATAACCCTGGGGCGTCGCCGCAGTATGTAAATTTATCCATGAAAAATGTTTGTATAGCAATTTCGTTCTTCCTATCTCTTGTACCCTTCTGTCTTGCATCAACTCACTGTTACATCCTGTCCTGGTATGACTTTTCCCCAGCTTTGTATACGGCCTTTATTAAACATTTTCAAGTTTTAAACAGCAATCAAAATGACAGGGAATTGGAACCTACCCCTCTGTAAAAAAAGGCTTACTCTTTAAAAGTTTCCTTGCAAGTGATGAGTTGCAATTTGTTACAAATCAGTGCTTGTAGCAATTTCTCATTGCAGGCTAAGTGGAAGCTGCAAATGCCTTTTTAAAGGCACAGTTATAAAGAATAGTTGAAATGGTTGCTCAGGTCAACAGCCAATACCTTAGCTAGCTAGTGATTGTCTTAATCATGGTTGGTTGTCTGTGAGACATTTATAAACCCTGCACTGTTCTATAGTTTTCTATGTCAATGCATTGCAGCTATACACTTACTACATTGGAACTATCATAGGAGCTTGCAAGAGTTACATCATTTCTTACCTTTAGTTTACTCTTGCAATCTGGGAGACAGTAGGGGAGGTGGAGGAAGAAGAAAAGAAGTAGCAGCAGATGCAATATCCTGCTCACAGCTTTTTTTCATCATGCCCCATTTCAAATCTTCTGGGGCACCTTTTCACAATTCATTGGTTTGCACCAACATACACATTAAGAACAACAATCTCAATAGCTCACCACATCTGCATCACTAAGACTATCACAGTGTCATGCCTCCTACAACTTCTTTTACCAACACTACAGACAGTGGACTTCGCCTATTCGAAGAAGAAGAAGAAGAAGAAGTAGAAGAAAACAAAAAATACACATTACCATGTAGAACACACACAAAATAGGATACACAAACCTATATATCCTGAAACCACTCAAACATACTACCCTGCATCCTCTTATCACGTATGAACTAAACATATCACCTAGTGCGGCTCATATGGTTCACCATATTAGCCTAATGCTTGTTCAATATCTACAAGCTAGCATTCTAGTAGCACATCCACCCAGAGGACTTCTTTAGTATTGTATCCATTCCAATCGATACCGAAATGCTTACACCTACTGTCTTTCCATATGGCTTCACTTTTTCAATGCCTCATCTAAGCCCCATGACCACCCTTTCAAAACCTTGTTTTGAAGCATGCAATCCATTTCAAGAAAAAACTTATTCCACATGGTGATTCTGTTATCAAGGAGTCTTTCCATTGTTTTACTTTCAATTAAAGCAAGCCTTCCTTCTAATCTCTCCTCAAATGAAAATGCCCTCTGCTGGTTTATCTGTGTATTGCTAACAGCTCTCTATGTTCTAATGCTACTGTGCATTGCATGCAGAAAATAACCCTGGGGCGTCGCCGCAGTATGTAAATTTATCTATGAAAAATGTTTGTATAGCAATTTCGTTCTTCCTATCTCTTGTACCCTTCTGTCTTGCATCAACTCACTGTTACATCCTGTCCTGGTATGACTTTTCCCCAGCTTTGTATACGGCCTTTATTAAACATTTTCAAATTTTAAACAGCAATCAAAATAACAGGGGCTTGGAACCTACCCCTCTGGAAAAAAGGCTCATTCTTTAAAAGTTTCCTTGCAAGTGATGAGTTGCACTTTGTTACAAATCAGTGCTTGTAGCAATTTCTCATTGCAGGCTAAGTGGAAGCTGCAAATGCCTTTTTAAAGGCACAGTTATAAAGAATAGTTGAAATGGTTGCTCAGGTCAACAGCCAATACCTAGCTAGTGATTGTCTTAATCATGGTTGGTTGTCAACCCTGCACTGTTCTATAGTTTTCTATGTCAATGCATTGCAGCTATACACTTACTACATTGGAAATATCAAAGGAGCTTGCAAGAGTTACATCATTTCTTGCCTTTAGTTTACTCTTGCAATCTGGGAGACAGTAGGGGAGGTGGAGGAAGAAGAACAGAAGTAGCAGCAGATGCAATATCCTGCTCACAGCTTTTTTTCATCATGCCCCATTTCAAATCTTCTGGGGCACCTTTTCACAATTCATTGGTTTGCACCAACATACACATTAAGAACAACAATCTCAATAGCTCACCACATCTGCATCACTAAGACTATCACAGTGTCATGCCTCCTACAACTTCTTTTACCAACACTACAGACTTCGCCTATTCGAAGAAGAAGAAGAAGAAGAAGAAGAAAACAAAAATTACACATTACCATGTAGAACACAAACAAAATAGGATACACAAACCTATATATCCTGAAACCACTCAAACATACTACCCCGCATCCTCTTATCACGTATGAACTAAACATATCACCTAGTGCGGCTCATATGGTTCACCATATTAGCCTAATGCTTGTTCAATATCTACAAGCTGGCAGTCTAGTAGCACATCCACCCAGAGGACTTCTTTAGTATTGTATCCATTCCAATCGATACCGAAATGCTTACACCTACTGTCTTTCCATATGGCTTCACTTTTTCAATGCCTCATCTAAGCCCCATGACCACCCTTTCAAAACCTTGTTTTGAAGCATGCAATCCATTTCAAGAAAAAACTTATTCCACATGGTGATTCTGTTATCAAGGAGTCTTTCCATTGTTTTACTTTCAATTAAAGCAAGCCTTCCTTCTAATCTCTCCTCAAATGAAAATGCCCTCTGCTGGTTTATCTGTGTATTGCTAACAGCTCTCTTTGTTCTAATGCTACTGTGCATTGCATGCAGAAAATAACCCTGGGGCGTCGCCGCAGTATGTAAATTTATCTATGAAAAATGTTTGTATAGCAATTTCGTTCTTCCTATCTCTTGTACCCTTCTGTCTTGCATCAACTCACTGTTACATCCTGTCCTGGTATGACTTTTCCCCAGCTTTGTATACGGCCTTTATTAAACATTTTCAAATTTTAAACAGCAATCAAAATAACAGGGGCTTGGAACCTACCCCTCTGGAAAAAAGGCTCATTCTTTAAAAGTTTCCTTGCAAGTGATGAGTTGCACTTTGTTACAAATCAGTGCTTGTAGCAATTTCTCATTGCAGGCTAAGTGGAAGCTGCAAATGCCTTTTTAAAGGCACAGTTATAAAGAATAGTTGAAATGGTTGCTCAGGTCAACAGCCAATACCTAGCTAGTGATTGTCTTAATCATGGTTGGTTGTCAACCCTGTACTGTTCTATAGTTTTCTATGTCAATGCATTGCAGCTATACACTTACTACATTGGAAATATCAAAGGAGCTTGCAAGAGTTACATCATTTCTTGCCTTTAGTTTACTCTTGCAATCTGGGAGACAGTAGGGGAGGTGGAGGAAGAAGAACAGAAGTAGCAGCAGAGGCAATATCCTGCTCACAGCTTTATTTCATCATGCCCCATTTCAAATCTTCTGGGGCACCTTTTCACAATTCATTGGTTTGCACCAACATACACATTAAGAACAACAATCTCAATAGCTCACCACATCTGCATCACTAAGACTATCACAGTGTCATGCCTCCTACAAATTCTTTTACCAACACTACAGACAGTGGACTTCGCCTATTCGAAGAAGAAGAAGAAGAAGAAGAAGAAGAAGAAAACAAAAATTACACATTACCATGTAGAACACAAACAAAATAGGATACACAAACCTATATATCCTGAAACCACTCAAACATACTACCCCGCATCCTCTTATCACGTATGAACTAAACATATCACCTAGTGCGGCTCATATGGTTCACCATATTAGCCTAATGCTTGTTCAATATCTACAAGCTGACAGTCTAGTAGCACATCCACCCAGAGGACTTCTTTAGTATTGTATCCATTCCAATCGATACCGAAATGTTTACACCTACTGTCTTTCCATATGGCTTCACTTTTTCAATGCCTCATCTAAGCCCCATGACCACCCTTTCAAAACCTTGTTTTGAAGCATGCAATCCATTTCAAGAAAAAACTTATTCCACATGGTGATTCTGTTATCAAGGAGTCTTTCCATTGTTTTACTTTCAATTAAAGCAAGCCTTCCTTCTTATCTCTCCTCAAATGAAAATGCCCTCTGCATGTTTATCTGTGTATTGCTAACAGCTCTCTATGTTCTAATGCTACTGTGCATTGCATGCAGAAAATAACCCTGGGGCGTCGCCGCAGTATGTAAATTTATCTATGAAAAATGTTTGTATAGCAATTTCGTTCTTCCTATCTCTTGTGCCCTTCTGTCTTGCATCAACTCACTGTTACATCCTGTCCTGGTATGACTTTTCCCCAGCTTTGTATACGGCCTTTATTAAACATTTTCAAATTTTAAACAGCAATCAAAATAACAGGGGCTTGGAACCTACCCCTCTGGAAAAAAGGCTCATTCTTTAAAAGTTTCCTTGCAAGTGATGAGTTGCACTTTGTTACAAATCAGTGCTTGTAGCAATTTCTCATTGCAGGCTAAGTGGAAGCTGCAAATGCCTTTTTAAAGGCACAGTTATAAAGAATAGTTAAAATGGTTGCTCAGGTCAACAGCCAATACCTTAGCTAGCTAGCTAGTGATTGTCTTAATCATGGTTGGTTGTCTGTGAGACATTTATAAACCTTGCACTGTTCTATAGTTTTCTATGTCAATGCATTGCAGCTATACACTTACTACATTGGAAATATCATAGGAGCTTGCAAGAGTTACATCATTTCTTGCCTTTAGTTTACTCTTGCAATCTGGGAGACAGTAGGGGAGGTGGAGGAAGAAGAACAGAAGTAGCAGCAGATGCAATATCCTGCTCACAGCTTTTTTTCATCATGCCCCATTTCAAATCTTCTGGGGCACCTTTTCACAATTCATTGGTTTGCACCAACATACACATTAAGAACAACAATCTCAATAGCTCACCACATCTGCATCACTAAGACTATCACAGTGTCATGCCTCCTACAACTTCTTTTACCAACACTACAGACAGTGGACTTCGCCTATTCGAAGAAGAAGAAGAAGAAGAAGTAGAAGAAAACAAAAAATACACATTACCATGTAGAACACACACAAAATAGGATACACAAACCTATATATCCTGAAACCACTCAAACATACTACCCTGCATCCTCTTATCACGTATGAACTAAACATATCACCTAGTGCGGCTCATATGGTTCACCATATTAGCCTAATGCTTGTTCAATATCTACAAGCTAGCAGTCTAGTAGCACATCCACCCAGAGGACTTCTTTAGTATTGTATCCATTCCAATCGATACCGAAATGCTTACACCTACTGTCTTTCCATATGGCTTCACTTTTTCAATGCCTCATCTAAGCCCCATGACCACCCTTTCAAAACCTTGTTTTGAAGCATGCAATACATTTCAAGAAAAAACTTATTCCACATGGTGATTCTGTTATCAAGGAGTCTTTCCATTGTTTTACTTTCAATTAAAGCAAGCCTTCTTTCTAATCTCTCCTCAAATGAAAATGCCCTCTGCTGGTTTATCTGTGTATTGCTAACAGCTATCTATGTTCTAATGCTACTGTGCATTGCATGCAGAAAATAACCCTGGGGCGTCGCCGCAGTATGTAAATTTATCTATGAAAAATGTTTGTATAGCAATTTCGTTCTTCCTATCTCTTGTACGCTTCTGTCTTGCATCAACTCACTGTTACATCCTGTCCTGGTAGGACTTTTCCCCAGCTTTGTATACGGCCTTTATTAAACATTTTCAAATTTTAAACAGCAATCAAAATAACAGGGGCTTGGAACCTACCCCTCTGGAAAAAAGGCTCATTCTTTAAAAGTTTCCTTGCAAGTGATGAGTTAAACTTTGTTACAAATCAGTGCTTGTAGCAATTTCTCATTGCAGGCTAAGTGGAAGCTGCAAATGCCTTTTTAAAGGCACAGTTATAAAGAATAGTTGAAATGGTTGCTCAGGTCAACAGCCAATACCTAGCTAGTGATTGTCTTAATCATGGTTGGTTGTCAACCCTGTACTGTTCTATAGTTTTCTATGTCAATGCATTGCAGCTATACACTTACTACATTGGAAATATCAAAGGAGCTTGCAAGAGTTACATCATTTCTTGCATTTAGTTTACTCTTGCAATCTGGGAGACAGTAGGGGAGGTGGAGGAAGAAGAACAGAAGTAGCAGCAGAGGCAATATCCTGCTCACAGCTTTATTTCATCATGCCCCATTTCAAATCTTCTGGGGCACCTTTTCACAATTCATTGGTTTGCACCAACATACACATTAAGAACAACAATCTCAATAGCTCACCACATATGCATCACTAAGACTATCACAGTGTCATGCCTCCTACAACTTCTTTTACCAACACTACAGACAGTGGACTTCGCCTATTCGAAGAAGAAGAAGAAGAAAACAAAAATTACACATTACCATGTAGAACACAAACAAAATAGGATACACAAACCTATATATCCTGAAACCACTCAAACATACTACCCCGCATCCTCTTATCACGTATGAACTAAACATATCACCTAGTGCGGCTCATATGGTTCACCATATTAGCCTAATGCGTGTTCAATATCTACAAGCTGACAGTCTAGTAGCACATCCACCCAGAGGACTTCTTTAGTATTGTATCCATTCCAATCGATACCGAAATGCTTACACCTACTGTCTTTCCATATGGCTTCACTTTTTCAATGCCTCATCTAAGCCCCATGACCACCCTTTCAAAACCTTGTTTTGAAGCATGCAATCCATTTCAAGAAAAAACTTATTCCACATGGTGATTCTGTTATCAAGGAGTCTTTCCATTGTTTTACTTTCAATTAAAGCAAGCCTTCCTTCTTATCTCTCCTCAAATGAAAATGCCCTCTGCTTGTTTATCTGTGTATTGCTAACAGCTCTCTATGTTCTAATGCTACTGTGCATTGCATGCAGAAAATAACCCTGGGGCGTCGCCGCAGTATGTAAATTTATCTATGAAAAATGTTTGTATAGCAATTTCGTTCTTCCTATCTCTTGTACCCTTCTGTCTTGCATCAACTCACTGTTACATCCTGTCCTGGTATGACTTTTCCCCAGCTTTGTATACGGCCTTTATTAAACATTTTCAAATTTTAAACAGCAATCAAAATAACAGGGGCTTGGAACCTACCCCTCTGGAAAAAAGGCTCATTCTTTAAAAGTTTCCTTGCAAGTGATGAGTTGCACTTTGTTACAAATCAGTGCTTGTAGCAATTTCTCATTGCAGGCTAAGTGGAAGCTGCAAATGCCTTTTTAAACGCACAGTTATAAACAATAGTAGAAATGGTTGCTCAGGTCAACAGCCAATACCTTAGCTAGCTAGTGATTGTCTTAATCATGGTTGGTTGTCTGTGAGACATTTATAAACCCTGCACTGTTCTATAGTTTTCTATGTCAATGCATTGCAGCTATACACTTACTACATTGGAAATATCATAGGAGCTTGCAAGAGTTACATCATTTCTTGCCTTTAGTTTACTCTTGCAATCTGGGAGACAGTAGGGGAGGTGGAGGAAGAAGAAGAACAGAAGTAGCAGCAGATGCAATATCCTGCTCACAGCTTTTTTTCATCATGCCCCATTTAAAATCTTCTGGGGCATCTTTTCACAATTCATTGGTTTGCACCAACATACACATTAAGAACAACAATCTCAATAGCTCACCACATCTGCATCACTAAGACTATCACAGTGTCATGCCTCCTACAACTTCTTTTACCAACACTACAGACAGTGGACTTCGCCTATTCGAAGAAGAAGAAGAAGAAGAAGTAGAAGAAAACAAAAAATACACATTACCATGTAGAACACACACAAAATAGGATACACAAACCTATATATCCTGAAACCACTCAAACATACTACCCTGCATCCTCTTATCACGTATGAACTAAACATATCACCTAGTGCGGCTCATATGGTTCACCATATTAGCCTAATGCTTGTTCAATATCTACAAGCTAGCAGTCTAGTAGCACATACACCCAGAGGACTTATTTAGTATTGTATCCATTCCAATCGATACCGAAATGCTTACACCTACTGTCTTTCCATATGGCTTCACTTTTTCAATGCCTCATCTAAGCCCCATGACCACCCTTTCAAAACCTTGTTTTGAAGCATGCAATCCATTTCAAGAAAAAACTTATTCCACATGGTGATTCTGTTATCAAGGAGTCTTTCCATTGTTTTACTTTCAATTAAAGCAAGCCTTCCTTCTAATCTCTCCTCAAATGAAAATGCCCTCTGCTGGTTTATCTGTGTATTGCTAACAGCTCTCTTTGTTCTAATGCTACTGTGCATTGCATGCAGAAAATAACCCTGGGGCGTCGCCGCAGTATGTAAATTTATCTATGAAAAATGTTTGTATAGCAATTTCGTTCTTCCTATCTCTTGTACCCTTCTGTCTTGCATCAACTCACTGTTACATCCTGTCCTGGTATGACTTTTCCCCAGCTTTGTATACGGCCTTTATTAAACATTTTCAAATTTTAAACAGCAATCAAAATAACAGGGGCTTGGAACCTACCCCTCTGGAAAAAAGGCTCATTCTTTAAAAGTTTCCTTGCAAGTGATGAGTTGCACTTTGTTACAAATCAGTGCTTGTAGCAATTTCTCATTGCAGGCTAAGTGGAAGCTGCAAATGCCTTTTTAAAGGCACAGTTATAAAGAATAGTTGAAATGGTTGCTCAGGTCAACAGCCAATACCTAGCTAGTGATTGTCTTAATCATGGTTGGTTGTCAACCCTGTACTGTTCTATAGTTTTCTATGTCAATGCATTGCAGCTATACACTTACTACATTGGAAATATCAAAGGAGCTTGCAAGAGTTACATCATTTCTTGCCTTTAGTTTACTCTTGCAATCTGGGAGACAGTAGGGGAGGTGGAGGAAGAAGAACAGAAGTAGCAGCAGAGGCAATATCCTGCTCACAGCTTTATTTCATCATGCCCCATTTCAAATCTTCTGGGGCACCTTTTCACAATTCATTGGTTTGCACCAACATACACATTAAGAACAACAATCTCAATAGCTCACCACATCTGCATCACTAAGACTATCACAGTGTCATGCCTCCTACAAATTCTTTTACCAACACTACAGACAGTGGACTTCGCCTATTCGAAGAAGAAGAAGAAGAAGAAGAAGAAGAAGAAGAAAACAAAAATTACACATTACCATGTAGAACACAAACAAAATAGGATACACAAACCTATATATCCTGAAACCACTCAAACATACTACCCCGCATCCTCTTATCACGTATGAACTAAACATATCACCTAGTGCGGCTCATATGGTTCACCATATTAGCCTAATGCTTGTTCAATATCTACAAGCTGACAGTCTAGTAGCACATCCACCCAGAGGACTTCTTTAGTATTGTATCCATTCCAATCGATACCGAAATGTTTACACCTACTGTCTTTCCATATGGCTTCACTTTTTCAATGCCTCATCTAAGCCCCATGACCACCCTTTCAAAACCTTGTTTTGAAGCATGCAATCCATTTCAAGAAAAAACTTATTCCACATGGTGATTCTGTTATCAAGGAGTCTTTCCATTGTTTTACTTTCAATTAAAGCAAGCCTTCCTTCTTATCTCTCCTCAAATGAAAATGCCCTCTGCATGTTTATCTGTGTATTGCTAACAGCTCTCTATGTTCTAATGCTACTGTGCATTGCATGCAGAAAATAACCCTGGGGCGTCGCCGCAGTATGTAAATTTATCTATGAAAAATGTTTGTATAGCAATTTCGTTCTTCCTATCTCTTGTGCCCTTCTGTCTTGCATCAACTCACTGTTACATCCTGTCCTGGTATGACTTTTCCCCAGCTTTGTATACGGCCTTTATTAAACATTTTCAAATTTTAAACAGCAATCAAAATAACAGGGGCTTGGAACCTACCCCTCTGGAAAAAAGGCTCATTCTTTAAAAGTTTCCTTGCAAGTGATGAGTTGCACTTTGTTACAAATCAGTGCTTGTAGCAATTTCTCATTGCAGGCTAAGTGGAAGCTGCAAATGCCTTTTTAAAGGCACAGTTATAAAGAATAGTTAAAATGGTTGCTCAGGTCAACAGCCAATACCTTAGCTAGCTAGCTAGTGATTGTCTTAATCATGGTTGGTTGTCTGTGAGACATTTATAAACCTTGCACTGTTCTATAGTTTTCTATGTCAATGCATTGCAGCTATACACTTACTACATTGGAAATATCATAGGAGCTTGCAAGAGTTACATCATTTCTTGCCTTTAGTTTACTCTTGCAATCTGGGAGACAGTAGGGGAGGTGGAGGAAGAAGAACAGAAGTAGCAGCAGATGCAATATCCTGCTCACAGCTTTTTTTCATCATGCCCCATTTCAAATCTTCTGGGGCACCTTTTCACAATTCATTGGTTTGCACCAACATACACATTAAGAACAACAATCTCAATAGCTCACCACATCTGCATCACTAAGACTATCACAGTGTCATGCCTCCTACAACTTCTTTTACCAACACTACAGACAGTGGACTTCGCCTATTCGAAGAAGAAGAAGAAGAAGAAGTAGAAGAAAACAAAAAATACACATTACCATGTAGAACACACACAAAATAGGATACACAAACCTATATATCCTGAAACCACTCAAACATACTACCCTGCATCCTCTTATCACGTATGAACTAAACATATCACCTAGTGCGGCTCATATGGTTCACCATATTAGCCTAATGCTTGTTCAATATCTACAAGCTAGCAGTCTAGTAGCACATCCACCCAGAGGACTTCTTTAGTATTGTATCCATTCCAATCGATACCGAAATGCTTACACCTACTGTCTTTCCATATGGCTTCACTTTTTCAATGCCTCATCTAAGCCCCATGACCACCCTTTCAAAACCTTGTTTTGAAGCATGCAATACATTTCAAGAAAAAACTTATTCCACATGGTGATTCTGTTATCAAGGAGTCTTTCCATTGTTTTACTTTCAATTAAAGCAAGCCTTCTTTCTAATCTCTCCTCAAATGAAAATGCCCTCTGCTGGTTTATCTGTGTATTGCTAACAGCTATCTATGTTCTAATGCTACTGTGCATTGCATGCAGAAAATAACCCTGGGGCGTCGCCGCAGTATGTAAATTTATCTATGAAAAATGTTTGTATAGCAATTTCGTTCTTCCTATCTCTTGTACGCTTCTGTCTTGCATCAACTCACTGTTACATCCTGTCCTGGTAGGACTTTTCCCCAGCTTTGTATACGGCCTTTATTAAACATTTTCAAATTTTAAACAGCAATCAAAATAACAGGGGCTTGGAACCTACCCCTCTGGAAAAAAGGCTCATTCTTTAAAAGTTTCCTTGCAAGTGATGAGTTAAACTTTGTTACAAATCAGTGCTTGTAGCAATTTCTCATTGCAGGCTAAGTGGAAGCTGCAAATGCCTTTTTAAAGGCACAGTTATAAAGAATAGTTGAAATGGTTGCTCAGGTCAACAGCCAATACCTAGCTAGTGATTGTCTTAATCATGGTTGGTTGTCAACCCTGTACTGTTCTATAGTTTTCTATGTCAATGCATTGCAGCTATACACTTACTACATTGGAAATATCAAAGGAGCTTGCAAGAGTTACATCATTTCTTGCATTTAGTTTACTCTTGCAATCTGGGAGACAGTAGGGGAGGTGGAGGAAGAAGAACAGAAGTAGCAGCAGAGGCAATATCCTGCTCACAGCTTTATTTCATCATGCCCCATTTCAAATCTTCTGGGGCACCTTTTCACAATTCATTGGTTTGCACCAACATACACATTAAGAACAACAATCTCAATAGCTCACCACATCTGCATCACTAAGACTATCACAGTGTCATGCCTCCTACAACTTCTTTTACCAACACTACAGACAGTGGACTTCGCCTATTCGAAGAAGAAGAAGAAGAAAACAAAAATTACACATTACCATGTAGAACACAAACAAAATAGGATACACAAACCTATATATCCTGAAACCACTCAAACATACTACCCCGCATCCTCTTATCACGTATGAACTAAACATATCACCTAGTGCGGCTCATATGGTTCACCATATTAGCCTAATGCGTGTTCAATATCTACAAGCTGACAGTCTAGTAGCACATCCACCCAGAGGACTTCTTTAGTATTGTATCCATTCCAATCGATACCGAAATGCTTACACCTACTGTCTTTCCATATGGCTTCACTTTTTCAATGCCTCATCTAAGCCCCATGACCACCCTTTCAAAACCTTGTTTTGAAGCATGCAATCCATTTCAAGAAAAAACTTATTCCACATGGTGATTCTGTTATCAAGGAGTCTTTCCATTGTTTTACTTTCAATTAAAGCAAGCCTTCCTTCTTATCTCTCCTCAAATGAAAATGCCCTCTGCTTGTTTATCTGTGTATTGCTAACAGCTCTCTATGTTCTAATGCTACTGTGCATTGCATGCAGAAAATAACCCTGGGGCGTCGCCGCAGTATGTAAATTTATCTATGAAAAATGTTTGTATAGCAATTTCGTTCTTCCTATCTCTTGTACCCTTCTGTCTTGCATCAACTCACTGTTACATCCTGTCCTGGTATGACTTTTCCCCAGCTTTGTATACGGCCTTTATTAAACATTTTCAAATTTTAAACAGCAATCAAAATAACAGGGGCTTGGAACCTACCCCTCTGGAAAAAAGGCTCATTCTTTAAAAGTTTCCTTGCAAGTGATGAGTTGCACTTTGTTACAAATCAGTGCTTGTAGCAATTTCTCATTGCAGGCTAAGTGGAAGCTGCAAATGCCTTTTTAAATGCACAGTTATAAACAATAGTAGAAATGGTTGCTCAGGTCAACAGCCAATACCTTAGCTAGCTAGTGATTGTCTTAATCATGGTTGGTTGTCTGTGAGACATTTATAAACCCTGCACTGTTCTATAGTTTTCTATGTCAATGCATTGCAGCTATACACTTACTACATTGGAAATATCATAGGAGCTTGCAAGAGTTACATCATTTCTTGCCTTTAGTTTACTCTTGCAATCTGGGAGACAGTAGGGGAGGTGGAGGAAGAAGAAGAACAGAAGTAGCAGCAGATGCAATATCCTGCTCACAGCTTTTTTTCATCATGCCCCATTTAAAATCTTCTGGGTCATCTTTTCACAATTCATTGGTTTGCACCAACATACACATTAAGAACAACAATCTCAATAGCTCACCACATCTGCATCACTAAGACTATCACAGTGTCATGCCTCCTACAAATTCTTTTACCAACACTACAGACAGTGGACTTCGCCTATTCGAAGAAGAAGAAGAAGAAGAAGAAGAAAACAAAAATTACACATTACCATGTAGAACACAAACAAAATAGGATACACAAAACTATATATCCTGAAACCACTCAAACATACTACCCTGCATCCTCTTATCACGTATGAACTAAACATATCACCTAGTGCGGCTCATATGGTTCACCATATTAGCCTAATGCTTGTTCAATATCTACAAGCTAGCAGTCTAGTAGCACATCCACCCAGAGGACTTCTTTAGTATTGTATCCATTCCAATCGATACCGAAATGCTTACACCTACTGTCTTTACTTATGGCTTCACTTTTTCAATGCCTCATCGAAGCCCCATGACCACCCTTTCAAAACCTTGTTTTGAAGCATGCAATCCATTTCAAGAAAAAACTTATTCCACATGGTGATTCTGTTATCAAGGAGTCTTTCCATTGTTTTACTTTCAATTAAAGCAAGCCTTCCTTCTAATCTCTCCTCAAATGAAAATGCCCTCTGCTGGTTTATCTGTGTATTGCTAACAGCTCTCTATGTTCTAATGCTACTGTGCATTGCATGCAGAAAATAACCCTGGGGCGCCGCCGCAGTATGTAAATTTATCTATGAAAAATGTTTGTATAGCAATTTCGTTCTTCCAATCTCTTGTACCCTTCTGTCTTGCATCAACTCACTGTTACATCCTGTCCTGGTATGACTTTTCCCCAGCTTTGTATACGGCCTTTATTAAACATTTTCAAATTTTAAACAGCAATCAAAATAACAGGGGCTTGGAACCTACCCCTCTGAAAAAAAGGCTCACTCTTTAAAAGTTTCCTTGCAAGTGCACTTTGTTACAAATCAGTGCTTGTAGCAATTTCTCATTGCAGGCTAAGTGAAAGCTGCAAATGCCTTTTTAACGGCACAGTTATAAAGAATAGTTGAAATGGTTGCTCAGGTCAACAGCCAATACCTTAGCTAGCTAGTGATTGTCTTAATCATGGTTGGTTGTCTGTGAGACATTTATAAACCCTGCACTATTCTATAGTTTTCTATGTCAATGCATTGCAGCTATACACTAACTACATTGGAGATATCATAGGAGCTTGCAAGAGTTACATCATTTCTTGCCTTTAGTTTACTCTTGCAATCTGGGAGACAGTAGGGTAGGTGGAGGCAGAAGAACAGAAGTAGCAGCAGAGGCAATATCCTGCTCACAGCTTTTTTTTCATCATGCCCCATTTCAAATCTTCTGGGGCACCTTTTCACAATTCATTGGCTTGCACCAACATACATATTAAGAACAACAATCTCAATAGCTCACCACATCTGCATCACTAAGACTATCACAGTGTCATGCCTCCTACAACTTCTTTTACCAACACTACAGACAGTGGACTTCGCCTATTCGAAGAAGTAGAAGAAGAAGAAGAAGAAGAAGAAAACAAAAATTACACATTACCATGTAGAACACAAACAAAATAGGATACACAAAACTATATATCCTGAAACCACTCAAACATACTACCCCGCATCCTCTTATCACGTATGAACTAAACATATCACCTAGTGCGGCTCATATGGTTCACCATATTAGCCTAATGCTTGTTCAATATCTACAAGCTGGCAGTCTAGTCGCACATCCACCCAGAGGACTTCTTTAGTATTGTATCCATTCCAAATCGATACCGAAATGCTTACACCTACTGTCTTTCCATATGGCTTCACTTTTTCAATGCCTCATCTAAGCCCCATGACCACCCTTTCAAAACCTTGTTTTAAAGCATGCAATCCATTTCAAGAAAAAACTTATTCCACATGGTGATTCTGTTATCAAGGAGTCTTTCCATTGTTTTACTTTCAATTAAAGCAAGCCTTCCTACTAATCTCTCCTCAAATGAAAATGCCCTCTGCTGGTTGATCTGTGTATTGCTCTGGGCTATGTAATTCAAATATAGACGACCTTTCTTCTAATCTCTCTTCAATTGCCCTCTGTTGGTTGATTTGTGTATTGCTAACAGCTCTCTATGTTCTAATGCTACTGTGCATTGCATGCAGAAAATAACCCTGGGGCGTCGCCGCAGTATGTAAATTCATCTATGAAAAATGTTTGTATAGCAATTTCATTCTTCCAATCTCTTGAACCCTTCTGTCTTGCATCAACTCACTGTTACATCCTGTCCTGGTATGACTTTTCCCCAGCTTTGTATACGGCCTTTATTAAACATTTTCAAATTTTAAACAGCAATCAAAATGACAGGGGCTTGGAACCTACCCTTCTGAAAAAAAGGCTCACTCTCTAAAAGTTTCCTTGCATGTGATGAGTTGCACTTTGTTACAAATCAGTGCTTGTCGCAATTTCTCGTTGCAGGCTAAGTGGAAGCTGCAAATGCCTTTTTAAAGGCACAGTTATAAAGAATAGTTGAAATGGTTGCTCAGGTCAACAGCCAATACGCTAGCTAGCTAGTGATTGTCTTAATCATGGTTGGTTGTCTGTGAGACATTTATAAACCCTGCACTGTTCTATAGTTTTCTATGTCAATGCATTGCAGCTATACACTTACTACATTGGAAATTTCATAGGAGCTTGCAAGAGTTACATCATTTCTTGCCTTTAGTTTACGCTTGCAATCTGGGAGACCGTTGGTCGAGGTGGAGGAAGAAGAACAGAAGTAGCAGCAGAGGCAATATCCTGCTCACAGCTTTATTTCATCATGCCCCATTTCAAATCTTCTGGGGCACCTTTTCACAATTCATTGGTTTGCACCAACATACACATTAAGAACAACAATCTCAATAGCTCACCACATCTGCATCACTAAGACTATCACAGTGTCATGCCTCCTACAACTTCTTTTACCAACACTACAGACAGTGGACTTCGCCTATTCGAAGAAGAAGAAGAAGAAGAAGAAGTAGAAGAAAACAAAAATTACACATTACCATGTAGAACACACACAAAATAGGATACACAAACCTATATATCCTGAAACCACTCAAACATACTACCCTGCATCCTCTTATCACGTATGAACTAAACATATCACCTAGTGCGGCTCATATGGTTCACCATATTAGCCTAATGCTTGTTCAATATCTACAAGCTAGCAGTCTAGTAGCACATCCACCCAGAGGACTTCTTTAGTATTGTATCCATTCCAATCGATACCGAAATGCTTACACCTACTGTCTTTCCATATGGCTTCACTTTTTCAATGCCTCATCTAAGCCCCATGACCACCCTTTCAAAACCTTGTTTTGAAGCATGCAATCCATTTCAAGAAAAAACTTATTTCACATGGTGATTCTGTTATCAAGGAGTCTTTCCATTGTTTTACTTTCAATTAAAGCAAGCCTTCCTACTAATCTCTCCTCAAATGAAAATGCCCTCTGCTGGTTGATCTGTGTATTGCTATGGGCTATGTAATTCAAATAAAGACGACCTTTCTTCTAATCTCTCTTCAATTGCCCTCTGTTGGTTGATTTGTGTATTGCTAACAGCTCTCTATGTTCTAATGCTACTGTGCATTGCATGCAGAAAATAACCCTGGGGCGTCGCCGCAGTATGTAAATTCATCTATGAAAAATGTTTGTATAGCAATTTCGTTCTTCCTATCTCTTGTACCCTTCTGTCTTGCATCAACTCACTGTTACATCCTGTCCTGGTATGACTTTTCCCCAGCTTTGTATACGGCCTTTATTAAACAGTTTCAAATTTTAAACAGCAATCAAAATAACAGGGGCTTGGAACCTACCCCTCTGAAAAAAAGGCTCACTCTTTAAAAGTTTCCTTGCAAGTGATGAGTTGCACTTTGTTACAAATCAGTGCTTGTAGCAATTTCTCATTGCAGGCTAAGTGGATGCTGCAAATGCCTTTTTAAAGGCACAGTTATAAAGAATAGTTGAAATGGTTGCTCAGGTCAACAGCCAATACGCTAGCTAGCTAGTGATTGTCTTAATCATGGTTGGTTGTCTGTGAGACATATATAAACCCTGCACTGTTCTATAGTTTTCTATGTCAATGCATTGCAGCTATACACTAACTACATTGGAGATATCATAGGAGCTTGCAAGAGTTACATCATTTCTTGCCTTTAGTTTACTCTTGCAATCTGGGAGACAGTAGGGTAGGTGGAGGCAGAAGAACAGAAGTAGCAGCAGAGGCAATATCCTGCTCACAGCTTTTTTTTCATCATGCCCCATTTCAAATCTTCTGGGGCACCTTTTCACAATTCATTGGCTTGCACCAACATACATATTAAGAACAACAATCTCAATAGCTCACCACATCTGCATCACTAAGACTATCACAGTGTCATGCCTCCTACAACTTCTTTTACCAACACTACAGACAGTGGACTTCGCCTATTCGAAGAAGAAGAAGAAGAAGAAGTAGAAGAAAACAAAAAATACACATTACCATGTAGAACACACACAAAATAGGATACACAAACCTATATATCCTGAAACCACTCAAACATACTACCCTGCATCCTCTTATCACGTATGAACTAAACATATCACCTAGTGCGGCTCATATGGTTCACCATATTAGCCTAATGCTTGTTCAATATCTACAAGCTAGCAGTCTAGTAGCACATCCACCCAGAGGACTTCTTTAGTATTGTATCCATTCCAATCGATACCGAAATGCTTACACCTACTGTCTTTCCATATGGCTTCACTTTTTCAATGCCTCATCTAAGCCCCATGACCACCCTTTCAAAACCTTGTTTTGAAGCATGCAATCCATTTCAAGAAAAAACTTATTCCACATGGTGATTCTGTTATCAAGGAGTCTTTCCATTGTTTTACTTTCAATTAAAGCAAGCCTTCCTTCTAATCTCTCCTCAAATGAAAATGCCCTCTGCTGGTTTATCTGCGTATTGCTAACAGCTCTCTATGTTCTAATGCTACTGTGCATTGCATGCAGAAAATAACCCTGGGGCGTCGCCGCAGTATGTAAATTTATCTATGAAAAATGTTTGTATAGCAATTTCGTTCTTCCTATCTCTTGTACCCTTCTGTCTTGCATCAACTCACTGTTACATCCTGTCCTGGTATGACTTTTCCCCAGCTTTGTATACGCCCTTTATTAAACAGTTTCAAATTTTAAACAGCAATCAAAATAACAGGGGCTTGGAAGCTACCCCTCTGAAAAAAAGGCTCACTCTTTAAAAGTTTCTTTGCAAGTGATGACTTGCTCTTTGTTACAAATCAGTGCTTGTAGCAATTTCTCATTGCAGGCTAAGTGGAAGCTGCAAATGCCTTTTTAAAGGCACAGTTATAAAGAATAGTTGAAATGGTTGCTCAGGTCAACAGCCAAAACCTCAGCTAGCTAGCTAGCTAGTGATTATCTGAATCATGGTTGGTTGTCATCCCTGCACTGTGCTCTAGTTTTCTATGTCAATGCACTTACTACATTGGAAATATCATAGGAGCTTGCAAGAGTTACATCATTTCTTGCCTTTAGTTTACTCTTGCAATCTGGGAGACAGTAGGGGAGGTGGAGGAAGAAGAACAGAAGTAGCAGCAGAGGCAATATCCTGCTCACAGCTTTATTTCATCATGCCCCATTTCAAATCTTCTGGGGCACCTTTTCACAATTCATTGGTTTGCACCAACATACACATTAAGAACAACAATCTCAATAGCTCACCACATCTGCATCACTAAGACTATCACAGTGTCATGCCTCCTACAACTTCTTTTACCAACACTACAGACAGTGGACTTCGCCTATTCGAAGAAGAAGAAGAAGAAGAAGAAGAAAACAAAAATTACACATTACCATGTAGAACACACACAAAATAGGATACACAAACCTATATATCCTGAAACCACTCAAACATACTACCCTGCATCCTCTTATCACGTATGAACTAAACATATCACCTAGTGCGGCTCATATGGTTCACCATATTAGCCTAATGCTTGTTCAATATGTACAAGCTAGCAGTCTAGTAGCACATCCACCCAGAGGACTTATTTAGTATTGTATCCATTCCAATCGATACCGAAATGCTTACACCTACTGTCTTTCCATATGGCTTCACTTTTTCAATGCCTCATCTAAGCCCCATGACCACCCTTTCAAAACCTTGTTTTGAAGCATGCAATCTATTTCAAGAAAAAACTTATTCCACATGGTGATTCTGTTATCAAGGAGTCTTTCCATTGTTTTACTTTCAATTAAAGCAAGCCTTCCTTCTAATCTCTCCTCAAATGAAAATGCCCTCTGCTGGTTGATCTGTGTTTTGCTAACAGCTCTCTATGTTCTAATGCTACTGTGCATTGCATGCAGAAAATAACCCTGGGGCGTCGCCGCAGTATGTAAATCTATCCATGAAAAATGTTTGTATAGCAATTTCGTTCTTCCTATCTCTTGTACCCTTCTGTCTTGCATCAACTCACTGTTACATCCTGTCCTGGTATGACTTTTCCCCAGCTTTGTATACGGCCTTTATTAAACATTTTCAAGTTTTAAACAGCAATCAAAATGACAGGGGCTTGGAACCTACCCCTCAGTAAAAAAAAAAAAAAAAAGGCTCACTCTTTAAAAGTTTCCTTGCAAGTGATGAGTTGCACTTTGTTACAAATCAGTGCTTGTAGCAATTTCTTATTGCAGGCTAAGTGGAAGCTGCAAATGCCTTTTTAAAGGCACAGTTATAAAGAATAGTTGAAATGGTTGCTCAGGTCAACAGCCAATACCTTAGCTAGCTAGTGATTGTCTTTATCATGGTTGGTTGTCTGTGAGACATTTATAAACCCTGCACTGTTCTATAGTTTTCTATGTCAATGCATTGCAGCTATGCACTTACTACATTGGAAATATCATAGGAGCTTGCAAGAGTTACATCATTTCTTGCCTTTAGTTTACTCTTGCAATCTGGGAGACAGTAGGGTAGGTGGAGGCAGAAGAACAGAAGTAGCAGCAGAGGCAATATCCTGCTCACAGCTTTTTTTTCATCATGCCCCATTTCAAATCTTCTGGGGCACCTTTTCACAATTCATTGGCTTGCACCAACATACACATTAAGAACAACAATCTCAATAGCTCACCACATCTGCATCACTAAGACTATCACAGTGTCATGCCTCCTACAACTTCTTTTACCAACACTACAGACAGTGGACTTCGCCTATTCGAAGAAGAAGAAGAAGAAGAAGAAGAAGAAGAAGAAGAAAACAAAAATTACACATTACCATGTAGAACACAAACAAAATAGGATACACAAAACTATATATCCTGAAACCACTCAAACATACTACCCCGCATCCTCTTATCACGTATGAACTAAACATATCACCTAGTGCGGCTCATATGGTTCACCATATTAGCCTAATGCTTGTTCAATATCTACAAGCTGGCAGTCTAGTAGCACATCCACCCAGAGGACTTCTTTAGTATTGTATCCATTCCAATCGATACCGAAATGCTTACACCTACTGTCTTTCCATATGGCTTCACTTTTTCAATGCCTCATCTAAGCCCCATGACCACCCTTTCAAAACCTTGTTTTAAAGCATGCAATCCATTTCAAGAAAAAACTTATTCCACATGGTGATTCTGTTATCAAGGAGTCTTTCCATTGTTTTACTTTCAATTAAAGCAAGCCTTCCTACTAATCTCTCCTCAAATGAAAATGCCCTCTGCTGGTTGATCTGTGTATTGCTATGGGCTATGTAATTCAAATAAAGACGACCTTTCTTCTAATCTCTCTTCAATTGCCCTCTGTTGGTTGATTTGTGTATTGCTAACAGCTCTCTATGTTCTAATACTACTGTGCATTGCATGCAGAAAATAACCCTGGGGCGTCGCCGCAGTATGTAAATTCATCTATGAAAAATGTTTGTATAGCAATTTCGTTCTTCCAATCTCTTGTACCCTTCTGTCTTGCATCAACTCACTGTTACATCCTGTCCTGGTATGACTTTTCCCCAGCTTTGTATACGGCCTTTATTAAACATTTTCAAATTTTAAACAGCAATCAAAATAACAGGGGCTTGGAACCTACCCCTCTGAAAAAAAGGCTCACTCTTTAAAAGTTTCCTTGCAAGTGATGAGTTGCACTTTGTTACAAATCAGTGCTTGTAGCAATTTCTCATTGCAGGCTAAGTGGAAGCTGCAAATGCCTTTTTAAATGCACAGTTATAAAGAATAGTTGAAATGGTTGCTCAGGTCAACAGCCAATACCTAGCTAGTGATTGTCTTAATCATGGTTGGTTGTCAACCCTGCACTGTTCTATAGTTTTCTATGTCAATGCATTGCAGCTATACACTTACTACATTGGAAATATCATAGGAGCTTGCAAGAGTTACATCATTTCTTGTCTTTAGTTTACTCTTGCAATCTGGGAGACAGAAGGGGAGGTGGAGGAAGAAGAACAGAAGTAGCAGCAGAGGCAATATCCTGCTCACAGCTTTATTTCATCATGCCCCATTTCACAGCTTCTGGGGCACCTTTTCACAATTCATTGGTTTGCACCAACATACACATTAAGAACAACAATCTCAATAGCTCACCACATCTGCATCACTAAGACTATCACAGTGTCATGCCTCCTACAACTTCTTTTACCAACAATACAGACAGTGGACTTCGCCTATTTGAAGAAGAAGAAGAAGAAGAAGAAGAAGAAGAAGAAAACAAAAATTACACATTACCATGTAGAACACACACAAAATAGGATACACAAACCTATATATCCTGAAACCACTCAAACATACTACCCTGCATCCTCTTATCACGTATGAACTAAACCTATCACCTAGTGCGGCTCATATGGTTCACCATATTAGCCTAATGCTTGTTCAATATGTACAAGCTAGCAGTCTAGTAGCACATCCACCCAGAGGACTTATTTAGTATTGTATCCATTCCAATCGATACCGAAATGCTTACACCTACTGTCTTTCCATATGGCTTCACTTTTTCAATGCCTCATCTAAGCCCCATGACCACCCTTTCAAAACCTTGTTTTGAAGCATGCAATCCATTTCAAGAAAAAACTTATTCCACATGGTGATTCTGTTATCAAGGAGTCTTTCCATTGTTTTACTTTCAATTAAAGCAAGCCTTCCTTCTAATCTCTCCTCAAATGAAAATGCCCTCTGCTGGTTGATCTGTGTATTGCTAACAGCTCTCTATGTTCTAATGCTCCTGTGCATTGCATGCAGAAAATAACCCTGGGGCGTCGCCGCAGTATGTAAATCTATCCATGAAAAATGTTTGTATAGCAATTTCGTTCTTCCTATCTCTTGTACCCTTCTGTCTTGCATCAACTCACTGTTACATCCTGTCCTGGTATGACTTTTCCCCAGCTTTGTATACGGCCTTTATTAAACATTTTCAAATTTTAAACAGCAATCAAAATGACAGGGGCTTGGATCCTACCCCTCTGGAAAAAAAAGGCTACTCTTTAAAAGTTTCCTTGCATGTGATGAGTTGCACTTTGTTACAAATCAGTGCTTGTAGCAATTTCTCATTGCAGGCTAAGTGGAAGCTGCAAATGCCTTTTTAAAGGCACAGTTATAAAGAATAGTTGAAATGGTTGCTCAGGTCAACAGCCAATACCTTAGCTAGCTAGTGATTGTCTTAATCATGGTTGGTTGTCTGTGAGACATTTATAAACCATGCACTGTTCTATAGTTTTCTATGTCAATGCATTGCAGCTATACACTTACTACATTGGAAATATCATAGGAGCTTGCAAGAGTTACATCATTTCTTGCCTTTAGTTTACTCTTGCAATCTGGGAGACAGTAGGGTAGGTGGAGGAAGAAGAACAGAAGTAGCAGCAGAGGCAATATCCTGCTCACAGCTTTTTTTTCATCATGCCCCATTTCAAATCTTCTGGGGCACCTTTTCACAATTCAGTGGCTTGCACCAACATACACATTAAGAACAACAATCTCAATAGCTCACCACATCTGCATCACTAAGACTATCACAGTGTCATGCCTCCTACAACTTCTTTTACCAACACTACAGACAGTGGACTTCGCCTATTCGAAGAAGAAGAAGAAGAAGAAGAAGAAGAAAACAAAAATTACACATTACCATGTAGAACACACACAAAATAGGATACACAAACCTATATATCCTGAAACCACTCAAACATACTACCCTGCATCCTCTTATCACGTATGAACTAAACATATCACCTAGTGCGGCTCATAGTGTTCACCATATTAGCCTAATGCTTGTTCAATATCTACAAGCTAGCAGTCTAGTAGCACATCCACCCAGAGGACTTCTTTAGTATTGTATCCATTCCAATCGATACCGAAATGCTTACACCTACTGTCTTTCCATATGGCTTCACTTTTTCAATGCCTCATCTAAGCCCCATGACCACCCTTTCCAAACCTTGTTTTGAAGCATGCAATCCATTTCAAGAAAAAACTTATTCCACATGGTGATTCTGTTATCAAGGAGTCTTTCCATTGTTTTACTTTCAATTAAAGCAAGCCTTCCTTCTAATCTCTCCTCAAATGAAAATGCCCTCTGCTGGTTGATCTGTGTATTGCTAACAGCTCTCTATGTTCTAATGCTACTGTGCATTGCATGCAGAAAATAACCCTGGGGCGTCGCCGCAGTATGTAAATTTATCTATGAAAAATGTTTGTATAGCAATTTCGTTCTTCCTATCTCTTGTACCCTTCTGTCTTGCATCAACTCATTGTTATCCTGTCCTGGTATGACTTTTCCCCAGCGTTGTATACGGCCTTTATTAAACATTTTCAAATTTTAAACAGCAATCAAAATAACAGGGGCTTGGAACCTACCCCTCTGAAAAAAAGGCTCACTCTTTAAAAGTTTCCTTGCAAGTGATGAGTTGCACTTTGTTACAAATCAGTGCTTGTAGCAATTTCTCATTGCAGGCTAAGTGGAAGCTGCAAATGCCTTTTTAAAGGCACAGTTATAAAGAATAGTTGAAATGGTTGCTCAGGTCAACAGCCAAAACCTCAGCTAGCTAGCTAGTGATTGTCTGAATCATGGTTGGTTGTCATCCCTGCACTGTGCTCTAGTTTTCTATGTCAATGCATTGCAGCTATTCACTTACTACATTGGAAATATCATAGGAGCGTGCAAGAGTTACATCATTTCTTGCCTTTAGTTTACTCTTGCAATCTGGGAGACAGTAGGGGAGGTGGAGGAAGAAGAACAGAAGTAGCAGCAGAGGCAATATCCTGCTCACAGCTTTATTTCATCATGCCCCATTTCAAATCTTCTGGGGCACCTTTTCACAATTCATTGGTTTGCACCAACATACACACTAAGAACAACAATCTCAATAGCTCACCACATCTGCATCACTAAGACTATCACAGTGTCATGCCTCCTACAACTTCTTTTACCAACACTACAGACAGTGGACTTCGCCTATTCGAAGAAGAAGAAGAAGAAAACAAAAATTACACATTACCATGTAGAACACACACAAAATAGGATACACAAACCTATATATCCTGAAACCACTCAAACATACTACCCTGCATCCTCTTATCACGTATGAACTAAACATATCACCTAGTGCGGCTCATATGGTTCACCATATTAGCCTAATGCTTGTTCAATATGTACAAGCTAGCAGTCTAGTAGCACATCCACCCAGAGGACTTCTTTAGTATTGTATCCATTCCAATCGATACCGAAATGCTTACACCTACTGTCTTTCCATATGGCTTCACTTTTTCAATGCCTCATCTAAGCCCCATGACCACCCTTTCAAAACCTTGTTTTGAAGCATGCAATCTATTTCAAGAAAAAACTTATTCCACATGGTGATTCTGTTATCAAGGAGTCTTTCCATTGTTTTACTTTCAATTAAAGCAAGCCTTCCTTCTAATCTCTCCTCAAATGAAAATGCCCTCTGCTGGTTGATCTGTGTTTTGCTAACAGCTCTCTATGTTCTAATGCTACTGTGCATTGCATGCAGAAAATAACCCTGGGGCGTCGCCGCAGTATGTAAATCTATCCATGAAAAATGTTTGTATAGCAATTTCGTTCTTCCTATCTCTTGTACCCTTCTGTCTTGCATCAACTCACTGTTACATCCTGTCCTGGTATGACTTTTCCCCAGCTTTGTATACGGCCTTTATTAAACATTTTCAAGTTTTAAACAGCAATCAAAATGACAGGGGCTTGGAACCTACCCCTCAGTAAAAAAAAAAAAAAAAAGGCTCACTCTTTAAAAGTTTCCTTGCAAGTGATGAGTTGCACTTTGTTACAAATCAGTGCTTGTAGCAATTTCTTATTGCAGGCTAAGTGGAAGCTGCAAATGCCTTTTTAAAGGCACAGTTATAAAGAATAGTTGAAATGGTTGCTCAGGTCAACAGCCAATACCTTAGCTAGCTAGTGATTGTCTTTATCATGGTTGGTTGTCTGTGAGACATTTATAAACCCTGCACTGTTCTATAGTTTTCTATGTCAATGCATTGCAGCTATGCACTTACTACATTGGAAATATCATAGGAGCTTGCAAGAGTTACATCATTTCTTGCCTTTAGTTTACTCTTGCAATCTGGGAGACAGTAGGGTAGGTGGAGGCAGAAGAACAGAAGTAGCAGCAGAGGCAATATCCTGCTCACAGCTTTTTTTTCATCATGCCCCATTTCAAATCTTCTGGGGCACCTTTTCACAATTCATTGGCTTGCACCAACATACACATTAAGAACAACAATCTCAATAGCTCACCACATCTGCATCACTAAGACTATCACAGTGTCATGCCTCCTACAACTTCTTTTACCAACACTACAGACAGTGGACTTCGCCTATTCGAAGAAGAAGAAGAAGAAGAAGAAGAAGAAGAAGAAAACAAAAATTACACATTACCATGTAGAACACAAACAAAATAGGATACACAAAACTATATATCCTGAAACCACTCAAACATACTACCCCGCATCCTCTTATCACGTATGAACTAAACATATCACCTAGTGCGGCTCATATGGTTCACCATATTAGCCTAATGCTTGTTCAATATCTACAAGCTGGCAGTCTAGTAGCACATCCACCCAGAGGACTTCTTTAGTATTGTATCCATTCCAATCGATACCGAAATGCTTACACCTACTGTCTTTCCATATGGCTTCACTTTTTCAATGCCTCATCTAAGCCCCATGACCACCCTTTCAAAACCTTGTTTTAAAGCATGCAATCCATTTCAAGAAAAAACTTATTCCACATGGTGATTCTGTTATCAAGGAGTCTTTCCATTGTTTTACTTTCAATTAAAGCAAGCCTTCCTACTAATCTCTCCTCAAATGAAAATGCCCTCTGCTGGTTGATCTGTGTATTGCTATGGGCTATGTAATTCAAATAAAGACGACCTTTCTTCTAATCTCTCTTCAATTGCCCTCTGTTGGTTGATTTGTGTATTGCTAACAGCTCTCTATGTTCTAATACTACTGTGCATTGCATGCAGAAAATAACCCTGGGGCGTCGCCGCAGTATGTAAATTCATCTATGAAAAATGTTTGTATAGCAATTTCGTTCTTCCAATCTCTTGTACCCTTCTGTCTTGCATCAACTCACTGTTACATCCTGTCCTGGTATGACTTTTCCCCAGCTTTGTATACGGCCTTTATTAAACATTTTCAAATTTTAAACAGCAATCAAAATAACAGGGGCTTGGAACCTACCCCTCTGAAAAAAAGGCTCACTCTTTAAAAGTTTCCTTGCAAGTGATGAGTTGCACTTTGTTACAAATCAGTGCTTGTAGCAATTTCTCATTGCAGGCTAAGTGGAAGCTGCAAATGCCTTTTTAAATGCACAGTTATAAAGAATAGTTGAAATGGTTGCTCAGGTCAACAGCCAATACCTAGCTAGTGATTGTCTTAATCATGGTTGGTTGTCAACCCTGCACTGTTCTATAGTTTTCTATGTCAATGCATTGCAGCTATACACTTACTACATTGGAAATATCATAGGAGCTTGCAAGAGTTACATCATTTCTTGTCTTTAGTTTACTCTTGCAATCTGGGAGACAGAAGGGGAGGTGGAGGAAGAAGAACAGAAGTAGCAGCAGAGGCAATATCCTGCTCACAGCTTTATTTCATCATGCCCCATTTCACATCTTCTGGGGCACCTTTTCACAATTCATTGGTTTGCACCAACATACACATTAAGAACAACAATCTCAATAGCTCACCACATCTGCATCACTAAGACTATCACAGTGTCATGCCTCCTACAACTTCTTTTACCAACAATACAGACAGTGGACTTCGCCTATTTGAAGAAGAAGAAGAAGAAGAAGAAGAAGAAGAAAACAAAAATTACACATTACCATGTAGAACACACACAAAATAGGATACACAAACCTATATATCCTGAAACCACTCAAACATACTACCCTGCATCCTCTTATCACGTATGAACTAAACCTATCACCTAGTGCGGCTCATATGGTTCACCATATTAGCCTAATGCTTGTTCAATATGTACAAGCTAGCAGTCTAGTAGCACATCCACCCAGAGGACTTATTTAGTATTGTATCCATTCCAATCGATACCGAAATGCTTACACCTACTGTCTTTCCATATGGCTTCACTTTTTCAATGCCTCATCTAAGCCCCATGACCACCCTTTCAAAACCTTGTTTTGAAGCATGCAATCCATTTCAAGAAAAAACTTATTCCACATGGTGATTCTGTTATCAAGGAGTCTTTCCATTGTTTTACTTTCAATTAAAGCAAGCCTTCCTTCTAATCTCTCCTCAAATGAAAATGCCCTCTGCTGGTTGATCTGTGTATTGCTAACAGCTCTCTATGTTCTAATGCTCCTGTGCATTGCATGCAGAAAATAACCCTGGGGCGTCGCCGCAGTATGTAAATCTATCCATGAAAAATGTTTGTATAGCAATTTCGTTCTTCCTATCTCTTGTACCCTTCTGTCTTGCATCAACTCACTGTTACATCCTGTCCTGGTATGACTTTTCCCCAGCTTTGTATACGGCCTTTATTAAACATTTTCAAATTTTAAACAGCAATCAAAATGACAGGGGCTTGGATCCTACCCCTCTGGAAAAAAAAGGCTACTCTTTAAAAGTTTCCTTGCATGTGATGAGTTGCACTTTGTTACAAATCAGTGCTTGTAGCAATTTCTCATTGCAGGCTAAGTGGAAGCTGCAAATGCCTTTTTAAAGGCACAGTTATAAAGAATAGTTGAAATGGTTGCTCAGGTCAACAGCCAATACCTTAGCTAGCTAGTGATTGTCTTAATCATGGTTGGTTGTCTGTGAGACATTTATAAACCATGCACTGTTCTATAGTTTTCTATGTCAATGCATTGCAGCTATACACTTACTACATTGGAAATATCATAGGAGCTTGCAAGAGTTACATCATTTCTTGCCTTTAGTTTACTCTTGCAATCTGGGAGACAGTAGGGGAGGTGGAGGAAGAAGAACAGAAGTAGCAGCAGAGGCAATATCCTGCTCACAGCTTTTTTTTCATCATGCCCCATTTCAAATCTTCTGGGGCACCTTTTCACAATTCAGTGGCTTGCACCAACATACACATTAAGAACAACAATCTCAATAGCTCACCACATCTGCATCACTAAGACTATCACAGTGTCATGCCTCCTACAACTTCTTTTACCAACACTACAGACAGTGGACTTCGCCTATTCGAAGAAGAAGAAGAAGAAGAAGAAGAAGAAAACAAAAATTACACATTACCATGTAGAACACACACAAAATAGGATACACAAACCTATATATCCTGAAACCACTCAAACATACTACCCTGCATCCTCTTATCACGTATGAACTAAACATATCACCTAGTGCGGCTCATAGTGTTCACCATATTAGCCTAATGCTTGTTCAATATCTACAAGCTAGCAGTCTAGTAGCACATCCACCCAGAGGACTTCTTTAGTATTGTATCCATTCCAATCGATACCGAAATGCTTACACCTACTGTCTTTCCATATGGCTTCACTTTTTCAATGCCTCATCTAAGCCCCATGACCACCCTTTCCAAACCTTGTTTTGAAGCATGCAATCCATTTCAAGAAAAAACTTATTCCACATGGTGATTCTGTTATCAAGGAGTCTTTCCATTGTTTTACTTTCAATTAAAGCAAGCCTTCCTTCTAATCTCTCCTCAAATGAAAATGCCCTCTGCTGGTTGATCTGTGTATTGCTAACAGCTCTCTATGTTCTAATGCTACTGTGCATTGCATGCAGAAAATAACCCTGGGGCGTCGCCGCAGTATGTAAATTTATCTATGAAAAATGTTTGTATAGCAATTTCGTTCTTCCTATCTCTTGTACCCTTCTGTCTTGCATCAACTCATTGTTATCCTGTCCTGGTATGACTTTTCCCCAGCGTTGTATACGGCCTTTATTAAACATTTTCAAATTTTAAACAGCAATCAAAATAACAGGGGCTTGGAACCTACCCCTCTGAAAAAAAGGCTCACTCTTTAAAAGTTTCCTTGCAAGTGATGAGTTGCACTTTGTTACAAATCAGTGCTTGTAGCAATTTCTCATTGCAGGCTAAGTGGAAGCTGCAAATGCCTTTTTAAAGGCACAGTTATAAAGAATAGTTGAAATGGTTGCTCAGGTCAACAGCCAAAACCTCAGCTAGCTAGCTAGTGATTGTCTGAATCATGGTTGGTTGTCATCCCTGCACTGTGCTCTAGTTTTCTATGTCAATGCATTGCAGCTATTCACTTACTACATTGGAAATATCATAGGAGCGTGCAAGAGTTACATCATTTCTTGCCTTTAGTTTACTCTTGCAATCTGGGAGACAGTAGGGGAGGTGGAGGAAGAAGAACAGAAGTAGCAGCAGAGGCAATATCCTGCTCACAGCTTTATTTCATCATGCCCCATTTCAAATCTTCTGGGGCACCTTTTCACAATTCATTGGTTTGCACCAACATACACACTAAGAACAACAATCTCAATAGCTCACCACATCTGCATCACTAAGACTATCACAGTGTCATGCCTCCTACAACTTCTTTTACCAACACTACAGACAGTGGACTTCGCCTATTCGAAGAAGAAGAAGAAGAAAACAAAAATTACACATTACCATGTAGAACACACACAAAATAGGATACACAAACCTATATATCCTGAAACCACTCAAACATACTACCCTGCATCCTCTTATCACGTATGAACTAAACATATCACCTAGTGCGGCTCATATGGTTCACCATATTAGCCTAATGCTTGTTCAATATGTACAAGCTAGCAGTCTAGTAGCACATCCACCCAGAGGACTTCTTTAGTATTGTATCCATTCCAATCGATACCGAAATGCTTACACCTACTGTCTTTCCATATGGCTTCACTTTTTCAATGCCTCATCTAAGCCCCATGACCACCCTTTCAAAACCTTGTTTTGAAGCATGCAATCCATTTCAAGAAAAAACTTATTCCACATGGTGATTCTGTTATCAAGGAGTCTTTCCATTGTTTTACTTTCAATTAAAGCAAGCCTTCCTTCTAATCTCTCCTCAAATGAAAATGCCCTCTGCTGGTTGATCTGTGTATTGCTAACAGCTCTCTATGTTCTAATGCTACTGTGCATTGCATGCAGAAAATAACCCTTGGGCGTCGCCGCAGTATGTAAATCTATCCATGAAAAATGTTTAAATAGCAATTTCGTTCTTCCTATCTCTTGTACCCTTCTGTCTTGCATCAACTCACTGTTACATCCTGTCCTGGTATGACTTTTCCCCAGCTTTGTATACGGCCTTTATTAAACAGTTTCAAATTTTAAACAGCAATCAAAATGACAGGGGCTTGGAACCTACCCCTCTGAAAAAAAGGCTCACTCTTTAAAAGTTTCCTTGCAAGTGATGAGTTGCACTTTGTTATAAATCAGTGCTTGTAGCAATTTCTCATTGCAGGCTAAGTGGAAGCTGCAAATGCCTTTTTAAAGGCACAGTTATAAAGACTAGTTGAAATGGTTGCTCAGGTCAACAGCCAATACCTAGCTAGTGATTGTCTTAATCATGGTTGGTTGTCAACCCTGCACTGTTCTATAGTTTTCTATGTCAATGCATTGCAGCTATACACTTACTACATTGGAAATATCATAGGAGCTTGCAAGAGTTACATCATTTCTTGCCTTTAGTTTACTCTTGCAATCTGGGAGACAGTAGGGGAGGTGGAGGAAGAAGAACAGAAGTAGCAGCAGAGGCAATATCCTGCTCACAGCTTTTTTTTCATCATGCCCCATTTCAAATCTTCTGGGGCACCTTTTCACAATTCAGTGGCTTGCACCAACATACACATTAAGAACAACAATCTCAATAGCTCACCACATCTGCATCACTAAGACTATCACAGTGTCATGCCTCCTACAACTTCTTTTACCAACACTACAGACAGTGGACTTCGCCTATTCGAAGAAGAAGAAGAAGAAGAAGAAGAAGAAGAAAACAAAAATTACACATTACCATGTAGAACACACACAAAATAGGATACACAAACCTATATATCCTGAAACCACTCAAACATACTACCCTGCATCCTCTTATCACGTATGAACTAAACATATCACCTAGTGCGGCTCATATGGTTCACCATATTAGCCTAATGCTTGTTCAATATGTACAAGCTAGCAGTCTAGTAGCACATCCACCTAGAGGACTTCTTTAGTATTGTATCCATTCCAATCGATACCGAAATGCTTACACCTACTGTCTTTCCATATGGCTTCACTTTTTCAATGCCTCATCTAAGCCCCATGACCACCCTTTCAAAACCTTGTTTTGAAGCATGCAATCCATTTCAAGAAAAAAACTTATTCCACATGGTGATTCTGTTATCAAGGAGTCTTTCCATTGTTTTACTTTCAATTAAAGCAAGCCTTCCTACTAATCTCTCCTCAAATGAAAATGCCCTCTGCTGGTTGATCTGTGTATTGCTATGGGCTATGTAATTCAAATAAAGATGACCTTTCTTCTAATCTCTCTTCAATTGCCCTCTGTTGGTTGATTTGTGTATTGCTAACAGCTCTCTATGTTCTAATGCTACTGTGCATTGCATGCAGAAAATAACCCTGGGGCGTCGCCGCAGTATGTAAATTTATCCATGAAAAATGTTTGTATAGCAATTTCGTTCTTCCTATCTCTTGTACCCTTCTGTCTTGCATCAACTCACTGTTACATCCTGTCCTGGTATGACTTTTCCCCAGCTTTGTATACGGCCTTTATTAAACATTTTCAAGTTTTAAACAGCAATCAAAATGACAGGGAATTGGAACCTACCCCTCTGTAAAAAAAGGCTTACTCTTTAAAAGTTTCCTTGCAAGTGATGAGTTGCAATTTGTTACAAATCAGTGCTTGTAGCAATTTCTCATTGCAGGCTAAGTGGAAGCTGCAAATGCCTTTTTAAAGGCACAGTTATAAAGAATAGTTGAAATGGTTGCTCAGGTCAACAGCCAATACCTTAGCTAGCTAGTGATTGTCTTAATCATGGTCTGTTGTCTGTGAGACATTTATAAACCCTGCACTGTTCTATAGTTTTCTATGTCAATGCATTGCAGCTATACACTTACTACATTGGAACTATCATAGGAGCTTGCAAGAGTTACATCATTTCTTACCTTTAGTTTACTCTTGCAATCTGGGAGACAGTAGGGGAGGTGGAGGAAGAAGAAAAGAAGTAGCAGCAGATGCAATATCCTGCTCACAGCTTTTTTTCATCATGCCCCATTTCAAATCTTCTGGGGCACCTTTTCACAATTCATTGGTTTGCACCAACATACACATTAAGAACAACAATCTCAATAGCTCACCACATCTGCATCACTAAGACTATCACAGTGTCATGCCTCCTACAACTTCTTTTACCAACACTACAGACAGTGGACTTCGCCTATTCGAAGAAGAAGAAGAAGAAGAAGTAGAAGAAAACAAAAAATACACATTACCATGTAGAACACACACAAAATAGGATACACAAACCTATATATCCTGAAACCACTCAAACATACTACCCTGCATCCTCTTATCACGTATGAACTAAACATATCACCTAGTGCGGCTCATATGGTTCACCATATTAGCCTAATGCTTGTTCAATATCTACAAGCTAGCATTCTAGTAGCACATCCACCCAGAGGACTTCTTTAGTATTGTATCCATTCCAATCGATACCGAAATGCTTACACCTACTGTCTTTCCATATGGCTTCACTTTTTCAATGCCTCATCTAAGCCCCATGACCACCCTTTCAAAACCTTGTTTTGAAGCATGCAATCCATTTCAAGAAAAAACTTATTCCACATGGTGATTCTGTTATCAAGGAGTCTTTCCATTGTTTTACTTTCAATTAAAGCAAGCCTTCCTTCTAATCTCTCCTCAAATGAAAATGCCCTCTGCTGGTTTATCTGTGTATTGCTAACAGCTCTCTATGTTCTAATGCTACTGTGCATTGCATGCAGAAAATAACCCTGGGGCGTCGCCGCAGTATGTAAATTTATCTATGAAAAATGTTTGTATAGCAATTTCGTTCTTCCTATCTCTTGTACCCTTCTGTCTTGCATCAACTCACTGTTACATCCTGTCCTGGTATGACTTTTCCCCAGCTTTGTATACGGCCTTTATTAAACATTTTCAAATTTTAAACAGCAATCAAAATAACAGGGGCTTGGAACCTACCCCTCTGAAAAAAAGGCTCACTCTTTAAAAGTTTCCTTGCAAGTGCACTTTGTTACAAATCAGTGCTTGTAGCAATTTCTCATTGCAGGCTAAGTGGAAGCTGCAAATGCCTTTTTAACGGCACAGTTATAAAGAATAGTTGAAATGGTTGCTCAGGTCAACAGCCAATACCTTAGCTAGCTAGTGATTGTCTTAATCATGGTTGGTTGTCTGTGAGACATTTATAAACCCTGCACTATTCTATAGTTTTCTATGTCAATGCATTGCAGCTATACACTAACTACATTGGAGATATCATAGGAGCTTGCAAGAGTTACATCATTTCTTGCCTTTAGTTTACTCTTGCAATCTGGGAGACAGTAGGGTAGGTGGAGGCAGAAGAACAGAAGTAGCAGCAGAGGCAATATCCTGCTCACAGCTTTTTTTTCATCATGCCCCATTTCAAATCTTCTGGGGCACCTTTTCACAATTCATTGGCTTGCACCAACATACATATTAAGAACAACAATCTCAATAGCTCACCACATCTGCATCACTAAGACTATCACAGTGTCATGCCTCCTACAACTTCTTTTACCAACACTACAGACAGTGGACTTCGCCTATTCGAAGAAGTAGAAGAAGAAGAAGAAGAAGAAGAAAACAAAAATTACACATTACCATGTAGAACACAAACAAAATAGGATACACAAAACTATATATCCTGAAACCACTCAAACATACTACCCCGCATCCTCTTATCACGTATGAACTAAACATATCACCTAGTGCGGCTCATATGGTTCACCATATTAGCCTAATGCTTGTTCAATATCTACAAGCTGGCAGTCTAGTCGCACATCCACCCAGAGGACTTCTTTAGTATTGTATCCATTCCAAATCGATACCGAAATGCTTACACCTACTGTCTTTCCATATGGCTTCACTTTTTCAATGCCTCATCTAAGCCCCATGACCACCCTTTCAAAACCTTGTTTTAAAGCATGCAATCCATTTCAAGAAAAAACTTATTCCACATGGTGATTCTGTTATCAAGGAGTCTTTCCATTGTTTTACTTTCAATTAAAGCAAGCCTTCCTACTAATCTCTCCTCAAATGAAAATGCCCTCTGCTGGTTGATCTGTGTATTGCTCTGGGCTATGTAATTCAAATATAGACGACCTTTCTTCTAATCTCTCTTCAATTGCCCTCTGTTGGTTGATTTGTGTATTGCTAACAGCTCTCTATGTTCTAATGCTACTGTGCATTGCATGCAGAAAATAACCCTGGGGCGTCGCCGCAGTATGTAAATTCATCTATGAAAAATGTTTGTATAGCAATTTCATTCTTCCAATCTCTTGAACCCTTCTGTCTTGCATCAACTCACTGTTACATCCTGTCCTGGTATGACTTTTCCCCAGCTTTGTATACGGCCTTTATTAAACATTTTCAAATTTTAAACAGCAATCAAAATGACAGGGGCTTGGAACCTACCCTTCTGAAAAAAAGGCTCACTCTCTAAAAGTTTCCTTGCATGTGATGAGTTGCACTTTGTTACAAATCAGTGCTTGTCGCAATTTCTCGTTGCAGGCTAAGTGGAAGCTGCAAATGCCTTTTTAAAGGCACAGTTATAAAGAATAGTTGAAATGGTTGCTCAGGTCAACAGCCAATACGCTAGCTAGCTAGTGATTGTCTTAATCATGGTTGGTTGTCTGTGAGACATTTATAAACCCTGCACTGTTCTATAGTTTTCTATGTCAATGCATTGCAGCTATACACTTACTACATTGGAAATTTCATAGGAGCTTGCAAGAGTTACATCATTTCTTGCCTTTAGTTTACGCTTGCAATCTGGGAGACCGTTGGTCGAGGTGGAGGAAGAAGAACAGAAGTAGCAGCAGAGGCAATATCCTGCTCACAGCTTTATTTCATCATGCCCCATTTCAAATCTTCTGGGGCACCTTTTCACAATTCATTGGTTTGCACCAACATACACATTAAGAACAACAATCTCAATAGCTCACCACATCTGCATCACTAAGACTATCACAGTGTCATGCCTCCTACAACTTCTTTTACCAACACTACAGACAGTGGACTTCGCCTATTCGAAGAAGAAGAAGAAGAAGAAGAAGTAGAAGAAAACAAAAATTACACATTACCATGTAGAACACACACAAAATAGGATACACAAACCTATATATCCTGAAACCACTCAAACATACTACCCTGCATCCTCTTATCACGTATGAACTAAACATATCACCTAGTGCGGCTCATATGGTTCACCATATTAGCCTAATGCTTGTTCAATATCTACAAGCTAGCAGTCTAGTAGCACATCCACCCAGAGGACTTCTTTAGTATTGTATCCATTCCAATCGATACCGAAATGCTTACACCTACTGTCTTTCCATATGGCTTCACTTTTTCAATGCCTCATCTAAGCCCCATGACCACCCTTTCAAAACCTTGTTTTGAAGCATGCAATCCATTTCAAGAAAAAACTTATTTCACATGGTGATTCTGTTATCAAGGAGTCTTTCCATTGTTTTACTTTCAATTAAAGCAAGCCTTCCTACTAATCTCTCCTCAAATGAAAATGCCCTCTGCTGGTTGATCTGTGTATTGCTATGGGCTATGTAATTCAAATAAAGACGACCTTTCTTCTAATCTCTCTTCAATTGCCCTCTGTTGGTTGATTTGTGTATTGCTAACAGCTCTCTATGTTCTAATGCTACTGTGCATTGCATGCAGAAAATAACCCTGGGGCGTCGCCGCAGTATGTAAATTCATCTATGAAAAATGTTTGTATAGCAATTTCCTTCTTCCTATCTCTTGTACCCTTCTGTCTTGCATCAACTCACTGTTACATCCTGTCCTGGTATGACTTTTCCCCAGCTTTGTATACGGCCTTTATTAAACAGTTTCAAATTTTAAACAGCAATCAAAATAACAGGGGCTTGGAACCTACCCCTCTGAAAAAAAGGCTCACTCTTTAAAAGTTTCCTTGCAAGTGATGAGTTGCACTTTGTTACAAATCAGTGCTTGTAGCAATTTCTCATTGCAGGCTAAGTGGATGCTGCAAATGCCTTTTTAAAGGCACAGTTATAAAGAATAGTTGAAATGGTTGCTCAGGTCAACAGCCAATACGCTAGCTAGCTAGTGATTGTCTTAATCATGGTTGGTTGTCTGTGAGACATATATAAACCCTGCACTGTTCTATAGTTTTCTATGTCAATGCATTGCAGCTATACACTTACTACATTGGAAATATCATAGGAGCTTGCAAGAGTTACATCATTTCTTACCTTTAGTTTACTCTTGCAATCTGGGAGACAGTAGGGGAGGTGGAGGAAGAAGAACAGAAGTAGCAGCAGATGCAATATCCTGCTCACAGCTTTTTTTCATCATGCCCCATTTCAAATCTTCTGGGGCACCATTTCACAATTCATTGGTTTGCACCAACATACACATTAAGAACAACAATCTCAATAGCTCACCACATCTGCATCACTAAGACTATCACAGTGTCATGCCTCCTACAACTTCTTTTACCAACACTACAGACAGTGGACTTCGCCTATTCGAAGAAGAAGAAGAAGAAGAAGTAGAAGAAAACAAAAAATACACATTACCATGTAGAACACACACAAAATAGGATACACAAACCTATATATCCTGAAACCACTCAAACATACTACCCTGCATCCTCTTATCACATATGAACTAAACATATCACCTAGTGCGGCTCATATGGTTCACCATATTAGCCTAATGCTTGTTCAATATCTACAAGCTAGCAGTCTAGTAGCACATCCACCCAGAGGACTTCTTTAGTATTGTATCCATTCCAATCGATACCGAAATGCTTACACCTACTGTCTTTCCATATGGCTTCACTTTTTCAATGCCTCATCTAAGCCCCATGACCACCCTTTCAAAACCTTGTTTTGAAGCATGCAATCCATTTCAAGAAAAAACTTATTCCACATGGTGATTCTGTTATCAAGGAGTCTTTCCATTGTTTTACTTTCAATTAAAGCAAGCCTTCCTTCTAATCTCTCCTCAAATGAAAATGCCCTCTGCTGGTTTATCTGCGTATTGCTAACAGCTCTCTATGTTCTAATGCTACTGTGCATTGCATGCAGAAAATAACCCTGGGGCGTCGCCGCAGTATGTAAATTTATCTATGAAAAATGTTTGTATAGCAATTTCGTTCTTCCTATCTCTTGTACCCTTCTGTCTTGCATCAACTCACTGTTACATCCTGTCCTGGTATGACTTTTCCCCAGCTTTGTATACGCCCTTTATTAAACAGTTTCAAATTTTAAACAGCAATCAAAATAACAGGGGCTTGGAAGCTACCCCTCTGAAAAAAAGGCTCACTCTTTAAAAGTTTCCTTGCAAGTGATGACTTGCTCTTTGTTACAAATCAGTGCTTGTAGCAATTTCTCATTGCAGGCTAAGTGGAAGCTGCAAATGCCTTTTTAAAGGCACAGTTATAAAGAATAGTTGAAATGGTTGCTCAGGTCAACAGCCAAAACCTCAGCTAGCTAGCTAGCTAGTGATTATCTGAATCATGGTTGGTTGTCATCCCTGCACTGTGCTCTAGTTTTCTATGTCAATGCACTTACTACATTGGAAATATCATAGGAGCTTGCAAGAGTTACATCATTTCTTGCCTTTAGTTTACTCTTGCAATCTGGGAGACAGTAGGGGAGGTGGAGGAAGAAGAACAGAAGTAGCAGCAGAGGCAATATCCTGCTCACAGCTTTATTTCATCATGCCCCATTTCAAATCTTCTGGGGCACCTTTTCACAATTCATTGGTTTGCACCAACATACACATTAAGAACAACAATCTCAATAGCTCACCACATCTGCATCACTAAGACTATCACAGTGTCATGCCTCCTACAACTTCTTTTACCAACACTACAGACAGTGGACTTCGCCTATTCGAAGAAGAAGAAGAAGAAGAAGAAGAAAACAAAAATTACACATTACCATGTAGAACACACACAAAATAGGATACACAAACCTATATATCCTGAAACCACTCAAACATACTACCCTGCATCCTCTTATCACGTATGAACTAAACATATCACCTAGTGCGGCTCATATGGTTCACCATATTAGCCTAATGCTTGTTCAATATGTACAAGCTAGCAGTCTAGTAGCACATCCACCCAGAGGACTTATTTAGTATTGTATCCATTCCAATCGATACCGAAATGCTTACACCTACTGTCTTTCCATATGGCTTCACTTTTTCAATGCCTCATCTAAGCCCCATGACCACCCTTTCAAAACCTTGTTTTGAAGCATGCAATCTATTTCAAGAAAAAACTTATTCCACATGGTGATTCTGTTATCAAGGAGTCTTTCCATTGTTTTACTTTCAATTAAAGCAAGCCTTCCTTCTAATCTCTCCTCAAATGAAAATGCCCTCTGCTGGTTGATCTGTGTTTTGCTAACAGCTCTCTATGTTCTAATGCTACTGTGCATTGCATGCAGAAAATAACCCTGGGGCGTCGCCGCAGTATGTAAATCTATCCATGAAAAATGTTTGTATAGCAATTTCGTTCTTCCTATCTCTTGTACCCTTCTGTTTTGCATCAACTCACTGTTACATCCTGTCCTGGTATGACTTTTCCCCAGCTTTGTATACGGCCTTTATTAAACATTTTCAAGTTTTAAACAGCAATCAAAATGACAGGGGCTTGGAACCTACCCCTCAGTAAAAAAAAAAAAAAAAAAGGCTCACTCTTTAAAAGTTTCCTTGCAAGTGATGAGTTGCACTTTGTTACAAATCAGTGCTTGTAGCAATTTCTTATTGCAGGCTAAGTGGAAGCTGCAAATGCCTTTTTAAAGGCACAGTTATAAAGAATAGTTGAAATGGTTGCTCAGGTCAACAGCCAATACCTTAGCTAGCTAGTGATTGTCTTTATCATGGTTGGTTGTCTGTGAGACATTTATAAACCCTGCACTGTTCTATAGTTTTCTATGTCAATGCATTGCAGCTATGCACTTACTACATTGGAAATATCATAGGAGCTTGCAAGAGTTACATCATTTCTTGCCTTTAGTTTACTCTTGCAATCTGGGAGACAGTAGGGTAGGTGGAGGCAGAAGAACAGAAGTAGCAGCAGAGGCAATATCCTGCTCACAGCTTTTTTTTCATCATGCCCCATTTCAAATCTTCTGGGGCACCTTTTCACAATTCATTGGCTTGCACCAACATACACATTAAGAACAACAATCTCAATAGCTCACCACATCTGCATCACTAAGACTATCACAGTGTCATGCCTCCTACAACTTCTTTTACCAACACTACAGACAGTGGACTTCGCCTATTCGAAGAAGAAGAAGAAGAAGAAGAAGAAGAAGAAGAAGAAGAAGAAAACAAAAATTACACATTACCATGTAGAACACAAACAAAATAGGATACACAAAACTATATATCCTGAAACCACTCAAACATACTACCCCGCATCCTCTTATCACGTATGAACTAAACATATCACCTAGTGCGGCTCATATGGTTCACCATATTAGCCTAATGCTTGTTCAATATCTACAAGCTGGCAGTCTAGTAGCACATCCACCCAGAGGACTTCTTTAGTATTGTATCCATTCCAATCGATACCGAAATGCTTACACCTACTGTCTTTCCATATGGCTTCACTTTTTCAATGCCTCATCTAAGCCCCATGACCACCCTTTCAAAACCTTGTTTTAAAGCATGCAATCCATTTCAAGAAAAAACTTATTCCACATGGTGATTCTGTTATCAAGGAGTCTTTCCATTGTTTTACTTTCAATTAAAGCAAGCCTTCCTACTAATCTCTCCTCAAATGAAAATGCCCTCTGCTGGTTGATCTGTGTATTGCTATGGGCTATGTAATTCAAATAAAGACGACCTTTCTTCTAATCTCTCTTCAATTGCCCTCTGTTGGTTGATTTGTGTATTGCTAACAGCTCTCTATGTTCTAATACTACTGTGCATTGCATGCAGAAAATAACCCTGGGGCGTCGCCGCAGTATGTAAATTCATCTATGAAAAATGTTTGTATAGCAATTTCGTTCTTCCAATCTCTTGTACCCTTCTGTCTTGCATCAACTCACTGTTACATCCTGTCCTGGTATGACTTTTCCCCAGCTTTGTATACGGCCTTTATTAAACATTTTCAAATTTTAAACAGCAATCAAAATAACAGGGGCTTGGAACCTACCCCTCTGAAAAAAAGGCTCACTCTTTAAAAGTTTCCTTGCAAGTGATGAGTTGCACTTTGTTACAAATCAGTGCTTGTAGCAATTTCTCATTGCAGGCTAAGTGGAAGCTGCAAATGCCTTTTTAAATGCACAGTTATAAAGAATAGTTGAAATGGTTGCTCAGGTCAACAGCCAATACCTAGCTAGTGATTGTCTTAATCATGGTTGGTTGTCAACCCTGCACTGTTCTATAGTTTTCTATGTCAATGCATTGCAGCTATACACTTACTACATTGGAAATATCATAGGAGCTTGCAAGAGTTACATCATTTCTTGTCTTTAGTTTACTCTTGCAATCTGGGAGACAGAAGGGGAGGTGGAGGAAGAAGAACAGAAGTAGCAGCAGAGGCAATATCCTGCTCACAGCTTTATTTCATCATGCCCCATTTCACATCTTCTGGGGCACCTTTTCACAATTCATTGGTTTGCACCAACATACACATTAAGAACAACAATCTCAATAGCTCACCACATCTGCATCACTAAGACTATCACAGTGTCATGCCTCCTACAACTTCTTTTACCAACAATACAGACAGTGGACTTCGCCTATTTGAAGAAGAAGAAGAAGAAGAAGAAGAAGAAGAAGAAAACAAAAATTACACATTACCATGTAGAACACACACAAAATAGGATACACAAACCTATATATCCTGAAACCACTCAAACATACTACCCTGCATCCTCTTATCACGTATGAACTAAACCTATCACCTAGTGCGGCTCATATGGTTCACCATATTAGCCTAATGCTTGTTCAATATGTACAAGCTAGCAGTCTAGTAGCACATCCACCCAGAGGACTTATTTAGTATTGTATCCATTCCAATCGATACCGAAATGCTTACACCTACTGTCTTTCCATATGGCTTCACTTTTTCAATGCCTCATCTAAGCCCCATGACCACCCTTTCAAAACCTTGTTTTGAAGCATGCAATCCATTTCAAGAAAAAACTTATTCCACATGGTGATTCTGTTATCAAGGAGTCTTTCCATTGTTTTACTTTCAATTAAAGCAAGCCTTCCTTCTAATCTCTCCTCAAATGAAAATGCCCTCTGCTGGTTGATCTGTGTATTGCTAACAGCTCTCTATGTTCTAATGCTCCTGTGCATTGCATGCAGAAAATAACCCTGGGGCGTCGCCGCAGTATGTAAATCTATCCATGAAAAATGTTTGTATAGCAATTTCGTTCTTCCTATCTCTTGTACCCTTCTGTCTTGCATCAACTCACTGTTACATCCTGTCCTGGTATGACTTTTCCCCAGCTTTGTATACGGCCTTTATTAAACATTTTCAAATTTTAAACAGCAATCAAAATGACAGGGGCTTGGATCCTACCCCTCTGGAAAAAAAAGGCTACTCTTTAAAAGTTTCCTTGCATGTGATGAGTTGCACTTTGTTACAAATCAGTGCTTGTAGCAATTTCTCATTGCAGGCTAAGTGGAAGCTGCAAATGCCTTTTTAAAGGCACAGTTATAAAGAATAGTTGAAATGGTTGCTCAGGTCAACAGCCAATACCTTAGCTAGCTAGTGATTGTCTTAATCATGGTTGGTTGTCTGTGAGACATTTATAAACCATGCACTGTTCTATAGTTTTCTATGTCAATGCATTGCAGCTATACACTTACTACATTGGAAATATCATAGGAGCTTGCAAGAGTTACATCATTTCTTGCCTTTAGTTTACTCTTGCAATCTGGGAGACAGTAGGGTAGGTGGAGGAAGAAGAACAGAAGTAGCAGCAGAGGCAATATCCTGCTCACAGCTTTTTTTTCATCATGCCCCATTTCAAATCTTCTGGGGCACCTTTTCACAATTCAGTGGCTTGCACCAACATACACATTAAGAACAACAATCTCAATAGCTCACCACATCTGCATCACTAAGACTATCACAGTGTCATGCCTCCTACAACTTCTTTTACCAACACTACAGACAGTGGACTTCGCCTATTCGAAGAAGAAGAAGAAGAAGAAGAAAACAAAAATTACACATTACCATGTAGAACACACACAAAATAGGATACACAAACCTATATATCCTGAAACCACTCAAACATACTACCCTGCATCCTCTTATCACGTATGAACTAAACATATCACCTAGTGCGGCTCATATGGTTCACCATATTAGCCTAATGCTTGTTCAATATGTACAAGCTAGCAGTCTAGTAGCACATCCACCCAGAGGACTTCTTTAGTATTGTATCCATTCCAATCGATACCGAAATGCTTACACCTACTGTCTTTCCATATGGCTTCACTTTTTCAATGCCTCATCTAAGCCCCATGACCACCCTTTCAAAACCTTGTTTTGAAGCATGCAATCCATTTCAAGAAAAAAACTTATTCCACATGGTGATTCTGTTATCAAGGAGTCTTTCCATTGTTTTACTTTCAATTAAAGCAAGCCTTCCTACTAATCTCTCCTCAAATGAAAATGCCCTCTGCTGGTTGATCTGTGTAATGCTATGGGCTATGTAATTCAAATAAAGATGACCTTTCTTCTAATCTCTCTTCAATTGCCCTCTGTTGGTTGATTTGTGTATTGCTAACAGCTCTCTATGTTCTAATGCTACTGTGCATTGCATGCAGAAAATAACCCTGGGGCGTCGCCGCAGTATGTAAATTTATCCATGAAAAATGTTTGTATAGCAATTTCGTTCTTCCTATCTCTTGTACCCTTCTGTCTTGCATCAACTCACTGTTACATCCTGTCCTGGTATGACTTTTCCCCAGCTTTGTATACGGCCTTTATTAAACATTTTCAAGTTTTAAACAGCAATCAAAATGACAGGGGATTGGAACCTACCCCTCTGTAAAAAAGGCTTACTCTTTAAAAGTTTCCTTGCAAGTGATGAGTTGCAATTTGTTACAAATCAGTGCTTGTAGCAATTTCTCATTGCAGGCTAAGTGGAAGCTGCAAATGCCTTTTTAAAGGCACAGTTATAAAGAATAGTTGAAATGGTTGCTCAGGTCAACAGCCAATACCTTAGCTAGCTAGTGATTGTCTTAATCATGGTTGGTTGTCTGTGAGACATTTATAAACCCTGCACTGTTCTATAGTTTTCTATGTCAATGCATTGCAGCTATACACTTACTACATTGGAAATATCATAGGAGCTTGCAAGAGTTACATCATTTCTTGCCTTTAGTTTACTCTTGCAATCTGGGAGACAGTAGGGTAGGTGGAGGCAGAAGAACAGAAATAGCAGCAGAGGCAATATCCTGCTCACAGCTTTTTTTTCATCATGCCCCATTTCAAATCTTCTGGGGCACCTTTTCACAATTCATTGGCTTGCACCAACATACACATTAAGAACAACAATCTCAATAGCTCACCACATCTGCATCACTAAGACTATCACAGTGTCATGCCTCCTACAACTTCTTTTACCAACACTACAGACAGTGGACTTCGCCTATTCGAAGAAGAAGAAGAAGAAGAAGAAGAAGAAGAAGAAGAAAACAAAAATTACACATTACCATGTAGAACACAAACAAAATAGGATACACAAACCTATATATCCTGAAACCACTCAAACATACTACCCCGCATCCTCTTATCACGTATGAACTAAACATATCACCTAGTGCGGCTCATATGGTTCACCATATTAGCCTAATGCTTGTTCAATATCTACAAGCTAGCAGTCTAGTAGCACATCCACCCAGAGGACTTCTTTAGTATTGTATCCATTCCAATCGATACCGAAATGCTTACACCTACTGTCTTTCCATATGGCTTCACTTTTTCAATGCCTCATCTAAGCCCCATGACCACCCTTTCAAAACCTTGTTTTGAAGCATGCAATCCATTTCAAGAAAAAACTTATTCCACATGGTGATTCTGTTATCAAGGAGTCTTTCCATTGTTTTACTTTCAATTAAAGCAAGCCTTCCTACTAATCTCTCCTCAAATGAAAATGCCCTCTGCTGGTTGATCTGTGTATTGCTATGGGCTATGTAATTCAAATAAAGACGACCTTTCTTCTAATCTCTCTTCAATTGCCCTCTGTTGGTTGATTTGTGTATTGCTAACAGCTCTCTATGTTCTAATGCTACTGTGCATTGCATGCAGAAAATAACCCTGGGGCGTCGCCGCAGTATGTAAATTCATCTATGAAAAATGTTTGTATAGCAATTTCGTTCTTCCTATCTCTTGTACCCTTCTGTCTTGCATCAACTCACTGTTACATCCTGTCCTGGTATGACTTTTCCCCAGCTTTGTATACGGCCTTTATTAAACAGTTTCAAATTTTAAACAGCAATCAAAATAACAGGGGCTTGGAACCTACCCCTCTGAAAAAAAGGCTAACTCTTTAAAAGTTTCCTTGCAAGTGATGAGTTGCACTTTGTTACAAATCAGTGCTTGTAGCAATTTCTCATTGCAGGCTAAGTGGAAGCTGCAAATGCCTTTTTTAAAGGCACAGTTATAAAGATTAGTTGAAATGGTTGCTCAGGTCAACAGCCAATACGCTAGCTAGCTAGCTAGCTAGTGATTGTCTTAATCATGGTTGGTTGTCTGTGAGACATTTATAAACCCTGCACTGTTCTATAGTTTTCTATGTCAATGCATTGCAGCTATACACTTACTACATTGGAACTATCATAGGAGCTTGCAAGAGTTACATCATTTCTTACCTTTAGTTTACTCTTGCAATCTGGGAGACAGTAGGGGAGGTGGAGGAAGAAGAACAGAAGTAGCAGCAGATGCAATATCCTGCTCACAGCTTTTTTTCATCATGCCCCATTTCAAATCTTCTGGGGCACCTTTTCACAATTCATTGGTTTGCACCAACATACACATTAAGAACAACAATCTCAATAGCTCACCACATCTGCATCACTAAGATTATCACAGTGTCATGCCTCCTACAACTTCTTTTACCAACACTACAGACAGTGGACTTCGCCTATTCGAAGAAGAAGAAGAAGAAGAAGTAGAAGAAAACAAAAAATACACATTACCATGTAGAACACACACAAAATAGGATACACAAACCTATATATCCTGAAACCACTCAAACATACTACCCTGCATCCTCTTATCACGTATGAACTAAACATATCACCTAGTGCAGCTCATATGGTTCACCATATTAGCCTAATGCTTGTTCAATATCTACAAGCTAGCAGTCTAGTAGCACATCCACCCAGAGGACTTCTTTAGTATTGTATCCATTCCAATCGATACCGAAATGCTTACACCTACTGTCTTTCCATATGGCTTCACTTTTTCAATGCCTCATCTAAGCCCCATGACCACCCTTTCAAAACCTTGTTTTGAAGCATGCAATCCATTTCAAGAAAAAACTTATTCCACATGGTGATTCTGTTATCAAGGAGTCTTTCCATTGTTTTACTTTCAATTAAAGCAAGCCTTCCTTCTAATCTCTCCTCAAATGAAAATGCCCTCTGCTGGTTTATCTGTGTATTGCTAACAGCTCTCTATGTTCTAATGCTACTGTGCATTGCATGCAGAAAATAACCCTGGGGCGTCGCCGCAGTATGTAAATTTATCTATGAAAAATGTTTGTATAGCAATTTCGTTCTTCCTATCTCTTGTACCCTTCTGTCTTGCATCAACTCACTGTTACATCCTGTCCTGGTATGACTTTTCCCCAGCTTTGTATACGGCCTTTATTAAACATTTTCAAATTTTAAACAGCAATCAAAATAACAGGGGCTTGGAACCTACCCCTCTGAAAAAAAGGCTCACTCTTTAAAAGTTTCCTTGCAAGTGATGAGTTGCACTTTGTTACAAATCAGTGCTTGTAGCAATTTCTCATTGCAGGCTAAGTGGAAGCTGCAAATGCCTTTTTAAAGGCACAGTTATAAAGAATAGTTGAAATGGTTGCTCAGGTCAACAGCCAATACCTTAGCTAGCTAGTGATTGTCTTAATCATGGTTGGTTGTCTGTGAGACATTTATAAACCCTGCTCTGTTCTATAGTTTTCTATGTCAATGCATTGCAGCTATACACTAACTACATTGGAGATATCATAGGAGCTTGCAAGAGTTACATCATTTCTTGCCTTTAGTTTACTCTTGCAATCTGGGAGACAGTAGGGGAGGTGGAGGCAGAAGAACAGAAGTAGCAGCAGAGGCAATATCCTGCTCACAGCTTTTTTTTCATCATGCCACATTTCAAATCTTCTGGGGCACCTTTTCACAATTCATTGGTTTGCACCAACATACACATTAAGAACAACAATCTCAATAGCTCACCACATCTGCATCACTAAGACTATCACAGTGTCATGCCTCCTACAACTTCTTTTACCAACACTACAGACAGTGGACTTCGCCTATTCGAAGAAGAAGAAGAAGAAGAAGAAGAAAACAAAAATTACACATTACCATGTAGAACACAAACAAAATAGGATACACAAAACTATATATCCTGAAACCACTCAAACATACTACCCCGCATCCTCTTATCACGTATGAACTAAACATATCACCTAGTGCGGCTCATATGGTTCACCATATTAGCCTAATGCTTGTTCAATATCTACAAGCTGGCAGTCTAGTCGCACATCCACCCAGAGGACTTCTTTAGTATTGTATCCATTCCAATCGATACCGAAATGCTTACACCTACTGTCTTTCCATATGGCTTCACTTTTTCAATGCCTCATCTAAGCCCCATGACCACCCTTTCAAAACCTTGTTTTGAAGCATGCAATCCATTTCAAGAAAAAACTTATTCCACATGGTGATTCTGTTATCAAGGAGTCTTTCCATTGTTTTACTTTCAATTAAAGCAAGCCTTCCTTCTAATCTCTCCTCAAATGAAAATGCCCTCTGCTGGTTTATCTGTGTATTGCTAAAAGCTCTCTATGTTCTAATGCTACTGTGCATTGCATGCAGAAAATAACCCTGGGGCGTCGCCGCAGTATGTAAATTTATCTATGAAAAATGTTTGTATAGCAATTTCGTTCTTCCTATCTCTTGTACCCTTCTGTCTTGCATCAACTCACTGTTACATCCTGTCCTGGTATGACTTTTCCCCAGCTTTGTATACGGCCTTTATTAAACATTTTCAAATTTTAAACAGCAATCAAAATAACAGGGGCTTGGAACCTACCCCTCTGAAAAAAAGGCTCACTCTTTAAAAGTTTCCTTGCAAGTGATGAGTTGCACTTTGTTACAAATCAGTGCTTGTAGCAATTTCTCATTGCAGGCTAAGTGGAAGCTGCAAATGCCTTTTTAAAGGCACAGTTATAAAGAATAGTTGAAATGGTTGCTCAGGTCAACAGCCAATACCTTAGCTAGCTAGTGATTGTCTTAATCATGGTTGGTTGTCTGTGAGACATTTATAAACCCTGCTCTGTTCTATAGTTTTCTATGTCAATGCATTGCAGCTATACACTAACTACATTGGAGATATCATAGGAGCTTGCAAGAGTTACATCATTTCTTGCCTTTAGTTTACTCTTGCAATCTGGGAGACAGTAGGGTAGGTGGAGGCAGAAGAACAGAAGTAGCAGCAGAGGCAATATCCTGCTCACAGCTTTTTTTTCATCATGCCACATTTCAAATCTTCTGGGGCACCTTTTCACAATTCATTGGATTGCACCAACATACACATTAAGAACAACAATCTCAATAGCTCACCACATCTGCATCACTAAGACTATCACAGTGTCATGCCTCCTACAACTTCTTTTACCAACACTACAGACAGTGGACTTCGCCTATTCGAAGAAGAAGAAGAAGAAGAAGAAGAAAACAAAAATTACACATTACCATGTAGAACACAAACAAAATAGGATACACAAAACTATATATCCTGAAACCACTCAAACATACTACCCCGCATCCTCTTATTACGTATGAACTAAACATATCACCTAGTGCGGCTCATATGGTTCACCATATTAGCCTAATGCTTGTTCAATATCTACAAGCTGGCAGTCTAGTCGCACATCCACCCAGAGGACTTCTTTAGTATTGTATCCATTCCAATCGATACCGAAATGCTTACACCTACTGTCTTTCCATATGGCTTCACTTTTTCAATGCCTCATCTAAGCCCCATGACCACCCTTTCAAAACCTTGTTTTAAAGCATGCAATCCATTTCAAGAAAAAACTTATTCCACATGGTGATTCTGTTATCAAGGAGTCTTTCCATTGTTTTACTTTCAATTAAAGCAAGCCTTCCTACTAATATCTCCTCAAATGAAAATGCCCTCTGCTGGTTGATCTGTGTATTGCTCTGGGCTATGTAATTCAAATATAGACGACCTTTCTTCTAATCTCTCTTCAATTGCCCTCTGTTGGTTGATTTGTGTATTGCTAACAGCTCTCTATGTTCTAATGCTACTGTGCATTGCATGCAGAAAATAACCCTGGGGCGTCGCCGCAGTATGTAAATTCATCTATGAAAAATGTTTGTATAGCAATTTCATTCTTCCAATCTCTTGAACCCTTCTGTCTTGCATCAACTCACTGTTACATCCTGTCCTGGTATGACTTTTCCCCAGCTTTGTATACGGCCTTTATTAAACATTTTCAAATTTTAAACAGCAATCAAAATGACAGGGGCTTGGAACCTACCCTTCTGAAAAAAAGGCTCACTCTCTAAAAGTTTCCTTGCATGTGATGAGTTGCACTTTGTTACAAATCAGTGCTTGTTGCAATTTCTCGTTGCAGGCTAAGTGGAAGCTGCAAATGCCTTTTTAAAGGCACAGTTATAAAGAATAGTTGAAATGGTTGCTCAGGTCAACAGCCAATACGCTAGCTAGCTAGTGATTGTCTTAATCATGGTTGGTTGTCTGTGAGACATTTATAAACCCTGCACTGTTCTATAGTTTTCTATGTCAATGCATTGCAGCTATACACTTACTACATTGGAAATTTCATAGGAGCTTGCAAGAGTTACATCATTTCTTGCCTTTAGTTTACGCTTGCAATCTGGGAGACCGTTGGTCGAGGTGGAGGAAGAAGAACAGAAGTAGCAGCAGAGGCAATATCCTGCTCACAGCTTTATTTCATCATGCCCCATTTCAAATCTTCTGGGGCACCTTTTCACAATTCATTGGTTTGCACCAACATACACATTAAGAACAACAATCTCAATAGCTCACCACATCTGCATCACTAAGACTATCACAGTGTCATGCCTCCTACAACTTCTTTTACCAACACTACAGACAGTGGACTTCGCCTATTCGAAGAAGAAGAAGAAGAAGAAGAAGAAGAAGTAGAAGAAAACAAAAATTACACATTACCATGTAGAACACACACAAAATAGGATACACAAACCTATATATCCTGAAACCACTCAAACATACTACCCTGCATCCTCTTATCACGTATGAACTAAACATATCACCTAGTGCGGCTCATATGGTTCACCATATTAGCCTAATGCTTGTTCAATATCTACAAGCTAGCAGTCTAGTAGCACATCCACCCAGAGGACTTCTTTAGTATTGTATCCATTCCAATCGATACCGAAATGCTTACACCTACTGTCTTTCCATATGGCTTCACTTTTTCAATGCCTCATCTAAGCCCCATGACCACCCTTTCAAAACCTTGTTTTGAAGCATGCAATCCATTTCAAGAAAAAACTTATTTCACATGGTGATTCTGTTATCAAGGAGTCTTTCCATTGTTTTACTTTCAATTAAAGCAAGCCTTCCTACTAATCTCTCCTCAAATGAAAATGCCCTCTGCTGGTTGATCTGTGTATTGCTATGGGCTATGTAATTCAAATAAAGACGACCTTTCTTCTAATCTCTCTTCAATTGCCCTCTGTTGGTTGATTTGTGTATTGCTAACAGCTCTCTATGTTCTAATGCTACTGTGCATTGCATGCAGAAAATAACCCTGGGGCGTCGCCGCAGTATGTAAATTCATCTATGAAAAATGTTTGTATAGCAATTTCGTTCTTCCTATCTCTTGTACCCTTCTGTCTTGCATCAACTCACTGTTACATCCTGTCCTGGTATGACTTTTCCCCAGCTTTGTATACGGCCTTTATTAAACAGTTTCAAATTTTAAACAGCAATCAAAATAACAGGGGCTTGGAACCTACCCCTCTGAAAAAAAGGCTCACTCTTTAAAAGTTTCCTTGCAAGTGATGAGTTGCACTTTGTTACAAATCAGTGCTTGTAGCAATTTCTCATTGCAGGCTAAGTGGATGCTGCAAATGCCTTTTTAAAGGCACAGTTATAAAGAATAGTTGAAATGGTTGCTCAGGTCAACAGCCAAAACCTCAGCTAGCTAGCTAGCTAGTGATTGTCTGAATCATGGTTGGTTGTCATCCCTGCACTGTGCTCTAGTTTTCTATGTCAATGCACTTACTACATTGGAAATATCATAGGAGCTTGCAAGAGTTACATCATTTCTTGCCTTTAGTTTACTCTTGCAATCTGGGAGACAGTAGGGGAGGTGGAGGAAGAAGAACAGAAGTAGCAGCAGAGGCAATATCCTGCTCACAGCTTTATTTCATCATGCCCCATTTCAAATCTTCTGGGGCACCTTTTCACAATTCATTGGTTTGCACCAACATACACATTAAGAACAACAATCTCAATAGCTCACCACATCTGCATCACTAAGACTATCACAGTGTCATGCCTCCTACAACTTCTTTTACCAACACTACAGACAGTGGACTTCGCCTATTCGAAGAAGAAGAAGAAGAAGAAGAAGAAGAAGTAGAAGAAAACAAAAATTACACATTACCATGTAGAACACACACAAAATAGGATACACAAACCTATATATCCTGAAACCACTCAAACATACTACCCTGCATCCTCTTATCACGTATGAACTAAACATATCACCTAGTGCGGCTCATATGGTTCACCATATTAGCCTAATGCTTGTTCAATATCTACAAGCTAGCAGTCTAGTAGCACATCCACCCAGAGGACTTCTTTAGTATTGTATCCATTCCAATCGATACCGAAATGCTTACACCTACTGTCTTTCCATATGGCTTCACTTTTTCAATGCCTCATCTAAGCCCCATGACCACCCTTTCAAAACCTTGTTTTGAAGCATGCAATCCATTTCAAGAAAAAACTTATTTCACATGGTGATTCTGTTATCAAGGAGTCTTTCCATTGTTTTACTTTCAATTAAAGCAAGCCTTCCTACTAATCTCTCCTCAAATGAAAATGCCCTCTGCTGGTTGATCTGTGTATTGCTATGGGCTATGTAATTCAAATAAAGACGACCTTTCTTCTAATCTCTCTTCAATTGCCCTCTGTTGGTTGATTTGTGTATTGCTAACAGCTCTCTATGTTCTAATGCTACTGTGCATTGCATGCAGAAAATAACCCTGGGGCGTCGCCGCAGTATGTAAATTCATCTATGAAAAATGTTTGTATAGCAATTTCGTTCTTCCTATCTCTTGTACCCTTCTGTCTTGCATCAACTCACTGTTACATCCTGTCCTGGTATGACTTTTCCCCAGCTTTGTATACGGCCTTTATTAAACAGTTTCAAATTTTAAACAGCAATCAAAATAACAGGGGCTTGGAACCTACCCCTCTGAAAAAAAGGCTCACTCTTTAAAAGTTTCCTTGCAAGTGATGAGTTGCACTTTGTTACAAATCAGTGCTTGTAGCAATTTCTCATTGCAGGCTAAGTGGATGCTGCAAATGCCTTTTTAAAGGCACAGTTATAAAGAATAGTTGAAATGGTTGCTCAGGTCAACAGCCAAAACCTCAGCTAGCTAGCTAGCTTGTGATTGTCTGAATCATGGTTGGTTGTCATCCCTGCACTGTGCTCTAGTTTTCTATGTCAATGCACTTACTACATTGGAAATATCATAGGAGCTTGCAAGAGTTACATCATTTCTTGCCTTTAGTTTACTCTTGCAATCTGGGAGACAGTAGGGGAGGTGGAGGAAGAAGAACAGAAGTAGCAGCAGAGGCAATATCCTGCTCACAGCTTTATTTCATCATGCCCCATTTCAAATCTTCTGGGGCACCTTTTCACAATTCATTGGTTTGCACCAACATACACATTAAGAACAACAATCTCAATAGCTCACCACATCTGCATCACTAAGACTATCACAGTGTCATGCCTCCTACAACTTCTTTTACCAACACTACAGACAGTGGACTTCGCCTATTCGAAGAAGAAGAAGAAGAAGAAGAAGAAAACAAAAATTACACATTACCATGTAGAACACACACAAAATAGGATACACAAACCTATATATCCTGAAACCACTCAAACATACTACCCTGCATCCTCTTATCACGTATGAACTAAACATATCACCTAGTGCGGCTCATATGGTTCACCATATTAGCCTAATGCTTGTTCAATATGTACAAGCTAGCAGTCTAGTAGCACATCCACCCAGAGGACTTATTTAGTATTGTATCCATTCCAATCGATACCGAAATGCTTACACCTACTGTCTTTCCATATGGCTTCACTTTTTCAATGCCTCATCTAAGCCCCATGACCACCCTTTCAAAACCTTGTTTTGAAGCATGCAATCCATTTCAAGAAAAAACTTATTCCACATGGTGATTCTGTTATCAAGGAGTCTTTCCATTGTTTTACTTTCAATTAAAGCAAGCCTTCCTTCTAATCTCTCCTCAAATGAAAATGCCCTCTGCTGGTTTATCTGTGTATTGCTAACAGCTCTCTATGTTCTAATGCTACTGTGCATTGCATGCAGAAAATAACCCTGGGGCGTCGCCGCAGTATGTAAATTTATCTATGAAAAATGTTTGTATAGCAATTTCGTTCTTCCTATCTCTTGTACCCTTCTGTCTTGCATCAACTCACTGTTACATCCTGTCCTGGTATGACTTTTCCCCAGCTTTGTATACGGCCTTTATTAAACATTTTCAAATTTTAAACAGCAATCAAAATAACAGGGGCTTGGAACCTACCCCTCTGAAAAAAAGGCTCACTCTTTAAAAGTTTCCTTGCAAGTGATGAGTTGCACTTTGTTACAAATCAGTGCTTGTAGCAATTTCTCATTGCAGGCTAAGTGGAAGCTGCAAATGCCTTTTTAAAGGCACAGTTATAAAGAATAGTTGAAATGGTTGCTCAGGTCAACAGCCAATACCTTAGCTAGCTAGTGATTGTCTTAATCATGGTTGGTTGTCTGTGAGACATTTATAAACCCTGCTCTGTTCTATAGTTTTCTATGTCAATGCATTGCAGCTATACACTAACTACATTGGAGATATCATAGGAGCTTGCAAGAGTTACATCATTTCTTGCCTTTAGTTTACTCTTGCAATCTGGGAGACAGTAGGGTAGGTGGAGGCAGAAGAACAGAAGTAGCAGCAGAGGCAATATCCTGCTCACAGCTTTTTTTTCATCATGCCACATTTCAAATCTTCTGGGGCACCTTTTCACAATTCATTGGATTGCACCAACATACACATTAAGAACAACAATCTCAATAGCTCACCACATCTGCATCACTAAGACTATCACAGTGTCATGCCTCCTACAACTTCTTTTACCAACACTACAGACAGTGGACTTCGCCTATTCGAAGAAGAAGAAGAAGAAGAAGAAGAAGAAAACAAAAATTACACATTACCATGTAGAACACAAACAAAATAGGATACACAAAACTATATATCCTGAAACCACTCAAACATACTACCCCGCATCCTCTTATCACGTATGAACTAAACATATCACCTAGTGCGGCTCATATGGTTCACCATATTAGCCTAATGCTTGTTCAATATCTACAAGCTGGCAGTCTAGTCGCACATCCACCCAGAGGACTTCTTTAGTATTGTATCCATTCCAATCGATACCGAAATGCTTACACCTACTGTCTTTCCATATGGCTTCACTTTTTCAATGCCTCATCTAAGCCCCATGACCACCCTTTCAAAACCTTGTTTTAAAGCATGCAATCCATTTCAAGAAAAAACTTATTCCACATGGTGATTCTGTTATCAAGGAGTCTTTCCATTGTTTTACTTTCAATTAAAGCAAGCCTTCCTACTAATATCTCCTCAAATGAAAATGCCCTCTGCTGGTTGATCTGTGTATTGCTCTGGGCTATGTAATTCAAATATAGACGACCTTTCTTCTAATCTCTCTTCAATTGCCCTCTGTTGGTTGATTTGTGTATTGCTAACAGCTCTCTATGTTCTAATGCTACTGTGCATTGCATGCAGAAAATAACCCTGGGGCGTCGCCGCAGTATGTAAATTCATCTATGAAAAATGTTTGTATAGCAATTTCATTCTTCCAATCTCTTGAACCCTTCTGTCTTGCATCAACTCACTGTTACAGCCTGTCCTGGTATGACTTTTCCCCAGCTTTGTATACGGCCTTTATTAAACATTTTCAAATTTTAAACAGCAATCAAAATGACAGGGGCTTGGAACCTACCCTTCTGAAAAAAAGGCTCACTCTCTAAAAGTTTCCTTGCATGTGATGAGTTGCACTTTGTTACAAATCAGTGCTTGTTGCAATTTCTCGTTGCAGGCTAAGTGGAAGCTGCAAATGCCTTTTTAAAGGCACAGTTATAAAGAATAGTTGAAATGGTTGCTCAGGTCAACAGCCAATACGCTAGCTAGCTAGTGATTGTCTTAATCATGGTTGGTTGTCTGTGAGACATTTATAAACCCTGCACTGTTCTATAGTTTTCTATGTCAATGCATTGCAGCTATACACTTACTACATTGGAAATTTCATAGGAGCTTGCAAGAGTTACATCATTTCTTGCCTTTAGTTTACGCTTGCAATCTGGGAGACCGTTGGTCGAGGTGGAGGAAGAAGAACAGAAGTAGCAGCAGAGGCAATATCCTGCTCACAGCTTTATTTCATCATGCCCCATTTCAAATCTTCTGGGGCACCTTTTCACAATTCATTGGTTTGCACCAACATACACATTAAGAACAACAATCTCAATAGCTCACCACATCTGCATCACTAAGACTATCACAGTGTCATGCCTCCTACAACTTCTTTTACCAACACTACAGACAGTGGACTTCGCCTATTCGAAGAAGAAGAAGAAGAAGAAGAAGAAGAAGTAGAAGAAAACAAAAATTACACATTACCATGTAGAACACACACAAAATAGGATACACAAACCTATATATCCTGAAACCACTCAAACATACTACCCTGCATCCTCTTATCACGTATGAACTAAACATATCACCTAGTGCGGCTCATATGGTTCACCATATTAGCCTAATGCTTGTTCAATATCTACAAGCTAGCAGTCTAGTAGCACATCCACCCAGAGGACTTCTTTAGTATTGTATCCATTCCAATCGATACCGAAATGCTTACACCTACTGTCTTTCCATATGGCTTCACTTTTTCAATGCCTCATCTAAGCCCCATGACCACCCTTTCAAAACCTTGTTTTGAAGCATGCAATCCATTTCAAGAAAAAACTTATTTCACATGGTGATTCTGTTATCAAGGAGTCTTTCCATTGTTTTACTTTCAATTAAAGCAAGCCTTCCTACTAATCTCTCCTCAAATGAAAATGCCCTCTGCTGGTTGATCTGTGTATTGCTATGGGCTATGTAATTCAAATAAAGACGACCTTTCTTCTAATCTCTCTTCAATTGCCCTCTGTTGGTTGATTTGTGTATTGCTAACAGCTCTCTATGTTCTAATGCTACTGTGCATTGCATGCAGAAAATAACCCTGGGGCGTCGCCGCAGTATGTAAATTCATCTATGAAAAATGTTTGTATAGCAATTTCGTTCTTCCTATCTCTTGTACCCTTCTGTCTTGCATCAACTCACTGTTACATCCTGTCCTGGTATGACTTTTCCCCAGCTTTGTATACGGCCTTTATTAAACAGTTTCAAATTTTAAACAGCAATCAAAATAACAGGGGCTTGGAACCTACCCCTCTGAAAAAAAGGCTCACTCTTTAAAAGTTTCCTTGCAAGTGATGAGTTGCACTTTGTTACAAATCAGTGCTTGTAGCAATTTCTCATTGCAGGCTAAGTGGATGCTGCAAATGCCTTTTTAAAGGCACAGTTATAAAGAATAGTTGAAATGGTTGCTCAGGTCAACAGCCAAAACCTCAGCTAGCTAGCTAGCTAGTGATTGTCTGAATCATGGTTGGTTGTCATCCCTGCACTGTGCTCTAGTTTTCTATGTCAATGCACTTACTACATTGGAAATATCATAGGAGCTTGCAAGAGTTACATCATTTCTTGCCTTTAGTTTACTCTTGCAATCTGGGAGACAGTAGGGGAGGTGGAGGAAGAAGAACAGAAGTAGCAGCAGAGGCAATATCCTGCTCACAGCTTTATTTCATCATGCCCCATTTCAAATCTTCTGGGGCACCTTTTCACAATTCATTGGTTTGCACCAACATACACATTAAGAACAACAATCTCAATAGCTCACCACATCTGCATCACTAAGACTATCACAGTGTCATGCCTCCTACAACTTCTTTTACCAACACTACAGACAGTGGACTTCGCCTATTCGAAGAAGAAGAAGAAGAAGAAGAAGAAAACAAAAATTACACATTACCATGTAGAACACACACAAAATAGGATACACAAACCTATATATCCTGAAACCACTCAAACATACTACCCTGCATCCTCTTATCACGTATGAACTAAACATATCACCTAGTGCGGCTCATATGGTTCACCATATTAGCCTAATGCTTGTTCAATATGTACAAGCTAGCAGTCTAGTAGCACATCCACCCAGAGGACTTATTTAGTATTGTATCCATTCCAATCGATACCGAAATGCTTACACCTACTGTCTTTCCATATGGCTTCACTTTTTCAATGCCTCATCTAAGCCCCATGACCACCCTTTCAAAACCTTGTTTTGAAGCATGCAATCCATTTCAAGAAAAAACTTATTCCACATGGTGATTCTGTTATCAAGGAGTCTTTCCATTGTTTTACTTTCAATTAAAGCAAGCCTTCCTTCTAATCTCTCCTCAAATGAAAATGCCCTCTGCTGGTTGATCTGTGTATTGCTAACAGCTCTCTATGTTCTAATGCTACTGTGCATTGCATGCAGAAAATAACCCTGGGGCGTCGCCGCAGTATGTAAATCTATCCATGAAAAATGTTTGTATAGCAATTTCGTTCTTCCTATCTCTTGTACCCTTCTGTCTTGCATCAACTCACTGTTACATCCTGTCCTGGTATGACTTTTCCCCAGCTTTGTATACGGCCTTTATTAAACATTTTCAAGTTTTAAACAGCAATCAAAATGACAGGGGCTTGGAACCTACCCCTCTGTAAAAAAAAAAAAAAAGAGGCTCACTCTTTAAAAGTTTCCTTGCAAGTGATGAGTTGCACTTTGTTACAAATCAGTGCTTGTAGCAATTTCTTATTGCAGGCTAAGTGGAAGCTGCAAATGCCTTTTTAAAGGCACAGTTATAAAGAATAGTTGAAATGGTTGCTCAGGTCAACAGCCAATACCTTAGCTAGCTAGTGATTGTCTTTATCATGGTTGGTTGTCTGTGAGACATTTATAAACCCTGCACTGTTCTATAGTTTTCTATGTCAATGCATTGCAGCTATACACTTACTACATTGGAAATATCATAGGAGCTTGCAAGAGTTACATCATTTCTTGCCTTTAGTTTACTCTTGCAATCTGGGAGACAGTAGGGTAGGTGGAGGCAGAAGAACAGAAGTAGCAGCAGAGGCAATATCCTGCTCACAGCTTTTTTTTCATCATGCCCCATTTCAAATCTTCTGGGGCACCTTTTCACAATTCATTGGCTTGCACCAACATACACATTAAGAACAACAATCTCAATAGCTCACCACATCTGCATCACTAAGACTATCACAGTGTCATGCCTCCTACAACTTCTTTTACCAACACTACAGACAGTGGACTTCGCCTATTCGAAGAAGAAGAAGAAGAAGAAGAAGAAAACAAAAATTACACATTACCATGTAGAACACAAACAAAATAGGATACACAAAACTATATATCCTGAAACCACTCAAACATACTACCCTGCATCCTCTTATCACGTATGAACTAAACATATCACCTAGTGCGGCTCATATGGTTCACCATATTAGCCTAATGCTTGTTCAATATCTACAAGCTGGCAGTCTAGTAGCACATCCACCCAGAGGACTTCTTTAGTATTGTATCCATTCCAATCGATACCGAAATGCTTACACCTACTGTCTTTCCATATGGCTTCACTTTTTCAATGCCTCATCTAAGCCCCATGACCACCCTTTCAAAACCTTGTTTTGAAGCATGCAATCCATTTCAAGAAAAAACTTATTCCACATGGTGATTCTGTTATCAAGGAGTCTTTCCATTGTTTTACTTTCAATTAAAGCAAGCCTTCCTACTAATCTCTCCTCAAATGAAAATGCCCTCTGCTGGTTGATCTGTGTATTGCTATGGGCTATGTAATTCAAATAAAGACGACCTTTCTTCTAATCTCTCTTCAATTGCCCTCTGTTGGTTGATTTGTGTATTGCTAACAGCTCTCTATGTTCTAATACTACTGTGCATTGCATGCAGAAAATAACCCTGGGGCGTCGCCGCAGTATGTAAATTCATCTATGAAAAATGTTTGTATAGCAATTTCGTTCTTCCAATCTCTTGTACCCTTCTGTCTTGCATCAACTCACTGTTACATCCTGTCCTGGTATGACTTTTCCCCAGCTTTGTATACGGCCTTTATTAAACATTTTCAAATTTTAAACAGCAATCAAAATAACAGGGGCTTGGAACCTACCCCTCTGAAAAAAAGGCTACTCTTTAAAAGTTTCCTTGCAAGTGATGAGTTGCACTTTGTTACAAATCAGTGCTTGTAGCAATTTCTCATTGCAGGCTAAGTGGAAGCTGCAAATGCCTTTTTAAAGGCACAGTTATAAAGAATAGTTGAAATGGTTGCTCAGGTCAACAGCCAATACCTAGCTAGTGATTGTCTTAATCATGGTTGGTTGTCAACCCTGCACTGTTCTATAGTTTTCTATGTCAATGCATTGCAGCTATACACTTACTACATTGGAAATATCATAGGAGCTTGCAAGAGTTACATCATTTCTTGCCTTTAGTTTACTCTTGCAATCTGGGAGACAGTAGGGTAGGTGGAGGCAGAAGAACAGAAGTAGCAGCAGAGGCAATATCCTGCTCACAGCTTTTTTTTCATCATGCCCCATTTCAAATCTTCTGGGGCACCTTTTCACAATTCATTGGCTTGCACCAACATACACATTAAGAACAACAATCTCAATAGCTCACCACATCTGCATCACTAAGACTATCACAGTGTCATGCCTCCTACAACTTCTTTTACCAACACTACAGACAGTGGACTTCGCCTATTCGAAGAAGAAGAAGAAGAAGAAGAAGAAAACAAAAATTACACATTACCATGTAGAACACAAACAAAATAGGATACACAAAACTATATATCCTGAAACCACTCAAACATACTACCCCGCATCCTCTTATCACGTATGAACTAAACATATCACCTAGTGCGGCTCATATGGTTCACCATATTAGCCTAATGCTTGTTCAATATCTACAAGCTGGCAGTCTAGTAGCACATCCACCCAGAGGACTTCTTTAGTATTGTATCCATTCCAATCGATACCGAAATGCTTACACCTACTGTCTTTCCATATGGCTTCACTTTTTCAATGCCTCATCTAAGCCCCATGACCACCCTTTCAAAACCTTGTTTTGAAGCATGCAATCCATTTCAAGAAAAAACTTATTCCACATGGTGATTCTGTTATCAAGGAGTCTTTCCATTGTTTTACTTTCAATTAAAGCAAGCCTTCCTACTAATCTCTCCTCAAATGAAAATGCCCTCTGCTGGTTGATCTGTGTATTGCTATGGGCTATGTAATTCAAATAAAGACGACCTTTCTTCTAATCTCTCTTCAATTGCCCTCTGTTGGTTGATTTGTGTATTGCTAACAGCTCTCTATGTTCTAATACTACTGTGCATTGCATGCAGAAAATAACCCTGGGGCGTCGCCGCAGTATGTAAATTCATCTATGAAAAATGTTTGTATAGCAATTTCGTTCTTCCAATCTCTTGTACCCTTCTGTCTTGCATCAACTCACTGTTACATCCTGTCCTGGTATGACTTTTCCCCAGCTTTGTATACGGCCTTTATTAAACATTTTCAAATTTTAAACAGCAATCAAAATAACAGGGGCTTGGAACCTACCCCTCTGAAAAAAAGGCTACTCTTTAAAAGTTTCCTTGCAAGTGATGAGTTGCACTTTGTTACAAATCAGTGCTTGTAGCAATTTCTCATTGCAGGCTAAGTGGAAGCTGCAAATGCCTTTTTAAAGGCACAGTTATAAAGAATAGTTGAAATGGTTGCTCAGGTCAACAGCCAATACCTAGCTAGTGATTGTCTTAATCATGGTTGGTTGTCAACCCTGCACTGTTCTATAGTTTTCTATGTCAATGCATTGCAGCTATACACTTACTACATTGGAAATATCATAGGAGCTTGCAAGTTACATCATTTCTTGCCTTTAGTTTACTCTTGCAATCTGGGAGACAGAAGGGGAGGTGGAGGAAGAAGAACAGAAGTAGCAGCAGAGGCAATATCCTGCTCACAGCTTTATTTCATCATGCCCCATTTCACATCTTCTGGGGCACCTTTTCACAATTCATTGGTTTGCACCAACATACACATTAAGAACAACAATCTCAATAGCTCACCACATCTGCATCACTAAGACTATCACAGTGTCATGCCTCCTACAACTTCTTTTACCAACACTACAGACAGTGGATTTCGCCTATTCGAAGAAGAAGAAGAAGAAGAAGAAAACAAAAATTACACATTACCATGTAGAACACACACAAAATAGGATACACAAACCTATATATCCTGAAACCACTCAAACATACTACCCTGCATCCTCTTATCACGTATGAACTAAACCTATCACCTAGTGCGGCTCATATGGTTCACCATATTAGCCTAATGCTTGTTCAATATGTACAAGCTAGCAGTCTAGTAGCACATCCACCCAGAGGACTTATTTAGTATTGTATCCATTCCAATCGATACCGAAATGCTTACACCTACTGTCTTTCCATATGGCTTCACTTTTTCAATGCCTCATCTAAGCCCCATGACCACCCTTTCAAAACCTTGTTTTGAAGCATGCAATCCATTTCAAGAAAAAACTTATTCCACATGTTGATTCTGTTATCAAGGTGTCTTTCCATTGTTTTACTTTCAATTAAAGCAAGCCTTCCTACTAATCTCTCCTCAAATGAAAATGCCCTCTGCTGGTTGATCTGTGTATTGCTATGGGCTATGTAATTCAAATAAAGATGACCTTTCTTCTAATCTCTCTTCAATTGCCCTCTGTTGGTTGATTTGTGTATTGCTAACAGCTCTCTATGTTCTAATGCTACTGTGCATTGCATGCAGAAAATAACCCTGGGGCGTCGCCGCAGTATGTAAATCTATCCATGAAAAATGTTTGTATAGCAATTTCGTTCTTCCTATCTCTTGTACCCTTCTGTCTTGCATCAACTCACTGTTACATCCTGTCCTGGTATGACTTTTCCCCAGCTTTGTATACGGCCTTTATTAAACAGTTTCAAATTTTAAACAGCAATCAAAATGACAGGGGCTTGGAACCTACCCCTCTGAAAAAAAGGCTCACTCTTTAAAAGTTTCCTTGAAAGTGATGAGTTGCACTTTGTTACAAATCAGTGCTTGTAGCAATTTCTCATTGCAGGCTAAGTGGAAGCTGCAAATGCCTTTTTAAAGGCACAGTTATAAAGAATAGTTGAAATGGTTGCTCAGGTCAACAGCCAATACCTAGCTAGTGATTGTCTTAATCTTGGTTGGTTGTCAACCCTGCACTGTTCTATAGTTTTCTATGTCAATGCATTGCAGCTATACACTTACTACATTGGAAATATCATAGGAGCTTGCAAGAGTTACATCATTTCTTGCCTTTAGTTTACTCTTGCAATCTGGGAGACAGTAGGGGAGGTGGAGGAAGAAGAACAGAAGTAGCAGCAGAGGCAATATCCTGCTCACAGCTTTATTTCATCATGCCCCATTTCAAATCTTCTGGGGTACCTTTTCACAATTCATTGGTTTGCACCAACATACACATTAAGAACAACAATCTCAATAGCTCACCACATCTGCATCACTAAGACTATCACAGTGTCATGCCTCCTACAACTTCTTTTACCAACACTACAGACAGTGGACTTCGCCTATTCGAAGAAGAAGAAGAAGAAGAAGAAGAAGAAGAAGAAAACAAAAATTACACATTACCATGTAGAACACACACAAAATAGGATACACAAACCTATATATCCTGAAACCACTCAAACATACTACCCTGCATCCTCTTATCACGTATGAACTAAACATATCACCTAGTGCGGCTCATATGGTTCACCATATTAGCCTAATGCTTGTTCAATATCTACAAGCTGGCAGTCTAGTAGCACATCCACCCAGAGGACTTCTTTAGTATTGTATCCATTCCAATCGATACCGAAATGCTTACACCTACTGTCTTTCCATATGGCTTCACTTTTTCAATGCCTCATCTAAGCCCCATGACCACCCTTTCAAAACCTTGTTTTGAAGCATGCAATCCATTTCAAGAAAAAACTTATTCCACATGGTGATTCTGTTATCAAGAAGTCTTTCCATTGTTTTACTTTCAATTAAAGCAAGCCTTCCTTCTAATCTCTCCTCAAATGAAAATGCCCTCTGCTGGTTGATCTGTGTATTGCTAACAGCTCTCTATGTTCTAATGCTCCTGTGCATTGCATGCAGAAAATAACCCTGGGGCTTCGCCGCAGTATGTAAATCTATCCATGAAAAATGTTTGTATAGCAATTTCGTTCTTCCTATCTCTTGTACCCTTCTGTCTTGCATCAACTCACTGTTACATCCTGTCCTGGTATGACTTTTCCCCAGCTTTGTATACGGCCTTTATTAAACATTTTCAAATTTTAAACAGCAATCAAAATAACAGGGGCTTGGAACCTACCCCTCTGAAAAAAAGGCTCACTCTTTAAAAGTTTCCTTGCAAGTGGTGAGTTGCACTTTGTTACAAATCAGTGCTTGTAGCAATTTCTCATTGCAGGCTAAGTGGAAGCTGCAAATGCCTTTTTAAAGGCACAGTTATAAAGAATAGTTGAAATGGTTGCTCAGGTCAACAGCCAATACCTTAGCTAGCTAGTGATTGTCTTAATCATGGTTGGTTGTCTGTGAGACATTTATAAACCCTGCACTGTTCTATAGTTTTCTATGTCAATGCATTGCAGCTATACACTTACTACATTGGAAATATCATAGGAGCTTGCAAGAGTTACATCATTTCTTGCTTTTAGTTTACTCTTGCAATCTGGGAGACAGTAGGGGAGGTGGAGGCAGAAGAACAGAAGTAGCAGCAGAGGCAATATCCTGCTCACAGCTTTTTTTTCATCATGCCCCATTTCAAATCTTCTGGGGCACCTTTTCACAATTCATTGGCTTGCACCAACATACACATTAAGAACAACAATCTCAATAGCTCACCACATCTGCATCACTAAGACTATCACAGTGTCATGCCTCCTACAACTTCTTTTACCAACACTACAGACAGTGGACTTCGCCTATTCGAAGAAGAAGAAGAAGAAGAAGAAGAAGAAGAAAACAAAAATTACACATTACCATGTAGAACACAAACAAAATAGGATACACAAAACTATATATCCTGAAACCAGTCAAACATACTACCCCGCATCCTCTTATCACGTATGAACTAAACATATCACCTTGTGTGGCTCATATGGTTCACCATATTAGCCTAATGCTTGTTCAATATCTACAAGCTGGCAGTCTAGTAGCACATCCACCCAGAGGACTTCTATAGTATTGTATCCATTCCAATCGATACCAAAATGCTTACACCTACTGTCTTTCCATATGGCTTCACTTTTTCAATGCCTCATCTAAGCCCCATGACCAACCTTTCAAAACCTTGTTTTAAAGCATGCAATCCATTTCAAGAAAAAACTTATTCCACATGGTGATTCTGTTATCAAGGAGTCTTTCCATTGTTTTACTTTCAATTAAAGCAAGCCTTCCTACTAATCTCTCCTCAAATGAAAATGCCCTCTGCTGGTTGATCTGTGTATTGCTATGGGCTATGTAATTCAAATAAAGACGACCTTTCTTCTAATCTCTCTTCAATTGCCCTCTGTTGGTTGATTTGTGTATTGCTAACAGCTCTCTATGTTCTAATGCTACTGTGCATTGCATGCAGAAAATAACCCTGGGGCGTCGCCGCAGTATGTAAATTCATCTATGAAAAATGTTTGGATAGCAATTTCGTTCTTCCAATCTCTTGAACCCTTCTGTCTTGCATCAACTCACTGTTACATCCTGTCCTGGTATGACTTTTCCCCAGCTTTGTATACGGCCTTTATTAAACATTTTCAAAATTTAAACAGCAATCAAAATGACAGGGGCTTGGAACCTACGCCTCTGAAAAAAAGGCTCACTCTTTAAAAGTTTCCTTGCAAGTGATGAGTTGCACTTTGTTACAAATCAGTGCTTGTAGCAATTTCTCATTGCAGGCTAAGTGGAAGCTGCAAATGCCTTTTTAAAGGCACAGTTATAAAGAATAGTTGAAATGGTTGCTCAGGTCAACAGCCAATACGCTAGCTAGCTAGTGATTGTCTTAATCATGGTTGGTTGTCTGTGAGACATTTTTAAACCTTGCACTGTTCTATAGTTTTCTATGTCAATGCATTGCAGCTATACACTTACTACATTGGCACTATCATAGGAGCTTGCAAGAGTTACATCATTTCTTGCCTTTAGTTTACTCTTGCAATCTGGGAGACAGTAGGGGTGGTGGAGGAAGAAGAACAGAAGTAGCAGCAGATGCAATATCCTGCTCACAGCTTTTTTTCATCATGCCCCATTTCAAATCTTCTGGGGCACCTTTTCACAATTCATTGGTTTGCACCAACATACACATTAAGAACAACAATCTAAGTAGCTCACCACATCTGCATCACTAAGACTATCACAGTGTCATTCCTCCTACAACTTCTTTTACCAACACTACAGACAGTGGACTTCGCCTATTCGAAGAAGAAGAAGAAGAAGAAGAAGAAGAAGAAGAAGAAGAAGAAGAAGAAGAAGAAGAAGAAGAAGAAGAAGTAGAAGAAAACAAAAATTACACATTACCATGTAGAACACACACAAAATAGGATACACAAACCTATATATCCTGAAACCACTCAAACATACTACCCTGCATCCTATTATCACGTATGAACTAAACATATCACCTAGTGCGGCTCATAGTGTTCACCATATTAGCCTAATGCTTGTTCAATATCTACAAGCTAGCAGTCTAGTAGCACATCCACCCAGAGGACTTCTTTAGTATTGTATCCATTCCAATCGATACCGAAATGCTTACACCTACTGTCTTTCCATATGGCTTCACTTTTTCAATGCCTCATCTAAGCCCCATGACCACCCTTTCAAAACCTTGTTTTGAAGCATGCAATCCATTTCAAGAAAAAACTTATTCCACATGGTGATTCTGTTATCAAGGAGTCTTTCCATTGTTTTACTTTCAATTAAAGCAAGCCTTCCTTCTAATCTCTCCTCAAATGAAAATGCCCTCTGCTGGTTGATCTGTGTATTGCTAACAGCTCTCTATGTTCTAATGCTAATGTGCATTGCATGCAGAAAATAACCCTGGGGCGTCGTCGCAGTATGTAAATTTATCTATGAAAAATGTTTGTATAGCAATTTCGTTCTTCCTATCTCTTGTACCCTTCTGTCTTGCATCAACTCATTGTTACATCCTGTCCTGGTATGACTTTTCCCCAGCGTTGTATACGGCCTTTATTAAACATTTTCAAATTTTAAACAGCAATCAAAATAACAGGGGCTTGGAACCTACCCCTCTGAAAAAAAGGCTCAATCTTTAAAAGTTTCCTTGCAAGTGATGAGTTGCACTTTGTTACAAATCAGTGCTTGTAGCAATTTCTCATTGCAGGCTAAGTGGAAGCTGCAAATGCCTTTTTAAAGGCACAGTTATAAAGAATAGTTGAAATGATTGCCAGGTTAACAGTCAAAACCTCAGCTAGCTAGCTAGTGATTGTCTGAATCATGGTTGGTTGTCATCCCTCCACTGTGCTCTAGTTTTCTATGTCAATGCATTGCAGCTATACACTTACTACACTGGAAATACCATAGGAGCTTGCAAGAGTTACATCATTTCTTGCCTTTAGTTTACTCTTGCAATCTGGGAGACAGTAGGGGAGGTGGAGGAAGAAGAACAGACGTAGCAGCAGAGGCAATATCCTGCTCACAGCTTTATTTCATCATGCCCCATTTCACAATTCATTGGTTTGCACCAACATACACATTAAGAACAACAATCTCAATAGCTCACCACATCTGCATCACTAAGACTATCACAGTGTCATGCCTCCTACAATTTCTTTTACCAACACTACAGACAGTGGACTTCGCCTATTCGAAGAAGAAGAAGAAGAAGAAGAAAACAAAAATTACACATTACCATGTAGAACACAAACAAAATAGGATACACAAACCTATATATCCTGAAACCACTCAAACATACTACCCCGCATTCTCTTATCACGTATGAACTAAACATATCACCTAGTGCGGCTCATATGGTTCACCATATTAGCCTAATGCTTGTTCAATATCTACAAGCTGGCAGTCTAGTAGCACATCCACCCAGAGGACTTCTTTAGTATTGTATCCATTCCAATCGATACCGAAATGCTTACACCTACTGTCTTTCCATATGGCTTCACTTTTTCAATGCCTCATCTAAGCCCCATGACAACCCTTTCAAAACCTTGTTTTAAAGCATGCAATCCATTACAAGAAAAAACTTATTCCACATGGTGATTCTGTTATCAAGGAGTCTTTCCATTGTTTTACTTTCAATTAAAGCAAGCCTTCCTACTAATCTCTCCTCAAATGAAAATGCCCTCTGCTGGTTGATCTGTGTATTGCTATGGGCTATGTAATTCAAATAAAGACGACCTTTCTTCTAATCTCTCTTCAATTGCCCTCTGTTGGTTGATTTGTGTATTGCTAACAGCTCTCTATGTTCTAATGCTACTGTGCATTGCATGCAGAAAATAACCCTGGGGCGTCGCCGCAGTATGTAAATTCATCTATGAAAAATGTTTGTATAGCAATTTCGTTCTTCCTATCTCTTGTACCCTTCTGTCTTGCATCAACTCACTGTTACATCCTGTCCTGGTATGACTTTTCCCCAGCTTTGTATACGGCCTTTATTAACCCCTTCAGGACGGAGTCAATAGTGCACGTTCTGATCAAAACAAAACGTAAACAAAAACTGGAATTTGCGCTATATGTCTGTTCACCCGTAGTTCCCCTCTTTCAAATTATATGCACCCACACTTATTATATATCATTTTGTTCAGGAGAAACAGGGCTTTAATCTATCATTAACTATTCATATATGGAACATCATTTATTATGAATAAAAGTAAAAAAAATGTGAGAAAATAAGATTTTTTTTTAAATTTGCATTTCCGTCTGACATTTTAACTGTGAATGTCATAATACTGTTAGGTTTTACTGCAAAAAAATGCACATATTTGTAATCAGCGATGTCTCACGAGTACAACAGTACCCCCCATTAACAGGTTTTATGTTGCTTTGGAAAGTTACAGGGTCAAATATAGAACATTACATTTTCAAATTGAAATTTGCCAGATTGGTAATGTTACCTTTGAGACGGTGTGGTAGCCCAGGAATGAGAATTACCCCCATAATGGCATACCATTTGAAAAAGTAGACAAGCCAAGGTATTGAAAGTGGGGTATGTTTAGTCTTTTTTAGTAGCCACTTAGTCACAAACACTGGCCAAAGTTAGCGTTCATATTTGTTTTTGTGTGAAAAAAGCAAAAAACGAATATTTGGCCAGTGTTTGTGACTAAGTGGCTACTAAGAAAGACTGGACATACCCCACTTGCAATACCTCGGGTTGTCTACTTTTGCAAATGGTATGCCATCATGGGGGTAATTCTCATTCCTGGGCTACCATACGCTCTCAAAGGCAACATAACCAATCTGGCAAATTTCAATGTGAAAAAAATGAAATGCAAGCCTTATATGTGACTCTCTAACTTTCCAAAACACCATAAAACCTGTATATGGGGGGTACTGTTATTCTCGGGAGACTTCACTAAACACAAATATTAGTGTTTTAAAACAGTAAAACATATTACAACAATAATATAGTCCATAAAAGTGCCGTTCGTTTGTAAAAAATGCAAAAAACGTAACTTTTACTTAAAATATCATCGTTGTAATACAATTTACCAGTTTGAAACACGAATATTTGAGTTCAGCGAAGTCTCCCGAGTAAAACAGTACCCCCTATGTACAGGTTTTATGGTGTCTTGGAGAGTTACAGGGTCAAATATAGTGCTTGCAAATTAAATTCTCTGCACTTTCTCCCTGTGTTGTCAGGCATGTCAATCAAATTTTAATTAATCAAATCACATAATTACGTTAAAAGATTATTTAAATATACATGTCAAATTTTAATATATATGCATTTATAGGTATTTAAATTCTACGTGTATACTAATGTAATCTTTTATGTAATTATATGTATTTATCTCTATATATATATTTGCGGTTATTTGTATTTTATATATATATAGATATATATATAGAATGTCATTCTAAGTGTATTTTGTTACCGATATATATATATTAATAACAAAATACAGTTAGAATGAAATTACATATGCATATATAATTTATATTAAATTTTGTTTCAATATTTTATTTATTTATTTTATTATTTTATTTATTTATTATTTTAATTATACGTATTTATATATAATATATATATGTACATCTATTATATATATAATATATATACATATTATATATATGTAACGTCATTCTAAGTGTATTTTAATATTAATATATATACTTATATTAATATTAAAATACACTTTGTATGACGTTACATATATATAATATGTATATATATTATATATAGAATATATATACATATTATATATATATAAAAATATATTTAATTTATTTTTACACTTGTCTTTTATTTATTTTTTATACTTCCCACCAGCAGGGGGACTGTCTGATATTTCAAACAGTCCCCCTGCTGGCATATCCACAGCCAGCTATAGGGGGCCATGTGATCGCTCTTTGAGAGCGATCACATGGCCCCCGGGGGCCTGATTTGCCGTGGGAGGGCTGCCTGGGCTGTGAGGCAGTCCTCCCGAAGCGGATCGCGGCGGAGGTAAGTATAACTTACCTCCTGGGGCTGCAAGCCGTTACGGCGTGCTATGCCGTCATAACGGCGTTAAAGCCCATTTAACCCGTGACGGCATAGCACGCCGTAACGGCGTTAAGGGGTTAAACAGTTTCAAATTTTAAACAGCAATCAAAATAACAGGGGCTTGGAACCTACCCCTCTGAAAAAAAGGCTCACTCTTTAAAAGTTTCCTTGCAAGTGATGAGTTGCACTTTGTTACAAATCAGTGCTTGTAGCAATTTCTCATTGCAGGCTAAGTGGAAGCTGCAAATGCCTTTTTAAAGGCACAGTTATAAAGAATAGTTGAAATGGTTGCTCAGGTCAACAGCCAATACGCTAGCTAGCTAGCTAGCTAGCTAGTGATTGTCTTAATCATGGTTGGTTGTCTGTGAGACATTTATAAACCCTGCACTGTTCTATAGTTTTCTATGTCAATGCATTGCAGCTATACACTTACTACATTGGAACTATCATAGGAGCTTGCAAGAGTTACATAATTTCTTACCTTTAGTTTACTCTTGCAATCTGGGAGACAGTAGGGGAGGTGGAGGAAGAAGAACAAAAGTAGCAGCAGATGCAATATCCTGCTCACAGCTTTTTTTCATCATGCCCCATTTCAAATCTTCTGGGGCACCTTTTCACAATTCATTGGTTTGCACCAACATACACATTAAGAACAACAATCTCAATAGCTCACCACATCTGCATCACTAAGACTATTACAGTGTCATGCCTACTACAACTTCTTTTACCAACACTACAGACAGTGGACTTCGCCTATTCGAAGAAGAAGAAGAAGAAGAAGAAGTAGAAGAAAACAAAAATTACACATTACCATGTAGAACACACACAAAATAGGATACACAAACCTATATATCCTGAAACCACTCAAACATACTACCCTGCATCCTCTTATCACGTATGAACTAAACATATCACCTAGTGCGGCTCATATGGTTCACCATATTAGCCTAATGCTTGTTCAATATGTACAAGCTAGCAGTCTAGTAGCACATCCACCCAGAGGACTTATTTAGTATTGTATCCATTCCAATCGATACCGAAATGCTTACACCTACTGTCTTTCCATATGGCTTCACTTTTTCAATGCCTCATCTAAGCCCCATGACCACCCTTTCAAAACCTTGTTTTGAAGCATGCAATCCATTTCAAGAAAAAACTTATTCCACATGGTGATTCTGTTATCAAGGAGTCTTTCCATTGTTTTACTTTCAATTAAAGCAAGCCTTCCTTCTAATCTCTCCTCAAATGAAAATGCCCTCTGCTGGCTGATCTGTGTATTGCTAACAGCTCTCTATGTTCTAATGCTCCTGTGCATTGCATGCAGAAAATAACCCTGGGGCGTCGCCGCAGTATGTAAATCTATCCATGAAAAATGTTTGTATAGGAATTTCGTTCTTCCTATCTCTTGTACCCTTCTGTCTTGCATCAACTCACTGTTACATCCTGTCCTGGTATGACTTTTCCCCAGCTTTGTATACGGCCTTTATTAAACAGTTTCAAATTTTAAACAGCAATCAAAATGACAGGGGCTTGGAACCTACCCCTCTGGAAAAAAAGGCTACTCTTTAAAAGTTTCCTTGCTTGTGATGAGTTGCACTTTGTTACAAATCAGTGCTTGTAGCAATTTCTCATTGCAGGCTAAGTGGAAGCTGCAAATGCCTTTTTAAAGGCAAAGTTATAAAGAATAGTTGAAATGGTTGCTCAGGTCAACAGCCAATACCTTAGCTAGCTAGTGATTGTCTTAATCATGGTTGGTTGTCTGTGAGACATTTATAAACCATGCACTGTTCTATAGTTTTCTATGTCAATGCATTGCAGCTATACACTTACTACATTGGAAATATCATAGGAGCTTGCAAGAGTTACATCATTTCTTGCCTTTAGTTTACTCTTGCAATCTGGGAGACAGTAGGGTAGGTGGAGGCAGAAGAACAGAAGTAGCAGCAGAGGCAATATCCTGCTCACAGCTTTTTTTTTCATCATGCCCCATTTCAAATCTTCTGGGGCACCTTTTCACAATTCATTGGTTTGCACCAACATACACATTAAGAACAACAATCTCAATAGCTCACCATATCTGCATCACTAAGACTATCACAGTGTCATGCCTCCTACAACTTCTTTTACCAACACTACAGACAGTGGACTTCGCCTATTCGAAGAAGAAGAAGAAGAAGAAGAAGAAGAGAACAAAAATTACACATTACCATGTAGAACACAAACAAAATAGGATACACAAACCTATATATCCTGAAACCACTCAAACATACTACCCCGCATCCTCTTATCACGTATGAACTAAACATATCACCTAGTGCGGCTCATATGGTTCACCATATTAGCCTAATGCTTGTTCAATATCTACAAGCTGGCAGTCTAGTAGCACATCCACCCAGAGGACTTCTTTAGTATTGTATCCATTCCAATCGATACCGAAATGCTTACACCTACTGTCTTTCCATATGGCTTCACTTTTTCAATGCCTCATCTAAGCCCCATGACCACCCTTTCAAAACCTTGTTTTGAAGCATGCAATCCATTTCAAGAAAAAACTTATTCCACATGGTGATTCTGTTATCAAGGAGTCTTTCCATTGTTTTACTTTCAATTAAAGCAAGCCTTCCTTCTAATCTCTCCTCAAATGAAAATGCCCTCTGCTGGCTGATCTGTGTATTGCTAACAGCTCTCTATGTTCTAATGCTCCTGTGCATTGCATGCAGAAAATAACCCTGGGGCGTCACCGCAGTATGTAAATCTATCCATGAAAAATGTTTGTATAGGAATTTCGTTCTTCCTATCTCTTGTACCCTTCTGTCTTGCATCAACTCACTGTTACATCCTGTCCTGGTATGACTTTTCCCCAGCTTTGTATACGGCCTTTATTAAACAGTTTCAAATTTTAAACAGCAATCAAAATGACAGGGGCTTGGAACCTACCCCTCTGGAAAAAAAGGCTACTCTTTAAAAGTTTCCTTGCTTGTGATGAGTTGCACTTTGTTACAAATCAGTGCTTGTAGCAATTTCTCATTGCAGGCTAAGTGGAAGCTGCAAATGCCTTTTTAAAGGCAAAGTTATAAAGAATAGTTGAAATGGTTGCTCAGGTCAACAGCCAATACCTTAGCTAGCTAGTGATTGTCTTAATCATGGTTGGTTGTCTGTGAGACATTTATAAACCATGCACTGTTCTATAGTTTTCTATGTCAATGCATTGCAGCTATACACTTACTACATTGGAAATATCATAGGAGCTTGCAAGAGTTACATCATTTCTTGCCTTTAGTTTACTCTTGCAATCTGGGAGACAGTAGGGTAGGTGGAGGCAGAAGAACAGAAGTAGCAGCAGAGGCAATATCCTGCTCACAGCTTTTTTTTCATCATGCCCCATTTCAAATCTTCTGGGGCACCTTTTCACAATTCATTGGTTTGCACCAACATACACATTAAGAACAACAATCTCAATAGCTCACCATATCTGCATCACTAAGACTATCACAGTGTCATGCCTCCTACAACTTCTTTTACCAACACTACAGACAGTGGACTTCGCCTATTCGAAGAAGAAGAAGAAGAAGAAGAAGAAGAAGAAGAGAACAAAAATTACACATTACCATGTAGAACACAAACAAAATAGGATACACAAACCTATATATCCTGAAACCACTCAAACATACTACCCCGCATCCTCTTATCACGTATGAACTAAACATATCACCTAGTGCGGCTCATATGGTTCACCATATTAGCCTAATGCTTGTTCAATATCTACAAGCTGGCAGTCTAGTAGCACATCCACCCAGAGGACTTCTTTAGTATTGTATCCATTCCAATCGATACCGAAATGCTTACACCTACTGTCTTTCCATATGGCTTCACTTTTTCAATGCCTCATCTAAGCCCCATGACCACCCTTTCAAAACCTTGTTTTGAAGCATGCAATCCATTTCAAGAAAAAACTTATTCCACATGGTGATTCTGTTATCAAGGAGTCTTTCCATTGTTTTACTTTCAATTAAAGCAAGCCTTCCTTCTAATCTCTCCTCAAATGAAAATGCCCTCTGCTGGCTGATCTGTGTATTGCTAACAGCTCTCTATGTTCTAATGCTCCTGTGCATTGCATGCAGAAAATAACCCTGGGGCGTCGCCGCAGTATGTAAATCTATCCATGAAAAATGTTTGTATAGGAATTTCGTTCTTCCTATCTCTTGTACCCTTCTGTCTTGCATCAACTCACTGTTACATCCTGTCCTGGTATGACTTTTCCCCAGCTTTGTATACGGCCTTTATTAAACAGTTTCAAATTTTAAACAGCAATCAAAATGACAGGGGCTTGGAACCTACCCCTCTGGAAAAAAAGGCTACTCTTTAAAAGTTTCCTTGCTTGTGATGAGTTGCACTTTGTTACAAATCAGTGCTTGTAGCAATTTCTCATTGCAGGCTAAGTGGAAGCTGCAAATGCCTTTTTAAAGGCAAAGTTATAAAGAATAGTTGAAATGGTTGCTCAGGTCAACAGCCAATACCTTAGCTAGCTAGTGATTGTCTTAATCATGGTTGGTTGTCTGTGAGACATTTATAAACCATGCACTGTTCTATAGTTTTCTATGTCAATGCATTGCAGCTATACACTTACTACATTGGAAATATCATAGGAGCTTGCAAGAGTTACATCATTTCTTGCCTTTAGTTTACTCTTGCAATCTGGGAGACAGTAGGGTAGGTGGAGGCAGAAGAACAGAAGTAGCAGCAGAGGCAATATCCTGCTCACAGCTTTTTTTTCATCATGCCCCATTTCAAATCTTCTGGGGCACCTTTTCACAATTCATTGGTTTGCACCAACATACACATTAAGAACAACAATCTCAATAGCTCACCATATCTGCATCACTAAGACTATCACAGTGTCATGCCTCCTACAACTTCTTTTACCAACACTACAGACAGTGGACTTCGCCTATTCGAAGAAGAAGAAGAAGAAGAAGAAGAAGAAGAGAACAAAAATTACACATTACCATGTAGAACACAAACAAAATAGGATACACAAACCTATATATCCTGAAACCACTCAAACATACTACCCCGCATCCTCTTATCACGTATGAACTAAACATATCACCTAGTGCGGCTCATATGGTTCACCATATTAGCCTAATGCTTGTTCAATATCTACAAGCTGGCAGTCTAGTAGCACATCCACCCAGAGGACTTCTTTAGTATTGTATCCATTCCAATCGATACCGAAATGCTTACACCTACTGTCTTTCCATATGGCTTCACTTTTTCAATGCCTCATCTAAGCCCCATGACCACCCTTTCAAAACCTTGTTTTGAAGCATGCAATCCATTTCAAGAAAAAACTTATTCCACATGGTGATTCTGTTATCAAGGAGTCTTTCCATTGTTTTACTTTCAATTAAAGCAAGCCTTCCTACTAATCTCTCCTCAAATGAAAATGCCCTCTGCTGGTTGATCTGTGTATTGCTATGGGCTATGTAATTCAAATAAAGACGACCTTTCTTCTAATCTCTCTTCAATTGCCCTCTGTTGGTTGATTTGTGTATTGCTAACAGCTCTCTATGTTCTAATGCTACTGTGCATTGCATGCAGAAAATAACCCTGGGGCGTCGCCGCAGTATGTAAATTCATCTATGAAAAATGTTTGTATAGCAATTTTGTTCTTCCAATCTCTTGAACCCTTCTGTCTTGCATCAACTCACTGTTACATCCTGTCCTGGTATGACTTTTCCCCAGCTTTGTATACGGCCTTTATTAAACATTTTCAAATTTTAAACAGCAATCAAAATGACAGGGGCTTGGAACCTACCCTTCTGAAAAAAGGCTCACTCTTTAAAAGTTACCTTGCAAGTGATGAGTTGCACTTTGTTACAAATCAGTGCTTGTAGCAATTTCTCATTGCAGGCTAAGTGGAAGCTGCAAATGCCTTTTTAAAGGCACAGTTATAAAGAATAGTTGAAATGGTTGCTCAGGTCAACAGCCAATACGCTAGCTAGTGATTGTCTTAATCATGGTTGGTTGTCTGTGAGACATTTATAAACCCCGCACTGTTCTATAGTTTTCTATGTCAATGCATTGCAGCTATACACTTACTACATTGGAACTATCATAGGAGCTTGCAAGAGTTACATAATTTCTTACCTTTAGTTTACTCTTGCAATCTGGGAGACAGTAGGGGAGGTGGAGGAAGAAGAACAGAAGTAGCAGCAGATGCAATATCCTGCTCACAGCTTTTTTTCATCATGCCCCATTTCAAATCTTCTGGGGCACCTTTTCACAATTCATTGGTTTGCACCAACATACACATTAAGAACAACAATCTCAATAGCTCACCACATCTGCATCACTAAGACTATCACAGTGTCATACCTCCTACAACTTCTTTTACCAACACTACAGACAGTGGACTTCGCCTATTCGAAGAAGAAGAAGAAGAAGAAGAAGTAGAAGAAAACAAAAAATACACATTACCATGTAGAACACACACAAAATAGGATACACAAACCTATATATCCTGAAACCACTCAAACATACTACCCTGCATCCTCTTATCACGTATGAACTAAACATATCACCTAGTGCGGCTCATATGGTTCACCATATTAGCCTAATGCTTGTTCAATATCTACAAGCTAGCAGTCTAGTAGCACATCCACCCAGAGGACTTCTTTAGTATTGTATCCATTCCAATCGATACCGAAATGCTTACACCTACTGTCTTTCCATATGGCTTCACTTTTTCAATGCCTCATCTAAGCCCCATGACCACCCTTTCAAAACCTTGTTTTGAAGCATGCAATCCATTTCAAGAAAAAACTTATTCCACATGGTGATTCTGTTATCAAGGAGTCTTTCCATTGTTTTACTTTCAATTAAAGCAAGCCTTCCTTCTAATCTCTCCTCAAATGAAAATGCCCTCTGCTGGTTTATCTGTGTATTGCTAACAGCTCTCTATGTTCTAATGCTACTGTGCATTGCATGCAGAAAATAACCCTGGGGCATCGCCGCAGTATGTAAATTTATCTATGAAAAATGTTTGTATAGCAATTTCGTTCTTCCTATCTCTTGTACCCTTCTGTCTTGCATCAACTCACTGTTACATCCTGTCCTGGTATGACTTTTCCCCAGCTTTGTATACGGCCTTTATTAAACATTTTCAAATTTTAAACAGCAATCAAAATAACAGGGGCTTGGAACCTACCCCTCTGAAAAAAAGGCTCACTCTTTAAAAGTTTCCTTGCAAGTGATGAGTTGCACTTTGTTACAAATCAGAGCTTGTAGCAATTTCTCATTGCAGGCTAAGTGGAAGCTGCAAATGCCTTTTTAATGGCACAGTTATAAAGAATAGTTGAAATGGTTGCTCAGGTCAACAGCCAATACCTCAGCTAGCTAGTGATTGTTCTAATCATGGTCCACTCATGTTTTTAAGACTGGTGCTTACCAACCATTTATCTTTTACTAAGATAGCATGTACTAACGCATTACTGTCGGTTTTTGTATACTTGACATGTTTCAGAGCCATGTTTAAGGTACTTGATTCCACACAAAGCATTGGTAGAATCGTACACAAAAGGTTTTCCATCACATTGGAAATTATTGTCTTTGAATTTTTCACAGTCATTCAAAATGGGCATTGAATACCAATCTGGTATCCACGGTTGAAAAGCCAAAACGTCTGGGGTTTGGACTTTTACATGGATATTTTCCTTCCATGTACCAACGTTGTAGATTGTTTTCATTTGAAAAATGTTTTTGGGAGTTACATATGGTATGGCCAATAAAAAGCAAATCTCCATACGTTCCGGGTCAATTAAGAGAGGTATAGTGCTCCCCATCTCAAAGGCCAGATTTAATTGCATGGACTCAATTGTTTCTCCATCCACATTGGCAAGCATCGCATGAACAATATCCTTGGATACAAAATACAGAGGTATGCGTCCCCCTGCCAATTCGATCATTCCAGTTTGCACTTCGTCGAGAAAAGCAAGTGTGTGGAACAATATTGGGTCATGCAGAAATAGAAGTTCACGCTTAAATAAGTCATGACTTTGGTGCAACTCAGTGGATTTGGCAATTAACTCCGAATGCAAATTTGTCGTAACAACTGTGTCTTCCACAATAGTTAACATGTCTTGGAGAAGTGTTCTTTGCTGTTTTATCACCTGATGAATGTTGCTAATGTGTTGCTTTAGCGCATAGATTTCCATATCCAGCTTTTGGACAGTAATAGAGTTGGCTGCAGACATTCCAGTTGCGACAACTGCACCAACAGTGGCACAAACTAATGCAACAATTATAGCGGTGAGGAACCTTTTGGGTCGGTTGCTCATCGAAATAGAACTGGATACAAATGGTTTCCGGGCTTGCTCCAAGATGTTTTGCACACGGTCCTGTGCTCTTTGGAGTTGCATCTGGTACCAAGTCTGTAACTCAGGAAGCTGCATCGATGAAATGTTGTACGCCTTCTCGATGGAAATCTTGGGGTCCAAGCTGACGAACACACGTCGGGTAAGGATCCTCTTCTCTGTTAAGATGAACCCTGGTGTCTCTTGAATCAGGATGCCGGAGGATGGTCCCATCTCTGCGATCGGGTTGGTCCGTAGCTCTTGGCACAGGAGCAGTACGATCCAGAAACATGCCACATCCTTCTTGGACATCTTTCGACAGTCACGGATCAGGAACTCGTTTCAGACTTATCTACTAATGATTCAAGGTTTGTTAAGTATACAACTTATAACAGTGTGACATCACTTGGCCTAGGACAACGCATTATTACGATTCATCAACATATGTATTTTCTCTAATTCTATTTTTATAACTTCATCCCTCACTACATTTATTACTGACTCCTCAGCAATATGCCTATAGCAACTAAACAAGCTGGTAACCTGCTTAGAAAATGTAGTTATTGGATGGCAAGGAAATGGTTAATGACATGAACGTACATGAGATCATGGCACATCACAACATTTCACATCATACGATACCACGTGAATCAAGCATTCATCCAGGTTAGTCGTTCACCCTTCTGCATCCGAATCCACACCTATAATCCTTAATTGAGATTTAGGATGACAAGCACGCAACTGGTTAATGTGAACCCACTTTTCAATAAAATCACCATCCTTAGGAATTTTTATTTTGTACGCTACCGGGGAAATTTTGTCAATGATGACATATGGCCCTTTCCAAGAAGGTAAAAATTTCTTTTCCTTGACTTGATTTCGCGCAAAATTATACAGATAGACTTGATCTGTTATCTCATATTCCTTTTTCGTGGTTTTTAAATCGTAATAGGTCTTAACCCCTGTCGCTGCTTTTTCTAGATTCTTTTGGGCAAAAGCAAATGCATGTTGTAAATGTTTGCGCAAATCTTCAATATACTGATGCGTAGTGGCAGCATTGATCAAATTATGATCCGAAGTACGATATAGTAAATGCTGTGGTAAAACCATCTTTCTTCCTGTCATCAATTCAAAAGGTGACAATTTGGTAGCAGTGCTAGGTGTAGCTCTAATCGCCATTAAAACTAGGGGCAATTTAATGTCCCAGTCTTTACCAGACTCCTTAACATACTTCTTCAGAATATTAACGATAGACTGGTTATATCGCTCTACCCCCCCGCTAGACGCAGCGCGGTATGCAATATGTAGCTTTCGTTTAACACCTAGAACAGGGGTAGGCAACCTACGGCACTAGTGCCATGCACGGCACTCGAGGTGTCTTTGCACGGCACTCAAGGCTGCTAGAGACAAACAGGCTCTGGCCTATCAGGAGTCTCAGTAAAACTTCCGGTATCTGCTAATCCGAAAAGGTGGTGAAGGACAATCCTCAATTTATGCATTGCAGCACATAGAGGAAGTGATCTCAGATCACTTCCTCCCAGCACTTGTGAATGGGAATCCACACAATAGTAGAGCAGCTCGCAGTTGCAGCTCCTGTCCTTGACATGTACCTGGCCGGCCTGGTCCCCACTGGACCCCAGGGAAGCCACCCACACTGGTAGATATACACAGAAATGCAGAATAACCCTCCCCTCATACAAATAATACGGACAGCCCACACACAAACATACACATAATCCGCACAAATGCAACACCACTAACAATCCACATACATGCACACAACCCCACATGCAGCCTCTCACATGCAATACCTCAAACAGCCCCCACACACACTACCAAACACACAATGTGACATATCCATTCACACACACAATTCCACAAGCAGCCCCCATACACAACTCACATTCATATGTATCATACACAATACCATAAACTACTCATGAACATATACAATATAATAGCTAATATACGCAGGGCCGTCTTTAACACGGGGCAAACTGGGCAGCTGCACAGTGAGCAGGGCCGGACTGGCCCACCGGGATACCGGGAAATTTCCCGGTGGGCCGTCGGCACCTGGGGCCGGGCAGGCAGCTGGCTCACCTGCGGCTGCAGAGGGAGCCCTTCTTGCGGCTGCTGGCTGGGGAAGCTCTTCTTGTGGCCGCTGGGGGAGCAGGCTGTTCTGTCTCTGCTCCCCCTCCCTCGCGCACTAGAAAGAGACCGGAGCCGGAATATGATGTCATATTCCGGCCCCGGTCTCATTAAGCTACATGCGAGGGAGGGGGAGCAGAGACAGAACAGCCTGCTCCCCCAGCGGCCACAAGAAGAGCTTCCCCAGCCAGCGGCCGCAAGAAGAGCTTCCCCAGCCAGCGGCAGCAAGAAGAGCTGGCAAGAAGAGGGGGCTATATGGACACATGGGGAATGGGCTATAGGAACACATGGAGGGCTGGGGGGCTATAGGGACACATGAAGGGCTGGAGGGGGGATAGGGACACATGGGGGTTCGGGGGCTATAGGGACACATGGGGGCTGGGGGGCTATAGGAACACATGGGGGCTATAATGGTGGGGCTGAGAACTTCTCAGCCCCCATGTGTACCATTATAGCCCCCATGTGTTCCTATAGCCCCCTCCCCATTCCCCATGTGTCCTTAGAGCCCCCTCCCCAGCTCCCATGTGTCCCTATAGCCTACCTAGCCCCATGTGTCCCTATAGCCCTCCCAGCCCCATGTGTCCCTATCCCCCCTCCAGCCCTTCATGTGTCCCTATAGCCCCCCAGCCCTCCATGGGTTCCTATAGCCCCCTCCCCATGTGTCCCTATCGCCCCCATGTGTCCTTATAGCCCCCTCCCCAGCTCCCATGTGTCCCTATAGCCTACCTAGCCCCATGTGTCCCTATAGCCCCCTCCCCAGCTCCCATGTGTCCCTAAAGCCCCCCTAGCTCCCATGTGTCCCTATAGCCCCCCAGCCCCATGTGTCCCTATAGCCCCCCAGCCCCATGTGTCCCATTACAGCCACCCTCCCAAGCCCCCATGTGTCCCATTATAGCCCAATGTGTCCCTATAGCCCCCAGCCCCCATGTGTTCCATTATAGCCCCCTCCCCAGCCCCCATGTGTCCCTATAGCCCCGAGCCCCCATGTGTCCCATTATAGTTCCCTCTCCACCCTCCATGTGTCCCATTATAGACCCCTCCCCAGCCCTCATGTGTCCCATTATAGCCCCAGCCCCCATGTGGCCCTATCGCCCCCCCAGCCCCCATGTTTATATTGAAAAGCCTGCAGGGACAGGCTATAGACACCAGAACCACTACATTAAGCTCTGTGTGTGTGTGTGTGCGCGCGCGCCTGCTAGTGAGTGGGCTTGCTTGTGTGTGTGTGTGCCTTCTACTGAGTGAGCTTGTGTTTTTATGTCAATGACCTTATGTATGTCAGTGAGATTGTTTGTCTGTGAGGCTGTGTATCAATCAACTTGTGTCAGTGAGATTGTCTGTGTCTGCATGTGAGTATGCTTACTGTATAATTAAAAATTTTACTCTGAAAGGACCAATATTTTATATTGGAAAAAGCTATATATATATATATATATATATATATAAAATCAATCATCTAGGGTGGCAAGACATAGCCTTACATATTACATGCGACAATATATGGCGCAATGGGGCTGGCATAGATTTTTTTTTTCCAGGGCTGCTTTGGAATCCCCAGTCCGGCCCTGACAGTGAGCCCCGCTGGCCTCAACCATTTCTAACACCTGGCTGGTAATCCGCACACTATGGAGGCCCACCGTATGGCCCGTGCACAAAGGGCCACCCGGTGGTCTTCTGTCAGCAGGAGCCTGGTCGCGAGCGGGTCCCTTGCTTTTTGGCAGCAGGCTGGGAGGAAGTGACGGACACGCATCACTTCCACCCACAAAAAGAGGAGCGCACGGGAAAGAAGAGTAGGCAGAGTGGTGGGGAGCTGGCCGAGAGAGCCAGACCCCAACTCCCAACACCTTCTGCCACCAGCAGGTTTTTAAAGTGTACATTTTGTGTGTGTCAGTATATCTGTGTGTGTGTGTGTGTGTGTGTGTGTATGTCTGTCAGTGTGTGTTAGTATGTCTGTGTGTGTGTGTGTCAGTATATCTGTGTGTGTCAGTATGTTTGTGTGTCAGTATATCTGTGTGTGTATGTGTGTCAGTATGTCTGTGTGTGTGTGTGTGTGTCTGTCAGTAAATCTGTGTCAGTATATCTGTGTGTGTGTGCATCAGTATGTCTGTGTATCTGTGTGTGTGTGTTTTAGTGTGTATATATCTCTGTATGCGTGTATATGTGCATACATCTCAGCATTCACACACTAACACTACACACAAATACACCCCTGCATTCAAATTTCAACACTACGTACAAACATGTCTGTGTTACACACCAAAATCATATGTAAATACACCCCCTCATTCAAAAACCAACACTACACAAATACATGATTGCAATCATGCCAGCACCACACACAAACATATTCCATACAAAAACCTGTTTACATTCAAACACACAAAAACGGCTTAGTGCTAAATACAGACCTGGAAACATGGGTTAATGGTAGAGCCCCAGCTGTCAATGCATTTCTGGAGTTGCATGACAGATGGGGATCTACCTTTTAATCACCCGTGCAACAGGGAGGCCCAATAAAATTCTTGCACCTCTCTACTTTAGGTCTGCCACTGCGTTGAGGTGGGGGACGTGATTGCACGCATGAGGAGGGGGGACAGGGTCCAGGGGGCCCCAAGCAAATGCTTTGCTCAAGGTCCAGTCAATATTAAAGACGGCCCTGCATATTACGCACAAATACAACGATACAAAGCAATTACAGTAAAAATAACAAGCAGAATACGGCAGCATACACACCTCAATTAAAAAAAATAGGACCGGCACGCTACGGGACATCACAATCCTATATTGGCACAGTACTACTAAAAGGTTGCCTACCCCTGACCTAGAATATTCCACATCTTAGCCATTACTTCGCTGGTAAAATGACTACCTCTGTCTGACTCAATTCTTTGAGGCAGACCGAACCTGGAAAAGACATGGTTAATCAACAAAGTGGCGCACACGGTACTCGTGTTCTCTTTACAAGGCAAACATTCTATCCACTTTGTGTACATACATGTAACGGTTAACATGTATTTGTTACCTCTTGAAGATCTTGTTACAGGACCTATAACTTCAATTTGAATATCAGACCAGGGTAATGACACCCCCCTCTTCTGAAGTGGTGCACAATGGGTTGGACCATGGGGTTGATATTGCGGACAAATCAAGCATCCCTGACAGTATGTCTTAACATCTCTTAACATGTGTGGCCAATATGCATAATCACGCAATATCTCATATGTGATCTTATCACCACGATGCCCAGATGTAGGTGCATCATGAGCGTGTTGGAGCATTAACCCTCGGTATACAGATGGGACTACCCATTGTTGAATACCATGTTTAGAAGTTCTGACCAGCAACCCATCCATGATACTAAATTGGACTTTATATCTTATCAAGATTCGTAAATCTTCATTATTTTTGCAATCCTCATCTGTGATGGGATTGGCAGTAGGGTCTTCTATATGTTTATAGAATATAGGCAGGAATATAGGCATAGAATGACAGGATCATTCTTCTGACTGGTAATCAGGTCCTCACTAGGAGCTTCTTGACTCCATTGCACGACGTTTAAGTCGGCATTATCTCTAGCCTGTCGTCTAGTTATGGCTTCAACATGAATTGAACCCATAAGATCATCAATGTTTAGGGTTTCACCATTGATGGCTGCTTGTTTTGCCAGTGAATCGGCTAAGTCATTACCATCCTTGTCAATACCTTCTATTTTAGAATGGCCTTTGGTTTTCTTCCAATATATGGTTAAACCATGTTCCTTAACCAACTCATCGATTTTGCAAAACAATTTCCCATGTTTAACAGGTTTGTTATTGCTTTTCAGCATTTGATTACGTTTCCAGCTAGGCAGATATTCAACGAAACTGTTGCGAACATAGTTGGAATCAGTTATGATAACAAATTCTGTGATACTATATTCTATTGCCATTTGAATGGTCTTATATACTGCACAGAGATTGGATATCTGACTGCTTTTGGAACCAATACTGTATCCTATAGATACATTGGGATAATCACCTATCCAGGCGATTCCGATACCTGCAACTAACTTCCGTTCAGCACCAGCGACGTGGTGATATGAACAACCATCAATGTATACCCACGGTAGTGGTCGACAGTATTCCTCGTCATAAACTTTATAAGGGGATAACAATTGCTCTTCTAGGAAGTCATCTCCGGTGTCATTATCATCCAGAGATGGAGCAGTACAGTCATGTAATTCTGCTAAACCTTGGGCAACTGGGCTTCTCTTATTATGTTTATAACGGACTTCTAACGGCCATCCCTGTAAGGATAGAGTCCATGCAGTAATACGACTGTTAGAGAGATTACCGTCTCTAATTCTTTCACTCTGCAGATACTGTAGAGGTTGGTGAGCTGTTTCTACAATTATTTTCTCACCTTGGATATAGCTACGAAAATTTTGTAGTGCCCAGACAGTCGACAATAACGCCTTCTCACACATGTTGAATTTAACTTCAACAGGTGACAAAGTCTTGCTAGCATATGCAATAACTTTGTTTAAACTGTCCTGCTTCTGATACAGAACAGCACTTATGCTTAAATCGGTATATCCTGTCTCCAGATAGAAGGGTTTACCCCCCTCTGGGTATGCTAAACAGGGTGCCTGAGTGAGCTTCCTCCTCAGTTCACTTACCACTAGGTCCTGAGGCTCCCCCCAGTTCCAGGTAGTTTCCTTTTTAAGCAGGTGTAAGAGTGGTTTTGTTATTTCTGCATAGTTATCTATAAACTTACGGGAGTAGTTAGTCATACCAAGGAACGATCTTAATTCCCTGATGTTTGAAGGTGTTTTAGCCTTTAGTACGGCTTCAACCTTCTTCCTCTGGGGATTTAATCCTTCAGAGGTTACCTCATGTCCGAGGAAATTGACATGGGTGCGACACCATTGCGCCTTTTGTAAAGATAGTTTAATCCCTGCCTCTCTTAACTGAGTGAGAACATGTCTAATCTCTATGATATGCTTATCAAAGGAAGTGCTTTTCAGCAAGACATCGTCGACATATGATAACGTTCCTCTCTCGAGTGCGTCAGGCATAGCTTTATGCATGAACACAGCAAATTCATGACCAGAGTTTATGTAACCGAAAGGCATACGGGTCCAGGTATACTGCTGCTTTCCAAATGTGAAGGCCAATTTGTATTGGTCTTCATTATGGACTGGTACAGTCCAATATCCCTGCGCACAGTCAATGGCAGTGAATATTTTGGATCCCTGCATTTGTACCAAACATGTTCCGCTCAGCATCGTTGGAGCAACCGTCAGCTAAAGATATTTGCTCTTCTAGCCTTTCCTGAAATCCTGGAAAGATTTCAGGCTGGCCTATCTCATAAGCTTCTTCAAGCCTAGAAGTTAGGTCAGTTCGGTGTTGACTTACCTTTTCTCTTTGGTCGTGATACTCTTGTGATTCCTGCTCATTGAGCGGATGATCGAAGGTGATTGATGCTTCTTCGATTTTACACGAGCCGTCTTCGACGTTGAAGGGATATACAGATAGGATAGTGAATAATCCTTCTGGGGAGGAATGGAATATTTGATCGATAATTTCGTCCTCAGTTAAGTATTCTTCAGGGATGAGGCCTATAATTTGGTTTTGGAAACCAAATGTATAGTACTCAGCATCCAATGCTAGACCTAATAATGTTCCTTTTGGTAAAGTAACACTATTGGGTGTAACATTGTTGACCATTATATAGGTGGGATTCTTACCAATACTTACCATTGGTGTATGTGTTACCACCATCCCTAATCGTTGTATCCGGTTGGATAAACAGATTAGGGCATCAGAGTTTTCTAATCTCTGACCCTCTTTGACCTGTAGGGGTAAAAGAAAGTTACTTGTCCCTTGTGGAATGGTTATGTCATCAGGAACTTGGATACTTACCGCATATGGTAGTACTTGTCCTGATTTCAGGAAGTTTTCCTCATGTAGGTATCCACAAGGATTACCTTTTAACCTTGTCCACAAGTTGGAATTAATCAGATCAAGGTGTATGGCAAAGCGATGCATGACATCATTGCCAACGTAAACCTGATAGCGAGGTTCGTCTATCACTAGGAATAAATGTTTAACTGTCTTATTTCCGATGGAAATAGATAGTAAACATTTTGCTATGATATTGTGACTCTCTGATTCGCCATCCAGGTTCTGGATCCACCTGTCATGTGGGGAAGCGTACCTGATCATTTTAGGATTAGCAATCTGCATTAACAGACTTCTGCTAATATAGCTGTTCTCACTCTTTAAGTCCAGCTTTGCATTCCTACTTCTTCCTAAGTCATTTATTTGAATAGGAAAGAATAAGTTGTCATTAACCTTTTCAATTCTGGCAAGGAATTGAGCATGACCTGCCAGATCTACAGATTCAACATAGTCCCTGTGGAGAGAAATGGTTAAAACATCACCTTCCAGAGAGACATTCTGGATCCTCTCTGGAGCAATTCTTACGGAATGCTCATCTACAGGTACGATTGCGTCATTCACCTGCAGGATAGTCACGTCAGGTGACTGACTATTCCTAAAATGTACCTCTATCGAGTCAGGTCTTTCCTCTATCACATGGCAGTTACGATCAGATTGTACATGTGATTTCTCATTAGTTATAGGAACCTTAGCTTGCGACCATACAATTCCATTCACACAGTCAATAATTGTGTTAAGTCTTCTGAGTATGTCTATACCCAGAATCAGTCGGTTATAGGGGAGATCTACCACTATCACCGGGTGTCTAAAGGTTTTGTTACCTATTTTAAACTTTATCCAAGTATTGCCAATAACATGAAGTGCATTTCCTCCAACGCTCAACAAAGCATTGGGGAAATTTCTTAGCTTCGGCTTATCCGTTGCTAAGTCCATTACCTGCTGGAAGTAGGTATTGGATAAGATCGTGGCTTGTGAACCAGTATCTATTAACCCTTTGAAAGGCTGGGGTAGCGAATCCTGTATTTCTTCAGACATGTAGTACCTTCCTTCATGTTCTTCTAATTCACATAAGAATTTAGAGTGTGTCAACATATTACTTGTTTTCCATACATTACCGGTCACAGCAGTAGTTTCTACCTGTACTGAGGAATGCTTAGTCTTACCCACAGGCCCATCCTTTTTAGGAATATCTTGAACTGTCTCGTCAGTTAACCCTTTCAGGGCTGGATCCTGGAAACTAGTGGTTGCTGGGGCTATTTTAGCCTTTGGCTGAAATGAAAAAACAGAGGAACATGTTGCGCCTCCTTCACCCGGAAGTGAAGTGACGGAATAGGCAATAGGTTTCCTAACACAACTATCGTTTATTTGACTGTTAGTACCTGGAAAGGAAACAGGGTTAGGTGTTACATCTACTGACAACCTATCCTGTTTAGTCAATGTAGCTATATTTGCTGCGGTACTTGTTGATGCTGTTGCAATTGCACAGGTGTCTCTGCAATTGGAGCTGTCCCTAAAAAAGGATTGATAGCAAAGGCTTTGTTAATCTTTGTTATTTGCTCCATTAATTTGCCCATCTGGTCTGTCAATTGACCAACCTGACGACGCAAATTATTTCCCCCATTGCCGTTTTGTCTTTGCCCATTAGAATTTGGCTGGGATGGCTGAGACTGTTGGGAGTTATTGGAAGCAGATTGGTTGTTTCTGTTTCCATATCTCCTATTTCCCTGAGGATTCCTTCTCCATTGGGAATTGCCTTGGTTTTTATTAACCCAGGGGCGTTTATTCCCATTGGTATTGGATTTTTCAGAGTTATTGTCAGAGGAGTTTGCAGAATTGCTTCTGGCGTTTTCCTGTTTCTGAGGCTTTGGTGTTTTCAAAACCTCAGAATAGGTCCTCTTTTTCTGTTGGGTTTCTAAACCTAACTGAATTTTAGTCTCTGACACCATTTTATCACCAGGTTTCTTAACCTTTGGCTGATTTTCGTCATGTGCATGGTGTATGGTATACAATTTCATGCACTGACTGACTAGCCATTCTAATGGTAGCTTACAATCATAATCTCTTGCTAGATTCATTTGTATACTTACCGGCATGGCATGAAAATACAGATCTTTGAAGTCTGTGCTTTCATACCTGGGTTTTCTTTGGGCCACGGAGTATGCATTTTTAAGAATTACTAAAAATTCTCTGGGGCTTTGATCTGGACGGCACTTTAAGTTATAAAGCGCCTTCTTTGCAGAAGCAACGGTTTTATACTTACCATATTCCATGATTATTTCATATTTCATCTTGGACCAGGACATTAACTGCATAGCTTGAAGACTTTCAAGATGAACACGGCACATTGAATCAAAGGTCCATGTAATGAACCATTTCTTTTGAATGTCATCATACATGCCCAATGAATTCATTGCTCTATCATAATTTTCCAGATGTTCAGATATGTTTCCTGAACCTCTAGAAAATTGTGGGACAGTCTCTCTAAGGAACTTAACAACCTTTGGCGATTCATAAACAGGCGTCGTTGATTTACGACTTCTGTTTCTGTTTTTGGGTAAACGTCTATGCGATCTGTCTGCTGAAGAGGAATTAGACCCGTACAACAGTGCAGATGGCATATCAGTCACATGGCCTTCAGAGTGGACAGTGCAATCACTTTCACTCCCATCACTCTGAGCTTCTTGTTCACTGTCACAATTCTGATCAGCATCAGAATCCTGCCAGTGTACAGAACCATGTCTGTTTTCATTCCTATCACCTTGAACTGGACTCTCCCTCTCAAGTTTGGCCAAGACAGCTTTTTCAAACTGTTCTGCCCAAGATTGCCAAGGTTGTTTGGCAATGCCAGGAGATGGGGAATTCTGTTTCACAGGTGATATTCCTGAATTACTCACCTCATTCCTTACAGACTGTTTTATGAAAACCTGGTCTGGTGTGGGAAAATCATGACAAGGAGGGGATTTATAGATAGTCTTTTCTTTCATTTTTGTGCAACTTTTTGGCACAGAATGATGGCTATCAACCTCACTGCCTGATTCCTGGCTTTCCTTTTCATACTCATCCAATTGTATTTTAAGCTGATTTATTTCCTGTGCATATTTATCCATCAAAGCTGTCATTTCTTTTTCATGATCAGCCTGACGAGTTTTATGCTCAGCAAGTAAATCTTGGTATTTCCCATCTTGAATGCCAAATTGTTCACTGTACGTGTCCAGTTTGGTATTCAATACCTTGTTTTCATCTAACGCCTTAAGAAGTGCTGTCATAAAGAAAGGCCAAGAGTGTATTATGTACCCCATTTTTTTCTCTATGTTCTTTTGTTCAGCAATTACTTTAAGGTTTCTTAGTATGTGTTCATCAGTTATCATCGTGCATTTAGCATCCCATTCAATGCTTTTTAACCAAACATCATAGCTTAAATAATTTTTCATATGTTTATGAATATTGATTAGAGCATTTTTTCTTAGGTCTTCAATTATTTCACAATTATCTGTTACAGATGTATCGCTGCCGCTGGCCGTATTTTATACAGGGATTTAATCTCAATACAAAACTCTTTTCTATATAAAGATTAATTGCATGAATTACACAAATATTATTATTGTATATGGAATATAATTTCAACTTAAACGATCTCAGCAGCGGTGCCTCCAATTTGTGGGGATATTTATGGGATAATAATTGTAAACAGTTTGAGAATTTCCCACTATTTAAATTCTCAGATCCCTAAGAACGTTAATCGTGTTAAATGAAATTTATATCATATAATTAATATCACAAATTGTTATAAAAATATAATTTTTATTTTTAACAATTTAAATTAATAATGATGAGTAACATGCATGATATTAATCAATGGAATTCGAGTATAACAATATGCAATACAATATGGTAATTTAAAACAACATTTCCTAATGACTAAGACGTAGTTTAAAATCTAAAGCATTAGGTGTCAAGATTGATTTACGATAGGCTTCACAGAGAGAATGTGAAAGTTTCACTGGGAGACAGAGAATTCTTCAGCGTGTAGCGTAAAGCAATAAAGCCATAAAGACTTTCTGCTGGCAGTTTAGAAATAACCCTTGCAATGCTGGCTAGACCTCTTCTAGGGATTTAAGATCTACTCTTGTGTGATTTTAAATAAAAATAATATTTAAATAGTCATAGTCTTTAATCATTTCCTTGCATCCAATGAGAAATCTTACTATGTTACATAAGCTGATATTTTAATTAATTTGTCTAAATAGATATTTTATCTTATTTTAGAGCCAATCAATACAGCTGGATAAATGGTCATGATATGCTAACGTGATATTAATCACACAAATACATTAATGGCTATGTTAATCCCAGCTGCAGATAGGATGCTATAACCATATATATATATATTCTTTAATAATTAAGATTTCTAAATATGAAATCTAATCATGATTTATCCAGTCATATATCATGCTATTAATTTAATTAATTTAAATTAATTAATTAAATGCCTGTATATTTACCAGTTAAGTAGATATTTTCTCATCAGATGTTCTCAGGTAGCTAAGTGTCATGGGTCTCTTTCTCTGCATGGAGTGTCTTGATTTTCTGAGTGTCCGATTCTGCCTGGATCTCTCTCCTCAATCTTGAATCTCCCTGAATCTCCCGAGAGTGTTGTAATGTCTCTCTCTTCAATCTTTGAATTCCCGAATCTCCCACTCTCCCTTTGTCTTAACTTTTTAAAGGGGAAATTCCTCTAAGTGATAGCCAATCACAAATGTGGGGTGTGGTTCCCTTCTAGGTAACCATTCTAATATTTGGACTCTAGATGGCAGCCTTGTTCCACTACACATACCTATCCAGGAAAGAGTTAACTTTTCCTGGTGGCTATTTTTGACGTCATTTACGTTATCTATATGTGGCCTATAACTTATTTTATCTGTCAGATCAAGAGGATTTCTTCGGACTTATCCAGACTATGCGTCTCCATTTTCTGTAGTAATTCCTAAAATTGATAGTTTGTGAACTAAGTTTCACCTTAAACTATAATGGGACGTTGTAAAATATCGAAAGTAAAATTTAATTATTTAATCCTCTCTGTCACCTACGTCTGGGAATAGAATTTATTATAGTTGCATTAGTACCTAGACAGTCTCTTATCTATTTGGTTGTTTATATATACTACACATTCCATTCAGCTCGGGCAAAGCGGTCAGTTTTAGAGAAAGGATAGAAATTTTGTGTCTCTTTGTTAGCTTGAAGATACAAAATGGAGTCTGGTCTGTTTAGCAATGACTTCAGAATATACACTTTGTATTTCTATCATAGCACAAAATGTCTGCCGATATAAATACCCTGACAATTCGAAGAAGAAGAAGAAGAAGAAGAAGAAGAAGAAGAAAACAAAAATTACACATTACCATGTAGAACACACACAAAATAGGATACACAAACCTATATATCCTGAAACCACTCAAACATACTACCCTGCATCCTCTTATCACGTATGAACTAAACATATCACCTAGTGAGGCTCATATGGTTCACCATATTAGCCTAATGCTTGTTCAATATGTACAAGCTAGCAGTCTAGTAGCACATCCAACCAGAGGACTTCTTTAGTATTGTATCCATTCCAATCGATACCGAAATGCTTACACCTACTGTCTTTCCATATGGCTTCACTTTTTCAATGCCTCATCTAAGCCCCATTACCACCCTTTCAAAACCTTGTTTTGAAGCATGCAATCCATTTCAAGAAAAAACTTATTCCACATGGTGATTCTGTTATCAAGGAGTCTTTCCATTGTTTTACTTTCAATTAAAGCAAGCCTTCCTACTAATCTCTCCTCAAATGAAAATGCCCTCTGCTGGTTGATCTGTGTATTGCTATGGGCTATGTAATTCAAATAAAGATGACCTTTCTTCTAATCTCTCTTCAATTGCCCTCTGTTGGTTGATTTGTGTATTGCTAACAGCTCTCTATGTTCTAATGCTACTGTGCATTGCATGCAGAAAATAACCCTGGGGCGTCGCCGCAGTATGTAAATTTATCCATGAAAAATGTTTGTATAGCAATTTCGTTCTTCCTATCTCTTGTACCCTTCTGTCTTGCATCAACTCACTGTTACATCCTGTCCTGGTATGACTTTTCCCCAGCTTTGTATACGGCCTTTATTAAACATTTTCAAGTTTTAAACAGCAATCAAAATGACAGGGGCTTGGAACCTACCCCTCTGAAAAAAAGGCTCACTTTTTAAAAGTTTCCTTGCAAGTGATGAGTTGCAATTTGTTACAAATCAGTGCTTGTAGCAATTTCTCATTGCAGGCTAAGTGGAAGCTGCAAATGCCTTTTTAAAGGCACAGTTATAAAGAATAGTTGAAGTGGTTGCTCAGGTCAACAGCCAATGCCTTAGCTAGCTAGTGATTGTCTTAATCATGGTTGGTTGTCTGTGAGACATTTATAAACCCTGCACTGTTCTCTAGTTTTCTATGTCAATGCATTGCAGCTATACACTTACTACATTGGAAATATCATAGGAGCTTGCAAGAGTTACATCATTTTCTTGCCTTTAGTTTATTCTTGCAATCTGGGAGACAGTAGGGGAGGTGGAGGAAGAGGAACAGATGTAGCAGCAGAGGCAATACCCTGCTCACAGCTTTTTTCATCATGCCCCATTTCAAATCTTCTGGGGCACCTTTTCACAATTCATTGGCTTGCACCAACATACACAATAAGAAAAACTATCTCAATAGCTCACCACATCTGCATCACTAAGACTATCACAGTGTCATGCCTCCTACAACTTCTTTTACCAACACTACAGACAGTGGACTTCGCCTATTCGAAGAAGAAGAAGAAGAAAACATAAAATACACATTACCATTTAGAACACACACAAAATAGGATACACAAACCTATATATCCTGAAACCACTCAAACATACTACCCCGCATCCTCTTATCACGTATGAACTAAACATATCACCTAGTGCGGCTCATATGGTTCACCATATTAGCCTAATGCTTGTTCAATATCTACAAGCTAGCAGTCTAATAGCACATCCACCCAGAGGACTTCTTTATTATTGTATCAATTCCAATCAATACCGAAATGCTTACACCTACTGTCTTCCATATGGGTTCACTTTTTCAATGCCTCATCTAAGCCCCATGACCACCCTTTCAAAACCTTGTTTTGAAGCATGCAATCTTTACAGGAAAGGCGTCACTTACACATACATGTTCCTGTGCTGGCTACAGTCTGTCGGGGCACATAACTCTCCAATGCTGCTCACTCTCACAATGTCTGGCTTTGCATTAAAAAGCTGATGACATGGATCTGCCAGTCAGCAGCTATGTGCATGGCTGTCATTCTGCAAACCTGCAAGTTCACTAGTTGTCACCTTACTCTAGGCCAGGGATAGGCAATCTTCGGCACCCCAGATGTTGTGGACTACATCTCACTTGATGTTTTGCCAGCATTGTGGCTGTATTAGCATTATGGGAGATGTAGTCCAAAATATCTGGAGTGACAAAGTTGCCTACCTCTGCTCCAGGCATTGTTTTAGCCTGGCCACTTATGGCACAGCACACACAGCTATCATTACTTCTTTGTCTTATCAACTGACTGGATACTCTATGTGTTAGGGTTTAAGTCCTGTATGTGACACAGTCTAACTTGCAGCATTAATGCAAATTCACTCTGATGAACCATAAATGCAATTCAAGCAACTAGCAAACATCTCTCTTGCAATACATGACTTCTTACATATACTTAGTAATTTTTACACACAAACACTGCTTCTTTCTCTCTCACACCAGTTTACACACAAATAAGTTGTATAAACCTGCTTTTTTAGTTTAATGCTCATATCCATGTAATCTCTAGATTAATAGTTCGTGAAAGCTGCAGTTTTCAGTTGCACCAGTAGATGTCATATTTTAGCAGCATTGATTAGCTGAATTTATTTGAACACAGGTCAGAAGAACTCAAGCGGATTGTTATGACAGAAATGAACATGAATAAAAAATAAACAAAAATCATTTACTAGTTATATACATTAGGCATATTACATGGAAAAATCAGGATGGCCTAATCTATAAAAGAGCACTCCAAGTGATATAGCCATCATAGCTTTTTGCAATGGCTATGATACAATTAGAGCCCAAGAACCTTTTTTTTTTTTTTTTTTTTTACCTGGAGTCAGCCAGGCACCCACTAGCCGCCTTCCCTACTAATGGCAGATAGTTTGAAGTTCCTAAGCAGGAATTTCTATTAGCTGTCCTGAAATGCAAGGCATAGGGTCAGCTAATTAGGAGGCACTTTGGAAGTAAATACACATTCTAACAGCGATTTAACTAGATTATTCATTAAAGGAGCACTATATGGTCAGGAACACAAACATGTATTCATGACCCTATAGGGTTAAAACCACCATCTAGCCACCCTGGTCCCCTCATGCCTCCCTCAATATAGTAAAATCCTACTTGTGTTCAAGTCTGCAGCTGCTGGCTTTGTCACTGTTTCCTTTTGACCTGCCCACTACTTGCTGACATCATCAGAAGTGGTAGCCTGATCCAATCACAATGCTTCCCCATAGTATTGGCTGAGACTGACAAAGAGGCAGATCAGGGGCAGAGCCAGCATGATTCAAACACAGCCCTGGCCAATCAGCATTTCCTCATAGAGATGAATTGAATCAATAAATCTCTATGAGGAAAGTTCAGTGTCTGCATGCAGAGGGAGGAGATACAGAATGTTTGGATGCATTTTAGGCAGCCATGACCCAGGAAGGATCTCTAACAGCCATCTGATGAGTGGCCAGTGAAGTTATCACTAGGCTGTAATGTAAACACTGCATTTTCTCTGAAAAGACAGTGTTTACAGCAAAAAGCCTGAAGGTAATGATTCTACTCACCACAACAAATTCAAAAGGCTGTAGTTGTTCTGGTGACTATAGTGTCCCTTTAACCCCTTAAGGATGGAGGCAACTGCCCAACATCTTAAACTGGGTTTTAAAGGAAAAAATATGGCTTTTTGTTTAATATCCTATATGTATACCTAACGCAACACTAAGTATTATAACTGTGTCTATCCCTTTCTTAGACCTAACTCAACAAAGCAGATAACAGAAACAAGGCATTTTTATTTCCACCTCTCTGCGCAACTTTACAGTATTAACTGAAGCCTGAAGATACTCCATCTGATTTATACCTCATTTGTTTCCATATTTTTCATTTATTTACTGTAACAATGTTACCATTTATACCTGCAGTTTACCTCTGTAATATTCTGTACATGCAGTTTTTTAGTTAATATATCTCCAATATTCCATACATATAGTTATTAATATTTTGGCTGTTGGAATATAGCTGGAAAATAATGGTGTCTGTCTCTAATATTTAGTCCTAATTCCACAAACCAGCTAACAGAAACAAAGCAATTTTAATATCTCTCTGCACTACCCACTCTGTTGCCCACCTAGGTTCCTTTTAACTTCATAGCAAGATTTTCCAGCTGTTTGACATCACACTCAATTACCTTCTTATTCCATTTGTATATATATGCCCATCACTTTAAAATTCCCCCTGGCACCTCTTGTCTTAACTCCCTATTTTAACCTTTAGATTGTAAACTCATGGGCTACATAGCAAAGTACTCCATATAGAAAAGCTTCAGTGGCTACATCTAAGCTCACTGATGTGGGCTTTTCATTTTGCTCTGTTTATATTGTACTGTCTTTTTTTCCTCAATTATACAGAACTGTGGAATATGTTGGAGTTTTAGAAATGCCAGTAATAATAACAACATACAATAGCAATAATCAAATATGAATAATATGTAATGCATGTTATGCTTATAATAACTTTACACATCAAGTGCAACTAAAGAAAAGAATAGTCATGATTGTAAAAACCTCATATGTGTAGGTTCTAAATAGTTACATAGTTACATAGCTGAAAAGAGACTTGGATCAAGTTCAGCCTTCCTCACATTTGTTTTTTTTTTGCTGTTGATCCAAAAGAAGGCAAAAAAAAACAACAGTTTGAAGCACTTTCAATTTTGCAACAAACTAGGGCAAAAAAATCCTTATTGACCCCAGAATGGCAGTCAGATTTATCCTTGGATCAAGCAGCTATTACCCTACATTGAAAAATTATATCCTTGAATATTCTGTTTTTGCAAGTATGCATCTAGTTGCTGTTTGAACATCTGTATGGACTCTGATAAAACCACGTCTTCAGGCAGATAATTCCACATCCTTATTGTTCTTACAGTAAAAAAACCTTTCCTTTGCCTTAGACAAAATCTTCTTTCTTCCAGTCTAAATGCAAGACCTCGTGTCCTATGTAAACTCTGGTTTGTGAATAGATTTCCACACAATGGTTTGTATTGGGCCAGAATGTATAACATTGTATAATGTTACACTAACTCTAATTGTACACCTATACGAACATTACACCTTTAACAATATGAGAGCATGCAGGGAGAATCTATTAGGGTCATTTCAAGCTGTGGGGGGGGGGGGGGGGGGCTCCTTAATTGGAATTTGGGCAGTCAGTTGCAAAGATTTAAAGTGCCGTATGCAGTGATCACATAAGCTCATAACATTGGGAGGTATGAACTTTGGCCTGCTAGAGGGCACTAGGGTGTTGGTGGATCATGAAGACTCGCCAGGCACAGGAATTGCTCAATCTCATTGAACTGGATATAGTGCCTGGAGCCTGTTGGCACCATTCTTTCTTTCTGTTAACTCTTTTTTTTCAATTGTTTAACTCTAATTGAGAGTCTCAAGCAGCTGGTTTCCTCTGTGCTTCCTTATTAGCTTGAGTGGCAACGGGTTGCTGTAATTGTCTGACAGTGTCAGCTGACAGCTCTCACCCTATCCAGCCCATTGCGGATATAAATTGGTATGACTAAAGAAGTGTGTAATCTCTGGTTGAGGCCAGGCTCTGGGTTGCCAAGGACTCTTATTCTGTGTTAAAACCTTTGAAGATGGTTTAACAGCAAATAGAGTGATGGTGCCAGGAGACACCATCAAGCTTCCTGGACCTAATACTGTGATACACAGTGATAACTGGATTCCTAAATCCCTGAACCAAACTACAAATTCTCGTTCTATATACTGTAGCTACTTGGTTAGGAGGACCCCAAGCCTCTGAGCATCACATACTTGTGGTTTTCTGTGTGTGTTTGTGTGCCCACTCAGGTAATCATGGGACAATTGTATTTTGAATTAAATGCCAGATTGTGCCAAAGGAGCCTGACGTTTTAAGCAAGTATAAGGCTAATAGCTAACTTTAAAGTATGCTTTTGGCTTTGTTTTGTACTAGCATATGCATACAGTTATGTAGTAATTTGGGTTGAAAAGAGACTAAATTCCACCACGTTGAACCTTTAAAACCTATTCCTTTTAGCTGTTTATCCAAAAGAAGGCAAGTGCCCCACCACCACCACCCACTCCAATTTAGTGATTTCCAATTATGACACACAAAGGGAAAAAGTCATTATTGAATCCATAATGGCAATCAGGTTTCTCCTTCGATAAACAAACTGTGCACATACATATTAATTATATCCTTGAATATTCTGTTTTTACTAAATAGCATTAGGCCTTTAAAAAAATATATCTATAGAATGGGATAAGACAACCTCTTTGCGTAGAGAATTCCACATCTTGCTCTTACTCTAAAGAATCTTTTCATCTGCTGTAGGCGAAAACACCTTTCTTCCAGAAATTCAAGAACTAACTGATCACTTGCTGCTTAATATATCCCAACCCTTGATAGGTGCCTTTGTAACTATATAACCCTCTCCTGATTGGTCTTCCCAAAAGCCGTACTGCACCGCTACAGTCCGTAATGAACGCTGCTGACAGACTGATTTTCCTCTCTAGTCATTTCTCTCACACCTCACCCCTCTGCAAGTCCTTACATTGGCTTCCTGTATGCTATAGGAGTCAATTCAAGGTACTAACTCACACCTATAAAGCACTGAACAACTCTAGCCCCTCTTATATCTCCTCACAGATCCATAGGTATGTCCCTTCTCGGTCTCTCTGCTCTGCCCGTGACCACATCCTGTCCGTTGTCCGCACTCGTATGGCCAACTCACGCTTGCAGGACTTCTCGCGAGCGGCTCCCTTCCTATGGAATAGCCTGCCTACCGCCATCAGACTCTCCCCTAGTCTTGCATCTTTTAAGAAGTGCCTTAAAACCCATCTCTTTAGGAAAGCTTATGGCCTCCCAGAGTAACCTCTACCTCACATACCTGTCTCTTGCTCTCTCCTAAAGGGCAGCCCACCATATTTGACTGCAAATTCCTGTCCTAATGTGTTTTACACCCCACCTCCTATAGAATGTAAGCTCGATTGAGCAGGGTCCTCTTCAACCTACTGTTCCCATAAGTTTATTTGCAATTGTCCTATTTATAGTTAAATCCCCCTCTCATAATATTGTAAAGCGCTACGGAATCTGTTGGCGCTATATAAATGGCAATAATAATAATAATAATAATAATAATAATAATAATCAATGTTATTGACTTCTCCTGTCAGTAGTTTTAATGTTTCGGCTGTTCGGTGTACCTCAGAGTCACATTACAGTCTGTCACTGAACAACACAGATACAGCCTGCACTCCTACATATATTTAGATATGGCATTTGGGAAAATGTCAATATTTTTATTTCAATAAATTGGTTGTAATATTTGATTACAGCCAAATGCATAGAGAGTTAGGGCACACATGGTGGTATCTAAAATAGCAGATTTTATTTCAGAAACAGCTATAACTGTTTCTGAAATAAAATCTGCTATTTTGCATAGCACTCTGTGTTCCCAGGCTCTCTCTACAAATTCAAACATCACAAAGGTGGGCGCATGCGAGGTTTACTAAAACATGTTAAAGAGATAGTTTAGTGTGTAGTGAAAATTCACGCTTTACACGTACCAGTAATATATGTCAAAATCCAAGTTGTCAGATCTCAATTAAAGGGACACTATAGTCACCAGAACAACTACTGCTTAATGTAGCTTTTCTGATGTCTATAGTATGTCCTTGCAGGCTTTTAGCCCCTTCAGGACGGAGTCAATAGTACACGTTCTGATCAAAACAAAATGTAAACAAAACCTGAAATTTGTGCTATATGTCTGTTCAACCTTAATTCACCTCTTTCATATTAAGTGCACCCACACTTATTACATATCATTTTTTTTCAGGAGAAACAGGGTTTTAATTTCTCATGAACTATTTATATATGAAACATAATTTATTAGGAATAAATTTAAAAAACTGTGAGAAATTAAGATTGAAAAAAAAAAATGTAGTTCCGCCTGACATTTTAGCTGTAAATGTCATAATACTGTTAGCTTTTACTGCAATAAAATGCACATATTTGTATTCAGCAAAGACTCACAAGTACAACAGTACCCCCCATTAACAGATTTTATCGTGTTTTGGAAAGTTACAGGGTCAAATATAGCACATTCCATTTTTCATTTGTTTCACATTAAAATTTGCCAGATTGGTAATGTTACCTTTGAGACCATGTGGTAGCCCAGGAATGAGACCCCCATGATGGCATACCATTTGCAAAAGTACACAAGTAGTATGGGGTATGGCCAGTCTTTTTTAGTAGCCAATTAGTCACAAACACTGACCAAAATTTGTTTTTGTGTTATAAAAAAAAAAAAAAAATGACTGGCCATACCCCATTTGCAATACCTTGGGTTATCTAATTTTGCAAATGGTATGCCATCAAGGGGGTAATTCTCATTCCTGGGCTACCATACGGTCTAAAAGGCAACATAACCAAACTGGCAAATTTCAATGTGAAAAAAAATTAAATGCATGCCTTATATTTGACTCTCTAACTTTCCAAAACACCATAAAACTTGTACATGGGGGTTACTGTTATACTTGGGAGACTTCACTGAACACAAACACAAGTGTTTTAAAACATTAAAACATATTGCAACAATAGATTCGTCAGTAAAAGTGACGTTTGTGTGTGAAAAATTCAAAAAAACTTATCTTTTACTGAAAATAACATAGTTGTAATACAATTTATCATTTTGAATCACTAATATTTGTGTTCAGCGAAGTCTCCCAAGTAAAACAGTACCCCTCATGTACAGGTTTTATGCTGTCTTTGAACGTTACAGGGTTAAATATAGTACTTGCAAATTAAATTCTCTGCACTTTCTGCCTGGGTTGTCAGGCACGTCAATCACATTTTAATTAATTAAATCACATAATCATGTTAAAAGATTACTTAAATATACACGTATAATTTTAATATATATATATATATATACATATATATGTATTTAAATTCTATGTGTATACTTATGTAATCATTTATGTAATTATATATATTTATCTATATATAGAGAGATTGTAGCTGTATTAGTTCAGTGATGTAGATGTAAAAAACAGATAAAATACAGATCTTGTATTACCTTTTTTATTGGACTAACAGAATTTTGTAATGAAAAGCTTTCGGGAGAACCTCCCTTTCTCAAATCTGACGCATTTCTGAGCAAGACGACACATAGAATTCAAAGTTGAGTTGTGATACAGGGGTTAAAGGGACATGAGTGAAAATAAGACACAGATTTGTTAGAAAATAGACACCATTTTTGCAGAGGGTCATAAATATCTTTCTGAAGAGCAGAGTGAGCGGGGAGAGAGGGAGAAGAAAAACAAACAAGCAGACAGTGCAGAGGATGGTACACTTTATACATGCACACACACACACACACACACACATAAACACATGTACATAAACACATGTACATATACATATACATAAACACATATACATACATGCACATGAACTCATAAACAACTGAATAGGGTAAGATTGTACACAATAAAATTATACACTGCTTACAATTGCACTTACAAAAGCACATTGCTATTGTTGAGCGCAGTTCAGCTTTAATGACTGTTTCCAGCCTTATTTAGGTATCCTGAGTTCTCCCCAGATGCAGAACCTTGAGCTAGGACAGGGGTAGGCAACCTACGGCACTAGTGCCATGCATGGCACTCGAGGTGTCTTTGCACGGCACTCAAGGCTGCTAGAGACAAACAGGCTCTGGCCTATCAGGAGTCTCAGTAAAACTTCAGGTATCTGCTAATCCGAAAAGGTGGTGAAGGACAATCCTCAATTTATGCATTGCAGCACATAGAGGAAGTGATCTCAGATCACTTCCTCCCAGCACTTGTGAATGGGAATCCACACAATAGTAGAGCAGCTCGCAGTTGCAGCTCCTGTCCTTGACATGTACCTGGCCGGCCTGGTCCCCACTGGACCCCAGGGAAGCCACCCACACTGGTAGATATACACAGAAATGCAGAATAACCCTCCCCTCATACAAATAATACGGACAGCCCACACACAAACATACACATAATCCGCACAAATGCAACACCACTAACAATCCACATACATGCACACAACCCCACATGCAGCCTCTCACATGCAATACCTCAAACAGCCCCCACACACACTACCAAACACACAATGTGACATATCCATTCACACACACAATTCCACAAGCAGCCCCCATACACAACTCACATTCATATGTATCATACACAATACCATAAACTACTCATGAACATATACAATATAATAGCTAATATACGCAGGGCCGTCTTTAACGCGGGGCAAACTGGGCAGCTGCACAGTGAGCAGGGCCGGACTGGCCCACCGGGATACCGGGAAATTTCCCGGTGGGCCGTCGGCACCTGGGGCCGGGCAGGCAGCTGGCTCACCTGCGGCTGCAGAGGGAGCCCTTCTTGCGGCCGCTGGCTGGGGAAGCTCTTCTTGTGGCCGCTGGGGGAGCAGGCTGTTCTGTCTCTGCTCCCCCTCCCTCGCGCACTAGAAAGAGACCGGAGCCGGAATATGATGTCATATTCCGGCCCCGGTCTCATTAAGCTACATGCGAGGGAGGGGGAGCAGAGACAGAACAGCCTGCTCCCCCAGCGGCCACAAGAAGAGCTTCCCCAGCCAGCGGCCGCAAGAAGGGCTTCCCCAGCCAGCGGCAGCAAGAAGAGCTGGCAAGAAGAGGGGGCTATATGGACACATGGGGAATGGGCTATAGGAACACATGGAGGGCTGGGGGGCTATAGGGACACATGAAGGGCTGGAGGGGGGATAGGGACACATGGGGGTTCGGGGGCTATAGGGACACATGGGGGCTGGGGTCTATAGGAACACATGGGGGCTATAATGGTGGGGCTGAGAACTTCTCAGCCCCCATGTGTACCATTATAGCCCCCATGTGTTCCTATAGCCCCCTCCCCATTCCCCATGTGTCCTTAGAGCCCCCTCCCCAGCTCCCATGTGTCCCTATAGCCTACCTAGCCCCATGTGTCCCTATAGCCCTCCCAGCCCCATGTGTCCCTATCCCCCCTCCAGCCCTTCATGTGTCCCTATAGCCCCCCAGCCCTCCATGGGTTCCTATAGCCCCCTCCCCATGTGTCCCTATCGCCCCCATGTGTCCTTATAGCCCCCTCCCCAGCTCCCATGTGTCCCTATAGCCTACCTAGCCCCATGTGTCCCTATAGCCCCCTCCCCAGCTCCCATGTGTCCCTAAAGCCCCCCTAGCTCCCATGTGTCCCTATAGCCCCCCAGCCCCATGTGTCCCTATAGCCCCCCAGCCCCATGTGTCCCATTACAGCCACCCTCCCAAGCCCCCATGTGTCCCATTATAGCCCAATGTGTCCCTATAGCCCCCAGCCCCCATGTGTTCCATTATAGCCCCCTCCCCAGCCCCCATGTGTCCCTATAGCCCCGAGCCCCCATGTGTCCCATTATAGTTCCCTCTCCTCCCTCCATGTGTCCCATTATAGACCCCTCCCCAGCCCTCATGTGTCCCATTATAGCCCCAGCCCCCATGTGGCCCTATCGCCCCCCCCAGCCCCCATGTTTATATTGAAAAGCCTGCAGGGACAGGCTATAGACACCAGAACCACTACATTAAGCTCTGTGTGTGTGTGTGCGCGCGCGCCTGCTAGTGAGTGGGCTTGCTTGTGTGTGTGTGTGCCTTCTACTGAGTGAGCTTGTGTTTTTATGTCAATGACCTTATGTATGTCAGTGAGATTGTTTATCTGTGAGGCTGTGTATCAATCAACTTGTGTCAGTGAGATTGTCTGTGTCTGCATGTGAGTATGCTTACTGTATAATTAAACATTTTACTCTGAAAGGACCAATATTTTATATTGGAAAAAGCTATATATATATATATATATATATATATATATATATATACCGTATATACTCGAGTATAAGCCGAGTTTTTCAGCCCATTTTTTGGGCTGAAAAACCCCAACTCGGCTTATACTCGAGTCAAGGTCTGTATTATGGCAATTTGCATTGCCATAATACAGACCGGGGGAGAGGGGGGCTGGCAGAGCTGTACTTACCTGTTCTGCAGCTCCTGTCAGCTCTCTCCTCCTCCGCGCCGTCCGTTCAGCACCTCGGTCAGCTCCCAGTGTAAGTCTCGCGAGAGCCGCGGCTCTCGCGAGACTTACACTGGGAGCTGACAGAGGGAGCTGCACAGACGGCGCGGAGGAGGAGGGAGCTGACAGGAGCTGCAGAACAGGTAAGTAATGCTCTCTGCCAGCCCCCCTCTCCCCCCCACTGAACTGCCACTGGACCACCAGGGAAGGAGAGCCCCCCTCCCTGCCATGTATCAAGCAGGGAGGAGGGACGAAAAATAAATAAAATAAGAAATAATAATAATAAAAAATAATAATAATAATAAAAAAATAAATAAAAAAAGGGGGTATAAGGACCACTGTGGGAGGGGGGGGGTATAAGGACCACTATGGGAGGGAGGGGGTGGGATAAGGACCACTATGGGAGGGAGGGGGGTATAAGGACCGCTATGGGAGGGAGGGGGGGGATAAGGACCACTATTGGAGGGAGGGGGTGGGATAAGGACCACTATGGGAGGGAGGGGGGTATAAGGACCGCTATGGGAGGGAGGGGGGGGATAAGGACCACTATGGGAGGGAGGGGGGGGATAAGGACCACTATGGGAGGGAGGGGGGATAAGGACCACTATGGGAGGGAAGGGGGGGATAAGGACCACTATGGGAGGGAGGGGGGGGGATAAGGACCACTATGGGAGGGAGGGGGGGGATAAGGACCACTATACCACTATGGAAGGGAGGGGGGGATAAGGACCACTATCGGAGGGAGGGGGGTGGGATAAGGACCACTATGGGAGGGAGGGGGGGGAGAAAAGGAACACTATGGGAGGGAGGGGGGGATAAGGACCACTATGGGAGGAAGGGAGGGGGGGGATAAGGACCACTATGGGAGGGAGGGGGATAAGGACCACTATGGGAGGGAGGGGGGGGATAAGGACCACTAGGGGAGGGAGGGGGGATAAGGACCACTAGGGGAGGGGAGGGGGAAGTAAGGACCACTAGGGGAGGGGAGGGGGAAGTAAGGACCACTAGGGGAGGGGTGAGTCAGGACCACTGGGGGAGGGGGGTGAAGGAACACGGGGGTGGGGAGGTAAGGACCACTGAGGGAGGAGGAGGGGAGGTCAGGACATATGGGGGGGGCAAATATCCTTGCACCGGCCCTGCACACACTGCATTCATACACTGCATTCATACACACACTGCATTCATACACACACTGCACTCATACACACACACTGCACTCACACACACTGCATTCATACACACACACACTGCATTCATACACACGCTGCACTCATACACACGCTGCACTCATACACACACACGCTGCACTCATACACACACTGCACTCATACACACACGCTGCACTCATACACACACACGCTGCACTCATACACACACACGCTGCACTCATACGCACACACTGCATTCATTATACACATACTGTAAATAAATATTCAATTAATATATTTTTTTTAGGATCTAATTTTATTTAGAAATTTACCAGTAGCTGCTGCATTTCCCACCCTAGTCTTATACTCGAGTCAATAAGTTTTCCCAGTTTTTTGGGGAAAAATTAGGGGCCTCGGCTTATATTCGGGTCGGCTTATACTCGAGTATATACGGTATATATATACATATAAAATCAATCATCTAGGGTGGCAAGACATAGCCTTACATATTACATGCGACAATATATGGCGCAATGGGGCTGGCATAGATTTTTTTTTTCCAGGGCTGCTTTGGAATCCCCAGTCCGGCCCTGACAGTGAGCCCCGCTGGCCTCAACCATTTCTAACACCTGGCTGGTAATCCGCACACTAAGGAGGCCCACCGGATGGCCCGTGCACAAAGGGCCACCCGGTGGGCTTCTGTCAGCAGGAGCCTGGTCGCGAGCGGGTCCCTTGCTTTTTGGCAGCAGGCTGGGAGGAAGTGACGGACACGCATCACTTCCACCCACAAAAAGAGGAGCGCACGGGAAAGAAGAGTAGGCAGAGTGGTGGGGAGCTGGCCGAGAGAGCCAGACCCCAACTCCCAACACCTTCTGCCACCAGCAGGTTTTTAAAGTGTACATTTTGTGTGTGTCAGTATATCTGTGTGTGTGTGTGTGTGTGTGTATGTCTGTCAGTGTGTGTTAGTATGTCTGTGTGTGTGTGTGTCAGTATATCTGTGTGTGTCAGTATGTTTGTGTGTCAGTATATCTGTGTGTGTATGTGTGTCAGTATGTCTGTGTGTGTGTGTGTGTCTGTCAGTAAATCTGTGTCAGTATATCTGTGTGTGTGTGCATCAGTATGTCTGTGTATCTGTGTGTGTGTGTTTTAGTGTGTATATATCTCTGTATGCGTGTATATGTGCATACATCTCAGCATTCACACACTAACACTACACACAAATACACCCCTGCATTCAAATTTCAACACTACGTACAAACATGTCTGTGTTACACACCAAAATCATATGTAAATACACCCCCTCATTCAAAAACCAACACTACACAAATACATGATTGCAATCATGCCAACACCACACACAAACATATTCCATACAAAAACCTGTTTACATTCAAACACACAAAAACGGCTTAGTGCTAAATACAGACCTGGAAACATGGGTTAATGGTAGAGCCCCAGCTGTCAATGCATTTCTGGAGTTGCACGACAGATGGGGATCTACCTTTTAATCACCCGTGCAACAGGGAGGCCCAATAAAATTCTTGCACCTCTCTACTTTAGGTCTGCCACTGCGTTGAAGTGGAGGACGTGATTGCACGCATGAGGAGGGGGGGCAGGGTCCAGGGGGCCCCAAGCAAATGCTTTGCTCAAGGTCCAGTCAATATTAAAGACGGCCCTGCATATTACGCACAAATACAACGATACAAAGCAATTACAGTAAAAATAACAAGCAGAATACGGCAGCATACACACCTCAATTAAAAAAAATAGGACCGGCACGCTACGGGACATCACAATCCTATATTGGCACAGTGCTACTAAAAGGTTGCCTACCCCTGAACTAGGAAGAAACTCCTGCTGCTGTTAGATGTCATTCCTAGAGAGATCAATTGGGATAAAATATTCACCAAGAGAAGTGCCAAGTGCAATCATTTCAGTTTCCAGTGTAATGTAGTTCATCTGGTCCTATTTATGGTTTAAATCCCCTTAACCTTAATTTGATTAGCTAGATCGCTAAGGGTGACCTGCCCCATCTAACGATCAGCCAATCTTGACTCTTGAGAGTCGGTATCAAGAGAACATTCATCGGCTAGCTCAATACAATCTTTTCCAAATACATAAACATATATCACAATTAAATAACTTATTTCTAAGAAATAAACAACACATGCAAATCCCAAACATGCATAAATTGCATACATTTTTGTTGTCTTTAAAAAAAAATTATGAGCTTCAGTATGTGTTGTGCAACTAGTAGTGTTGTGCACTAGGAATTGTACGTCAATACTGGAGGGAGCTTGTTGACGTACACTTCCTAATTCTAGCTAACCCGGGAGAGTCCCAAAGTACTGGCAGCGAGCGGCTCCAGTGAAAGAATTTCCTGACATTGGAATTTACGTGCAGTTGAATTATTGGGCAAACAAGAGGACTAAAAGCATCAAAAGGGAGTGGGGTCCCTTCCAACCTTCCCACCTGCACCTGTGGTGAGCCTCTTATGTTGGCTCCATCTTTGTGAGTACCATAGCATTAGAACCACATATCGGTCTACTTTGATTAGACCAAACTGTATTGCACTAGGCTTTGGCCATGTTTTTTTGTCTTTCACAGTAATGCCATACCTGAAAATCAACCACACTCCACCTATTTTATGTATGTATAGTTTCTGTTTTTGTGTGCAAAGAGAGGTGAGCACACAGATGTTTAAAATGTGTTGGCACATTGTGGGTTACACAGCAGGACTTGTATTTATTTTGAAGTTTAAGTAAATCACAGCTGGACTGCTGAAATCCAGACCACATGAATTATTGTGGTGCAGTTTTATTTTTTACAGTCTTTTTTTTTTTCTCCAGCCACCCTTTTTTTCTGTTTGCCCTCTGGCAAACAGTACTTCGAATTATCATACACTTGCAAAAAACAAGTGAATAAAAATGAGTTTATCTTCTGCTACTATATATTCATTTGGATGCAAATATCATTTTTCTGAATGAATGCTACAGAATTGGTCAGACTGACTGAATCCTGACTGCATTTGGCTGATTAATCTGCAAATTGCCAATACAGTCGGAATTCAGTCATTTTCACTGGATTTTGACAAAATCTGATGTTTAGTGAATAACCCTTTGCATATTTTTGCAAGGTTATCTGTCCTACTGATACTTTTTTAAAATATTTATTCTTCATCAGACAGAATAAAGGTAAATAATCAGAATTACTAAGATCAACAAGAAAGTGGAGAAAGTAAAGCGTTATCACACACAGCTGGTCTGCAAATTCCATATGTTTTTATAATTGCTGAGTGAACCACCCCAATGCTGTCTACTGCTAACTTTATAATAGCCAAAAAAGGAACAGATTATCCAAAACAGTTTGCACTGAATGTGTGACACACTCCCCTCCCTGTGGGGTGCCTTGGCTTATTAGTGTATCTCATTATGTCTCCCCTGATGTGCAGCATAACAGAATGTTGGTTTGGTGACATTTGAGTACTGCCCAAATTGTGTCTTAGTTGGACATGCTAATTTGAGGGTGTATTGAGGTTTCAGCAACACTGTCATATTCCTTTGCCCAACAATTTAACCAGTTCAACAGCATGGCCAGGGAAAGGACAATACCAAATATACTCTATGGGAGGATGTAAAAGTTCCCATACAACAAGAAAAAAGAAGGAAAGGAAGAACTTGAGAGAGAATGTAAAAAATAAGTATTAGAAGATTATTTCGTCTATAAGAACATTAAATTGCTATAATTAAAGAACAAAATGTATCTCTATTGTGGGAAGCATGCACAATTAGGAATTTGCGTTCTATACAATTCTGTGCTCTGTATGTAACCGAATTGTAGGTCTCCGTATTATTTATATGTTGATGAGAACAGTGACCTTTCTTTCCATTCAGAGCAGTTTGAGTGGGTCGCTAAATTCAGGCTCGGAAAAAGTTTGCTACTTGTATATGATTGCTAAGCTTTTAAGTTCACGCCGTGTCCTATTCTCCATGATAAGTTAGCAGACATTTCATAAGGCGGCTATGAAATCTCACATGGGAGTCCGTAATGGCCAATGTCAGCTCAGGCCACGTATTGATTACAGTTTGTTTCAAGCTGTTTTATGGAGAACTCCCAGGAAAATGTAGTCCTCTCAGTGCTTTGCTTAATAATAGATTGGAGCAGCTCTTAGACCTTGACTGTGCCCTTGTAATGAGGAACAGAGCAGATGTTACAGACCTATTATTTCCCTTACCTTTTATTTATCTTTGATACCTGCCATGAAATGGACTAAGGCTAAGGAGATTACTTACTAGAAAGTAAATACATTACATGTTGGATATTATGTGCTGTGTCAATATGACTAATGATTAATGAGGTGCACGAAGCCAAGTAAATTATAGGTTGCTAATGTAACATTGCCGCTAAGATACAGTCCATGTAGATTTTTGCCATTTGTCCCAGTATCACCTATTTTCTACGCTCAGATAGAGTTGTTGGGATATGTTAGAATAATGAAGAGAGATGTTCTTGATTACAATACATGCATCAGTTCTCATTTTAGAAATAGTTATTCATAAATGTTTAAGGTCATAAAGTCATAAGGTCATAAGACCTCAGTCCTATCATCTACAGGTTTTATGGTTGATAGGCCCACTTTAGATTGACATCTGCGGAACAGCAACTGTACTATGCTAATATTATATTTATAGGCACTCTCTCTCCTCAAAACAAGAAAGTTGAAGCATTTTATGTCATTGAGTGGAGAAGTACAGTATGTTCTGTCACTTGCAATTGGTCTAAATATAGAATTCCTGGTTAAATACTTTAATTGTATTAATATTAATTGTATCCACTGCTACAATCAGACAACATGTAGTAGATTAATGTAACCTTTTTAAAATATGTCTAACACAATGTCTCCAGAACAAAACTGAAAACAATAGAAATGCTGATATATTTTACTTTGTAAATTACTTATAAATATTTATGGGTCTATGCAAATTAGATGGTTGGAAGTGTTGTGCATTCCACTGTCACGCCACTAGATGGCAAGATGACATCTATCTATCTATCTATCTATCTATCTATATATATATATATATATATATATATATATATATATATATATATATATAAATAAAAACAATTACAAAAAATTATATATATATAGTCGAACAAAAATCTGCACACCAGTCAAGCCATAAGACTTGCTTTTCCCACAGAAATCCCACATCTGCAGTGATGTTACAACCGCAAAGGATTCTTTTCGGTTGTAACATCACTGCAGATTTGGGATTTCTGTGGGAAAAGCAAGTCTTATGGCTTGACTGGTGTGCAGATTTGTGTTCAACATTGTATTAACTATCCACAGACTTCAGGTGGAAGGGGTTTTCAATCACAATTATTTCCCCACCAAAACCTATTTGGATTTTGCTTCCCATATATATATATACACAAATATATTTAAATTCTAACCCCATCAATGCCAATAACTTGTATATTTGTTTTGTTTTTTACTGCATTACAAAGCAAATTTGAATTATGTATATAAAGCTCTCATTTTCTGTATGATTTTGGTATTGATTTAATTTTCTTCCCAAATAGTTCAACCCGTACAAAGCTGTTGAGTTGCAATTGGGAGAGGATGAGGTCTCTCTTTTCAAACAGCAAGCTTTTAAGCGGTTTAACCCCTTAACGCCGTTACGGCGTTCTATGCCGCGGCGACTTTAAAGGGCTTTAAAGCCGTTGCGGAGGCATAGAATGCTGTAACGGCTTAAGCCCCCAGGACCTCGGCGGTACTTACCTCCGCCGCGATCCTCTTCTGGAGGGCTGCCTGACAGCCCAGGCAGCCCTCCTCCAGCAAGTGAGGCCCCCGGGGCCCCCTATAGCTGGCTGTGGATCTGCCAGCAGGGGGGCTGTCTGAAATATCAGACAGTCCCCCTGCTGGTGGGGAGTGTAAAAAAAATAAATAATTAAACATGTTAAAAAATAAATTAAAAGTATTTTTATATATATAATATATGTATATATATATTATATATATAATATATATACATATTATATATATGTTACGTCATACGTAATGTATTTTAATATTAATATAAGTATATATATTAATATTAAAATACACTTAGAATGATGTTACATATATATAATATGTATATATATATTATATATATAATAGATATATACACATATATTATATATATATATATATATATACGTATAATTACAATAATAAATAAATACAATAATAAAATAAATAAATAAAATATTGAAACAAAATTTTAAATAAATTATATATATATATTTTGTTATTAATATATATATATTGGTAACAAAATACACTTAGAATGACATTCTATATCTATCTATATATAAAATACAAATAACCGCAAATATATATATAGAGATAAATACATATAATGACATAAAAGATTACATTAGTATACACGTAGAATTTAAATACCTATAAATGCATATATATTAAAATTCTAAGTGTATATTTAAGTAATCTTTTAACATAATTATGTGATTTGATTAATTAAAATTTGATTGACATGCCTGACAACACAGGGAGAAAGTGCAGAGAATTTAATTTGCAAGCACTATATTTGACCCTGTAACTCTCCAAGACACCATAAAACCTGTACATAGGGGGTACTGTTTTAGTCGGGAGACTTTGTTGAACTCAAATATTAGTGTTTAAAACTGGTAAATTGTATTACAATGATGATATTTTAAGTTAAAGTGACATTTTTTGCATTTTTTTTTACAAACAAATGGCACTTTTATGGACTATATTATTGTTGTAATATGTTTTACTATTTTAAAACACTAATATTTGTGTTTAGTAAAGTCTCCCGAGAATAACAGTACCCCCCATGTACAGGTTTTATGGTGTTTTGGAAAGTTAGAGAGTCACATATAAGGCTTGCATTTCATTTTTTTGACATTGAAATTTGCCAGATTAGTTATGTTGCCTTTGAGACCGTATGGTAGCCCAGGAATAAGAATTACCCCCATGATGGCATGCCATTTTCAAAAGTAGACAACCCAAGGTATTGCAAATGGGGTATGTCCAGTCATTTTTAGTAGCCACTTAGTCACAAACACTGGCCAAATATTAGTTTTTTGCTTTTTTTCACACAAAAACAAATATGAACGCTAACTTAGCCAGTGTTTGTGACTAAGTGGCTACTAAAAAAGACTAAACATACCCCACGTTCAATACCTTGGGTTGTCTACTTTTTCAAATGGTATGCCATTATGGGGTAATTCTCATTCCTGGGCTACTACACCGTCTCAAAGGTAACATTACTAATCTGGCAAATTTCAATTTGAAAATTGAACATTCTATATTTGACCCTGTAACTTTCCAAAACACCATAAAACCTGTTAATGGGGGGTACTGCTGTACTCATGAGACATCGCTGATTACAAATATGTATTATGACATTTACAGCTAAAATGTGAGGCGGAACTACAATTGTTTAAAAAAATAACAATAATTCTCACAGTTATTTTAATTTTATTCATAATAAATTATGTTTCATATATAAATATTTGATATGAAATGAAAACCCTGTTTCTCCTGGACAAAATGATATATAATAAGTGTGGGTGCATTTAATATGAAAGAGGTGAATTACGGTTGAACAGACATATAGCGCAAATTCCAGTTTTTGTTTACGTTTTGTTTTGATCAGAACGTGTACTATTGACTCCGTCCTGAAGGGGTTAAGGGTAGACAAAAGCTACAAACTGGTAAATAAAATTTCAAAATAAATAAAAAGATCTAGTAAATGGAATTTACTTAATATAGTTAATACCATCATTATCTAGCACAAAAACAAAAAAAATTAGGCTTTTTGGGGGATTCATAGGAGAACAGAGTTTCATAGCTTAACCCCTTAAGGACTGAGCCAGTTGTACAAGTTGTGATCAAAACAAAACGTAAACAAAACCTTGAATTTGCGCTATATGTCTGTTCAGGCGTAATTCATATCTTTCAAATTATGTGCTCCCACACTTATTATATATCATTTTGTTCAGGAGAAACAGGGCTTTCATGTCACATCAAATATTTGTATATTAAAGGACCACTCTAGTGCCAGGAAAACATACTCATTTTCCTGGCACTAGAGTGCCCTGAGGGTGCCCCACCCTCAGGGACCCACTCCCGCCGGGCTCTGGGGGGAGGAAGGGGTTAAACTTACCTCTTTCTCCAGCGCCGGGCGGGGAGCTTTCCTCCTCCTCCTCTTCTTCCTCGTGACGTCATCGGCTGAATGCGCATGCGCGGCAGGAGCCGCGCTCGCATTCAGCCGGTCGCATAGGAAAGCATTCATAATGCTTTCCTATGGACGCTTGCGTGCTCTCACTGTGATTTTCACAGTGAGAAGCACGCAAGCGCCTCTAGCGGCTGTCAATGAGACAGCCACTAGAGGCTCTGGAGGCTGGCTTAACCCTCAGTATAAACATAGCAGTTTCTATGAAACTGCTATGTTTATTAAAAAAAGGGTAAAAGCTAGCTGGACCTGGCACCCAGACCACTTCATTAAGCTGAAGTGGTCTGGGTGCCTAGAGTGGTCCTTTAAACATAATTTTTTTTTAGTTCTGCATGGCATTTTAACTGTGAATGTCACAATACTGTTAGCTGCTACTGCAATAAAGTACACATACCTGTATTCAGCGATGTCTCACGAGTAAAACAGTACCCCCAATGTACAGGTTTTAGGGTGTTTTGGAAAGTTACCAGGTCAAATATAGCACATTACATTTTTCAGTTTATACAAAATGAAATTTGCCAGACTGGTTACGTTGCCTTTGAAACCAAATGGTAGCCCAGGAATGAAAATTACCCCGATGATGGTGAAAGTACAGTTTGTGTACTGTACTTTTTGTGTCTGAAAAATGCAAATACTGCATTTTTACTGACGATATCACCGTTGTGATATGTTTTACTGTTTTTAAACACTAATATTTGGGTTCACCGAAGTCTCCCGAGTAAAACAGTACCTCCTATGTACAGGTTTTATAGTGTCCTGGAAAGTTACAGGTTTAAATATAGGGCTTGCGAGACAAATTCTCTGGACTTTCTGCCTGGGTTGTCGGGCAGGTCCCTCAGATTGTAATTAATAAAATGACTTAATTATGTAAAAATATTACATAAATATATTTATAGAATTTAAATATATTTGTATGTCAGCTGACATTGATTCACAACTGCTATCCATCCTTTCCCTCTTCTGCCCCTCACTGGCCATCTCCACATATAACATTACCCTCACCTCTGCCCTGAACGCTGCAGCCCCACTCCAAACATGCACCTCAAGGAGGTGGCATACTAAATCAACACGCTATCTGCAGAGTTGCTGCCGCTGTGCCAAACGCTTCTGGAGGAAGTCCCGCACCCAGGCAGACTTTCTCCATTATAGATTCATATTGCATTCATACAGTGCAGCCCTTGCCCTGGCCAAAAATTCATACTTTTCCTCTCTCATTAGTTCATGCTCCCGCAATCTCAGACGTCTCCATTCCTCTCGCCCCACCACTTGCCCGCTCGATCTTGTCCCATCTCACCTCATCAGATCTCTCTCCCCTCGTCTTGTCCCTTCAAACATCTTCAACTGCTCTCTCTCTTCTGGCACTGTTCCTGCTGACCTTAAACATGCCACTGTAGTACCTATCCTGAAAAAAACATCTCTTGACCCATCCTCCCCCTCTAACTATCGTCCCATATCCCTGCTCCCTTTTTCATCAAAGCTTTTAAAGACTTGTCTTTACCCGTGTGTCTCGCTTCCTCAATTCTCTCCTTGACCCTCTTCAGTCTGGCTTCTGCCCTCTCCACTCTACTGAGACTGCTCTTATCAAAGTTACTAATGACCTAATCACAGCTAAATCCAAAGGTCACTACTCCATACTAATTCTCCTTGACCTCTCTGCTGCCTTTGACGCCGTTGATCATGCTCTCCTCTTTCAAACTCTTCAATTGCTCAGTCTCTGTGACTGTGTCCTCTCATGGTTTTCCTCTTCTCTCCCAATGCTCATTTAGTGTTTCCTTTTCCAAAGATACCTCCTACCCTCATCCTGTCTCGATTGGAGTTCCCCAAGGAACCCTTCTATTTTCTCTTTATACTGCCTCTCTTGGCAAACCTATTGCCTCTTTTGGATTCCATTACCACCTGTATGCTGATGACACTCAGATATACCTCTCCTCCCCGGACCTCTCCCTGCCATCTTGCAACGTGTCACTGCTTGCCTTTCTTCCATCTCTGACTGGATGTCCTTGTGCTTTCTGAAACTCAATCTCTCTAAAACTGAACTCCTTGTCTTTTCTCCTCCTAATACTGATCCTCCTCTCTCGCTCTCCCTTAAAGTCAGTGATATCCACATAAGCCCATCCTTGCAAGCATGCTGTCTTGGCATCATACTTGACTCTGGCCTCACCTTTGAGTCTCACATCCAGTTTGTTTCCAAATCCTGTAGATACCAACTTAAAAACATAGCCCGCATCCGCCCCTTTCTTACACAAGATGCTACCAAGGAGCTTGTCCATGCTCTAGTAATTTCCCGCATCGATTATTGTAACCCTCTCCTGATTGGTCTCCCCAAAAGCCGTATTGCCCACTATAGTCTGTAATTAATGCCTCCGCCAAACTTATTTTCCTCTCTAGTCAGTCCTCTCACACCTCACCCCTCTGCCAGTCCTTACATTGACTCCCTGTATCCTTTAGGAGTCAATTCAAAGTGCTAACCCATACATTTAAAGCACTGAGCAATTCTAGCCCCTCTTATATCTCTTCACAGATCCAAAGGTATGCCCCTCCTCGTTCCCTCCACTCTGCCTGTGACCACTTCCTGACCGCTGCTCGCACCCGTAGTCTTCAATCCTTTAAGAAGTGCCTTAAAACCCATCTCTTTAGGGCGTGGCTGTCACGGTAATATACCCCAACACGCAGGAATAGTTCAATAGTCAAGAGACAAGAAACCAGGGTTCGTCTTACCGGACCTTAGAATGGCCGGACTAGGACGAGTAAGAAAGACAGAGTCTAGAACAAGCCGAGGTCAAGGGAACTGAGAGACAGCGTAACGTAGAACAAGCCGAGGACTGGTACACAGAGGACAAAACAGCGGATAAGCAAGCAAGGATAAGGAGAGAGCGGAGTCAGGAACAAAGCCAAGGTCAAGCACCAAAAAACCAACTGAACGATACAAGCACTAAAGGGCACTGGAAAGAAACCACGATAGGGCAAGGAGCAAGGGAAACAGGTGAGTATAAATACCCTAAAGTTCACTTTGATTGGCCCTTGTCATATCCACGCCCCCAAAACGTGAGTGTATGGGGAACGTGGCATGACAGGGGCCAATGGGAGACTGATTCTAATTTAGTCTCCCACTGTCCCTTTAAGAGCGCGCCCGAGATGCGCGGCGCGCTCTTAGTGTCGGGCGGGACACGTGACCGCTTCTCACGGTCACTGCCCGCCTGACTGATCTTATCGTTGGCTGAGCCGCGCGCGGCTCGTGCAGGAGCAGGACCGCGCGCGGCGAGAAGAGAGGACCCCGGCCGGCCCCTGGAGAGGGTAAGTACCGCTACAGTACCCCCCCCTGAAGACATGCCCACCGGGCGGGGAGGAGCAGGCCTGGCAGGAAAACGAGCGTGGAAAGAACGCACAAGGCGAGGAGCGTGAACAGCGTCAGCGGAAATCCAACTGCGTTCCTCAGACCCATAGCCCTTCCAATGTACCAGATATTGGAGGCGACCCCGAAGCAAACGAGAGTCAATTACAGCCGCCACTTCAAACTCCTCATGGCCCTCCACAGAAACCGGAGGAGGAGGAGGGACATGCCGAGTATAACGGTTGCACAGGAGGGGTTTTAACAAGGAGGTATGAAACACGTTAGGAATGCGTAGATTTTTAGGAAGATCCAATGCATACGAGACAGGATTAACCACATGCAAGATACGAAAAGGACCAATAAAACGAGGGGCCAACTTCATAGAAGGCACACGAAGACGAATATTGCGAGTAGAAAGCCAAACCCGGTCTCCCACAGCATAGGATGGAGCCGCCCTGCGATGCTTGTCTGCCTGAACCTTCTGGCGAGCAGCTGAAGCCACCAAAGAACACTGAACCTGCTCCCAAGTATTACGTAGACTAGCCAAATGTTCGTCCAGAGCTGGCATGCCCTGTAAGGAGAATGCAGCTGGAAGAACCACGGGATGCCGGCCATAAACAACGTAAAAAGGGCTGTTACCGGAGGATTCATGAGCAGCATTATTACGAGCAAACTCAGCCCAAGGAAGAAGGTCAGCCCAATTGTTCTGATGGTGGGACACGAAACAACGAAGATACTGCTCTAGAGATTGGTTGGCACGTTCAGCAGCTCCATTAGACTGGGGGTGGTAAGCGGAAGAAAACGAGAGGGAGATACCCATCTCTGTACAAAACGTTCTCCAGAATCTGGAGATAAACTGGCTACCCCTATCGGACACGATCGAAGTGGGAATACCATGCAACCGAAACACCTCCCTGGAAAAGATAGAGGCAAGTTCCTTGGATGATGTCAATTTGACAAGAGACACAAAATGAGCCATCTTAGAAAAACGATCCACAATCATCAGGATGACAGTTTTACCATTAGAGGGAGGTAATTCAACAATAAAATCCATGGATATATTGGACCACGGCCTCTCGGGTATGGGCAACGGATGCAACAACCCACAAGGAACTCTGTGGGAGGACTTCATACTGGCACAAGTGCTACAGGCATTAACGTAATCGGTGACGTCCTTGCGCAAGGAAGCCCACCAGAAATATCTAGAAACTGCTGAGAATGTCTTAGAAATACCAGGGTGTCCAGCAGTTCTAGTGTCATGATATAATGACAAGATGTCTCGTCTCTCCGGTATATCAACGAATAGCTTATCAGCAGGCCTCTCCCCAGGAGCCAAGTTTTGTTTAGCCTGAATAACTTGTAAGAGAGAAGACGAAATAGAAAGAACAGTAGTAGCTATTATTCTGTCAGGCGGAATGACAGGGGTAACATCGACCTCGAGTTTGTCAGTAGTCTCGAATTGTCTGGACAGAGCGTCAGCTTTAGTATTACGATCACCCGGTCTGTATGTGATTATGTAATTAAAACGAGACAAAAACAGAGACCACCTGGCCTGCCTAGAAGACAATCTTTTTGCTTCACTAAGGTAGGAGAGGTTTTTGTGATCCGTTAAAATGAGGATGGGATCCCTAGTACCCTCTAGCAGATGTCTCCATTCCTTGAGCGCCAAAATGATAGCAAGGAGTTCACGATTGCCTACATCATAATTCTTCTCTGCTTTGGACATCTGTCTGGAAAAGAAGCCACAAGGGTGTAACAGCTTTTCAGGTGAATCTCTTTGAGACAAGATAGCACCTACCCCTATCTCAGAAACATCAACTTCAAGAATAAAGGGCAGTGAAGGGACAGGATGCTGTAAAATAGGAGCAGAGGCAAATGAAGCCTTCAGGAATTCAAAGGCCTCGAGTGCTTCTGGTTTCCAGACATGAGTATTACCATCCTTCTTGGTCATTCTGGTTATAGGTGCTACAATGGCAGAAAACCCTTTAATAAAACGCCTATAATAATTAGAGAACCCCAGAAAACGCTGAATGGCTTTCAAACCCTGAGGTAGAGGCCATTCCATAATGGCAGACAGTTTCTTGGGATCATTACGAAAACCCTTGGCAGAGATTATATAAGCCAAGAATTGGACTTCAGATTGATCAAATGAACATTTTTCGAGTTTGCAATAGAGACCGTTAACCAGAAGAGTTCTCAACACTAATTTAACATGCATGTGATGAGTCTGTAAATCAGTAGAATAAATTAATATGTCGTCCAAGTATACTATAACGAATGTATGTATATATTGACGTAGGACATCATTAATAAATTCTTGAAAAACTGCTGGGGCGTTACAAAGACCAAAGGGCATCACAGTATATTCGTAGTGGCCACTCCTGGTATTGAATGCGGTCTTCCACTCGTGATCCTTTTTGATACGTATGAGATTGTAAGCACCCCTAAGGTCCAATTTAGTAAAAACTGTGGCCTGTTTAAGCCTATCAAATAGTTCTGTGATCAAAGGTATGGGGTACGCATTTTTGACGGTGATTTTATTTAGGCCCCTATAGTCAATACAAGGCCTTAATTCGCCATCTTTCTTAGATACAAAGAAGAAACCCGCCCCTGCCGGGGAAGAGGATCTTCTTATAAATCCCTTCTCTAGAGATTCCTTAATATATTCCTCCATAACCAGATTCTCCTGAGGAGATAAAGGATATATTCTCCCTTTGGGAGGCATCGTACCAGGTAATAAATTAATAGCACAATCGTAAGGCCTGTGAGGTGGCAATTTTTCAGCCTCCCTTTTATCAAAAACAGATTTAAGAGACAGGTACTGAGGGGGTATGACCGTAGGCACGGGAGGAATATTAGTAGAATTCAAAGGGGTGATTTTAACAATACAAGACTCTTGGCAAGAATCACTCCAAGAAACTATTTGTCCTGACTCCCAATCAATGGTGGGATTATGAGTACGTAACCAAGGATACCCTAACACGAGGTGAGAGGAAGGAGAAGTAATGATCTGAAACCGAATGGTCTCAGAGTGTAACACCCCTGTAGACATATGTAGTGGAACAGTTTCATGTGTGATAACTGGAGAGCATAATGGTCTACCATCTATGGCCTCAACGGCCAAGGGTGTCTCCTTCTCTCTGGTGGGTATGTTATTCTCCTTGACAAAACTGGAATCAATAAAGTTTTCGGCCGCTCCGGAATCAACCAGAGCTAGTATATTCCCTGCTATGCAGTTACTACCAAGGTGCAGGGAAACAGGGAGAAGTAATTTATTAAGAGGCAAATGTGAGGACTGTGATGTCACACCCAAGGCCAGTCCTCTATACGGTCTTAGGTGCGATAGTTTCCCGGACGCACGGGACATTCTTGTCTCATATGACCCCTCCTACCACAATAAAGACAAAGTCCCTCCTTTCTCCTATAAAGCTTTTCAGCGTCAGTAAGTTTGGCAACCCCTAACTGCATAGGTTCCTCCTCAGAACCTTTAGATCCCTCGGGAGTCTCAGCTCTAGGGGAGTTAACGGGAACAAAACGTCTATTTCTGGACCTGGTATATAACCTGTCACGGATCCTGTTATCTATATCGATAAGATAGTCAATCAGGTCCTCCAGGGGTACAGGGAGGTCCTTAGCTGCTACCTCATACAACATAGTTTCAGACAGACCTTCCATAAACACAGTAGTAAGCCCATTATTAGTCCAATCTACCTGTGAGGCAAGGGTACGGAACTGAATAGCATAATCGGCTACAGATTTAGATCCTTGCTTTATTCTCATTAATGCCCTGGCGGCATTTTTTGACCTTTTAGTCGTGTCAAATGTTCTACGAAACGCTGTGAGGAAGCTAGTGAAGTCGTGTACCATAGGCCCATTAGCCTCCCAAATAGGATTTGCCCATTCTAGTGCCTTATCCGTAAGCTGGTGCATAAGAAAACCCACCTTAGGTCTATCAGTGGGAAATGAACGTGGGTACATTTCAAAGTGGAACTCCACTTGATTAAGGAATCCCCTACATGTCTTAGCGTCCCCTCCATACCTAGGTGGCGGGGTTAGATGTGCTGAAGCATTAGGCATATTAGCTGTGTCTGGTATAGGATTTACAGGAGGCGCAGGTACAGGTACCGGAGCTGATCTGGATAACAGTGTCTGGATGGCTTGAGCCATTTGATCCATACGGTGATCCTGTTCTGCGAATCTAGCCTCATGAGTGGCCATCTGTTGTCCTAAACCTGCGGGGTCCATGGCCCTATCGTAATGTCACGGTAATATACCCCAACACGCAGGAATAGTTCAATAGTCAAGAGACAAGAAACCAGGGTTCGTCTTACCGGACCTTAGAATGGCCGGACTAGGACGAGTAAGAAAGACAGAGTCTAGAACAAGCCGAGGTCAAGGGAACTGAGAGACAGCGTAACGTAGAACAAGCCGAGGACTGGTACACAGAGGACAAAACAGCGGATAAGCAAGCAAGGATAAGGAGAGAGCGGAGTCAGGAACAAAGCCAAGGTCAAGCACCAAAAAACCAACTGAACGATACAAGCACTAAAGGGCACTGGAAAGAAACCACGATAGGGCAAGGAGCAAGGGAAACAGGTGAGTATAAATACCCTAAAGTTCACTTTGATTGGCCCTTGTCATATCCACGCCCCCAAAACGTGAGTGTATGGGGAACGTGGCATGACAGGGGCCAATGGGAGACTGATTCTAATTTAGTCTCCCACTGTCCCTTTAAGAGCGCGCCCGAGACGCGCGGCGCGCTCTTAGTGTCGGGCGGGACACGTGACCGCTTCTCGCGGTCACTGCCCGCCTGACTGATCTTATCGTTGGCTGAGCCGCGCGCGGCTCGTGCAGGAGCAGGACCGCGCGCGGCGAGAAGAGAGGACCCCGGCCGGCCCCTGGAGAGGGTAAGTACCGCTACAGTGGCCTGGCTACTCACGGACATGGATGCGTGAGTGCTGTGCTCCGTCGAGGGTGAGACTGAAAACAGGGACTACCAAAGCATTACCTACCTTCCAAAATAACCGACAGCACAAAAGATGTCACAAAAAAACAGCAAAAAAATCAAAGCTGCAAATTAAAGCGCTTACACCAACTAGAATCCGGAACCAAGATGGCGACGGCAGCCCCTCATCGCCAGCAGAATGCTCAGAAAGGAGCAACAGCACATCAATCTCCCAGGGGAACACAGCTCATGCCTCGGAAGCAGCCTTGCAGAGAATGCTGCATGACTTACAACAAACTCTACAAACAGAGTTCACAAAACCGATGTCAGATCAGACATTCAAGCTATAGCAGAACGCACCTCACAATTAGAGGACAAAACAGAATAAATAATAACAGCCTACAACAACCTGGCAGAGGCCTATGAGTCCTTGGAGGTGAGACTAACAGACCTAACAGCTAAAGTGGCTGATCATGAAGACTGCGATAGACGGAATAACATTCGCCTGCGTGGCATACCAGAGGACATTACACCTCAAGAGCTCCACGACTATGCAATATCACTATTTAAAACAATGTGTCCTGGCCTCACAGATGATGACCTATGCCTAGACCGCATACATAGGCTACCTAGGCCGCTGTTTCTTGCAGCTACTTTAACCAGAGTGCACTACTTTACTACAAAGGAAGCCATTATGAGAGCAGCGAGGAACCCAGACACCATCCCAAGGGAATATGCAGGCATCCAGCTCTTTATTGATCTATCTGCAACAACACTGGCGAAGCACAGAAAACTAGCAACTATTACCAAAGCGCTGAGAGACGCGGAAATGCCTTATAAAAGGGGATATCCAACGCGAATAATTCTCAGGCATAAAGGAGTGGAGCACCAAATCTGCAATACCGCTGAAGGAATCAAACTGTTAAGGGAATGGATTCTGAATGTTACCTTTCAAGAGAATGTGTATCTACCCAACAAAAACCGCAAACCACCTTCGAAGATTCAAAAAGAATGGTCCTCTATGTCTAAGCATAAGTGACTAACAGTACTGGAAACTAACAGTACGAAATACACCACATTAACTGTGTTTCCTGATGTGAAGACACGTGAGCTTACAATCCAAAGTGTTTATATTGCACTAATTGTTTGGTTTTCTAAACGTTTTTATTGGATTATGTTTCTTTTGAAGGTTAAGCTGTGTGAAGGTTAAGGTTACATTAGAATTTGGTAATCACACAGTAACTCGTGTAGGTGTGATTTATAGGCCCCCAGGACAAATTGAAGAGTTAGATAATCTACTAGTTGAGGAAATAGCTAAAATGACAATGAAGGGGGAGGTTATCATCATGGGTGACTTTAATCTTCCTGATGTGAATTGGAAAACAAAAATAGCTGCTTTTGCCAGGAGCACACTGTCAGGATCGGGACAGGGATCCAACACGCAGAGTACAAACAGTAGCCAGATACGTATACCGGACCTTAGAATGGCCGGACTAACGTAAGTAGTACAGTATAGAATGGTCAAAGACAAGCCGAGGTCGAGGGTAACAGAAGACAGGTAAGCGAGAGACAAGCCGAATCAAGGGTAACAGAGATAAGCAGAGTAAGGTAAACAAGCCGGGTCAAAACCAAAAGGGATAATAGAATACACAAGCACTGAGTGACTAGAACAAGCTAGAACCACGACAGGGCAATGAGCTAATGAAAGAAGCTCTGTTAAATACCCTGTTCAGAGCAGTAACCACACCTCCGAGACGTCCTGATTGGTCCTGCAGCAATTGACTGACAGGTCGATCCGGGGGAGTGTCCTGATGATGACTTCCTGCCTAGATGGTGTAAAAGGCAGTCACTCCCTCGCGGCCGGCCTTGCATGACCGGATAGACCGCGGGGAAGGGAGTCATCAGACCGTCTGGATGGTGGAACAGCTAAGTCTCTACCTCTTTTGGAGGTAGAGACCACAGGTACCCTGACAGTACCCCCCCTCTCAGATACGCCCACCGGGCGGAATGAACCGGGACGAGATGGGAAGCGAGAGTGATACGCCCTGCGGAGACGGGGAGCATGAACATCCTCCTGAGGTACCCAACTCCTCTCCTCAGGACCATATCCCTTCCAATCAACTAGATATTGTACTCTCCCCCGGGAGATTCGAGAATCAATAATAGAGTTGACCTCATACTCCTCCTGACCCTCCACCTGAACAGAGCGAGGAGGGGCTATTGTGGAGGAAAATCTGTTACATATGAGTGGTTTCAGCAATGAAATGTGAAACGAGTTCGGAATGCGTAAGGTATTAGGAAGAGCTAAACGATACGCAACCGGATTGATACGGGTCAGCACCCTGTAGGGTCCAATATAATGAGGAGCGAACTTCATGGAAGGCACTTTTAAACGGATGTTCCTCGTGCTCAGCCATACCCTATCACCTGGAACAAAGACCGGAGCCGCCCTTCTACGTTTATCAGCGTGTTTCTTGACCAACATAGAGTTGTGCATAAGGATTTGTCGAGTTTGATCCCACAACTTCCTCAAATTGGCAACATGAACATCAACCGACGGAAGGAGAATCCGAAGGAAGAATAGACGGATGAAAACCATAATTCATGAAGAAGGGGCTTGAATGAGTAGAATCGCAAACGAGATTGTTGTGTGCAAACTCCGCCCAAGGAATCAAACCGACCCAATCATCCTGGTGTTCAGAAACAAAGCATCGTAAATATTGTTAAATTTTCTGGTTGGTACGTTCAGCAGCTCCGTTAGACTGAGGATGATAGGCAGAAGAAAAGTTTAATTTAATACCAAGTTGAGAGCAGAAGGACCTCCAAAAGCGGGAAACAAATTGGGAGCCTCTGTCCGATACAATTTGAGAGGGTATCCCATGTAGGCGAAAAATCTCCTTGGCGAATATCTCTGCCAATTCGGGAGAAGACGGAAGTTTAGGCAGGGGAATGAAGTGTGCCATCCTAGTAAACCTGTCAACCACGGTGAGGATAACAGTCTGTCTTTTAGAGATAGGTAGATCGACAATAAAGTCCATGGCCAAACAGGACCATGGTTTCTCTGGAACCTCCAAGGGTTGCAGGAGTCCACATGGAAGCGTATGGGGTTGTTTGGTTTTAGTACAAACTTCACATGCAGCGATGAACTCCTCAACATCCCTCCGTAAAGTAGACCACCAGAAGTCCTTAGAGATCAAGGCGTAAGTTTTGCGAATACCAGGATGTCCCGCCATCTTGCTATTATGTAAACACTGTAAAAGTTCCAGTTGAAAAGCAGGAGGAACGAAATGACGACCCGCAGGGGTCTGTTTAGGTGCGAGATGTTGCAACTTAATGATCTCGGCCAGTAATGGAGAATGAATCCTGAGATTCGTATTAGCAATGATATTGCACTTCGGAACTATAGAAGAAAGAACTGGTTCAGGTACAGTAGAAGGTTCATATTGGCGAGATAATGCATCGGCTTTAGAGTTTTTAGAACCAGGTCTGTAAGTCAGTACATAATTGAAGTGAGTCAGGAATAAGGACCAACGAGCTTGTCTAGAGGATAAGCGCTTAGCCTCCCCAATATATGACAAGTTTTTGTGGTCTGTCAAAATCGTAATAGGGTGTAGGGTCCCCTCCAACAAATGTCTCCACTCCTTTAAGGCTTTAATGACTGCTAACAGTTCCCTGTCTCCGATGTCATATCTGCTCTCAGCCCCAGAAAGTTTCCTGGAAAAAAAACCACACGGGTGTAATGGTTTATCTACCGCTAATCTTTGTGACAGAACCGCACCTACTCCTGTCTCAGAGGCATCGACCTCGAGTAGAAACGGCAAAGTCGTATCAGGATGGACTAATATTGGAGCAGAAGCAAAAAGTTCTTTGAGCCTCTTGAAAGCAGCGAGAGCTTCAGGAGACCACGTCTTAGTTTCTGCCCCCTGTTTGGTCATATTGGTAATGGGCGCAATAATAGACGAGTAACCCTTAATGAAGCGCCTATAATAATTGGAGAAACCAATAAACCTCTGAATAGCCTTGAGTCCCTTAGGTAATGGCCAATCTAAAATAGACTGGAGTTTGTCAGGGTCCATCTTAAAACCTTCCCCAGAAATCACGTAACCAAGAAAATCTATCTGAGACTGATCAAAGCTGCATTTTTCCAATTTACAGTATAGACCATGTTGCAGAAGTTTCTGTAATACCGCTCTGACCTGTCTATGGTGAGTTTCAATCTCCCTAGAGTGTATCAGTATGTCGTCTAGGTAGACAATGACACAATCATTTTGAAACTCCCTAAGTACCTCATTAATCAGATCCTGAAATACTGCAGGAGCATTGCAAAGTCCAAACGGCATAACTGTGTATTCATAGTGACCGTACCGAGTATTGAACGCCGTCATCCACTCGTGTCCCTGCTGGACTCTCACCAAATTATATGCCCCTCTGAGATCTAACTTGGTGAAGATTTTGGAGCCCTTAAGACGATCAAATAACTCGGTAATAAGTGGAATAGGATAGGCATTTCTGACAGTTGTTTTATTCAAGCCTCGGTAATCGATACAAGGTCTCAGCGTGCCATCCTTTTTCTTAACGAAAAAGAACCCAGCCCCGGCCGGGGAAGAAGACCTCCTAATGAATCCCTTTTCTAAATTCTCCCGAATATACTCCTCTAGAACCAAGTTTTCCTGAACAGACAAAGGATATACATGGCCCCTCGGAGGCATAGTCCCAGGTAGAAGCTTAATTTTACAATCAAATGGCCTGTGTGGCGGCAAAGAATTGGCATTCTTCTTGTCAAATACTGCCTCTAAGTCTAGGTAAAGGTCTGGTATCTGTCTTTCTGTGGACTGAATAGGAGTCTCAGGTATGTTAACATTAGCTAATGGAGAAACCTTGCATAAACACCTATCCTGGCAACCCTGGCCCCACAAGAGTATCTCCCCTAACTCCCAATCGATAATAGGGTTATGTTTCTTCAACCATGGGTACCCCAGAACTATGGGAACGGAAGGGGATGAAATGAGCAAAAGAGATAAATTCTCCACGTGTAGGATACCAACATTTAAACTAATGGGTATGGTTTCACGAAAGATAACAGGGTCTAGTAGTGGTCTACCATCTATGGCCTCAACGGCCAAGGGTGTCTCCCTTAGCTGGGATGGGAAATTGTTCTTAATAGCAAAGGCTTGGTCGATAAAATTCTCAGCAGCACCGGAATCTATCAATGCCATAGCCCTTACTACTTCCTTCTCCCAAGTTAAGGAAACTGGTAGCAGAAGCCTGTGATCTTTATAATTAGGAGTAGAGGACAAAATAGAAACACCCAAGGCTTGTCCTCTAGAGAGACTTAGGTGCAAGCGTTTCCCGGACGGTTAGGACAGTTCGAGAGTAAATGACCCTTGGCTCCACAATACATACACAAACCCTCTCTTCTCCTGTACTGTCTTTCCTCCTCAGAGAGGCGGGTATAACCTATCTGCATAGGTTCAGGAGGCACAGATACCGTGGAGTCAGGACTTGGAAAAGCGGGGGCTAACCTAAAAGAAGGTCTCCGGTTCCTCTCTCGAGTGTTCTGTCTCTCTCTTAAACGTTCATCTATACGAGAGATGAACGAAATTAAATCTTCTAAATTCTCAGGGAGTTCTCTGGTAGCAACCTCATCAAGGATTACTTCAGATAGGCCATTCAAAAATACATCCATATACGCCTGCTCATTCCACTTGACTTCTGACGCCAGAGACCTGAACTCTAGTGCATAATCCACCAGTGTTCGGTTCTCCTGTCTCAGGCGCAACAGTAATCTGGCTGCATTAACCTTTCTACCTGGAGGATCAAATGTTCTTCTAAAAGCAGCTACAAATGCGTTATAGTTATACACTAATGGGTTATCGTTCTCCCATAGTGGGTTGGCCCATCTCAGAGCTTTCTCAATAAGTAGGGTGATAATAAATCCTACCTTTGCCCTATCTGTAGGATAAGAGCGGGGTTGCAATTCAAAGTGGATACTAATTTGGTTTAAAAAACCACGACACTTCTCAGGAGCCCCACCATAGCGTACTGGGGGGGTAATGCGAGAAGAAGCACCCACTGTGGCTACCTCTAGACCTAAACTGACAGGAGAAACAGGGGTATTACGTATCTCCTCTGGTGGGTTATTGGCATGAGATAATAGAGCCTGTAGCGCAAGCGCCATCTGATCCATTCTGTGATCCATGGCTTCAAACCTAGGATCAGGAGAAGCCAGCTGACTGTTTGTACTTGCAGGATCCATTGGCCCTGTCGTAATGTCAGGATCGGGACAGGGATCCAACACGCAGAGTACAAACAGTAGCCAGATACGTATACCGGACCTTAGAATGGCCGGACTAACGTAAGTAGTACAGTATAGAATGGTCAAAGACAAGCCGAGGTCGAGGGTAACAGAAGACAGGTAAGCGAGAGACAAGCCGAATCAAGGGTAACAGAGATAAGCAGAGTAAGGTAAAGAAGCCGGGTCAAAACCAAAAGGGATAATAGAATACACAAGCACTGAGTGACTAGAACAAGCTAGAACCACGACAGGGCAATGAGCTAATGAAAGAAGCTCTGTTAAATACCCTGTTCAGAGCAGTAACCACACCTCCGAGACGTCCTGATTGGTCCTGCAGCAATTGACTGACAGGTCGATCCGGGGGAGTGTCCTGATGATGACTTCCTGCCTAGATGGTGTAAAAGGCAGTCACTCCCTCGCGGCCGGCCTTGCATGACCGGATAGACCGCGGGGAAGGGAGTCATCAGACCGTCTGGATGGTGGAACAGCTAAGTCTCTACCTCTTTTGGAGGTAGAGACCACAGGTACCCTGACACACACATATTTTAAACTCCCTACTGGGATTGTCTCTAAAACAAGTCGTTGAGGAGCCAACTCGTAAAGAGGCCATACTAGATTTAGTGTTAACAAATGGAGATTTGGTATACGATATTACTGTAGGTGAAAGTTTAGGATCCAGTGATCATCAGTCAGTGTGGTTTAATATGAGAACAGTGACTGAGTCACACCACACAAAAACAAAAGTTTTAGACTTTAGAAAAACAGACTTTTCTAAAATTAGAATATGTGTAAAGGAGTCATTATCAGACTGGAGTAATTTAAATGGAGTCCAAGAGAAATTGGATTATTTAAAAGTTGCACTACTGAAGGCAACAGAAAATTGCATTAGGCTTGTCAGTAAAAGCAAAAAATTCAAGAAACCACTGTGGTACTCCGCAGATGTGGCCAAAATAGTAAAAAACTAAAAGTTAGCATTTAGTGATTATAAAAAAAAAACCAGAGTGAGGAAGACAGAATGATCTATAAGATTAGGCAGAAAGAGGCTAAGCAAGTTATAAGAGCTTCTAAATCACACACAGAAGAGAAAATAGCACAGTCAGTAAAAAAGGGGGACAAAACTTTTTTTAGATACATAAATGAGAAAAGAAAAGTAAAACAAGGATTAGTTAGATTAAAAACAAAAGAAGGAAGGTATGTAGAAGAGGATAAAGGTCTAGCTGACTGCCTCAATGAATATTTTTGTTCGGTATTTACAGATGAAAATGAAGGAAAGGGACCTCAGTTAAGAAAAAGGATAAATGAGTCATTTATTACACGTGAGTTTACAGAGGAAGAGGTTCTATTTCAAATCTCAAAAGTAAAGACAAATAAGTCAATGGGACCTGATGGAATACACCCAAAGCTATTAAAGAGCTTAGTGGTGTACTAGCAAAACCATTAACAGATTTATTTAACCAATCATTGATAACAGGAGTAGTCCCAGAAGATTGGAAGTTAGCGAATGTTGTGCCCATTCACAAGAAAGGTAATAGGGAGGAGTCGGGCAACTATAAGCCAGTAAGCCTTACTTCAGTAGTGGGGAAAGTGATGGAAACCATGTTAAAGGATAGGATTGTTGAACATCTAAAAACACATGGATTTCAAGATCAGAGACAACATGGATTTACTTCAGGGAGATCATGCCAAACTAATCTTATTGATTTTTTTGATTGGGTAACTTAAATAATAGATCAGGGTGGTGCAGTAGACATTGCTTACCTAGATTTCAGTAAAGCTTTTGACACTGTTGCACATAGAAGGCTTATCAATAAACTGCAATATTTAAGTTTGGATTCCAATATTGTTGAATGGGTAAGGCAGTGGCTGAGTGACAGGCAACAGAGGGTTGTAGTCAATGAAGTATATTCGAATCTTGGGCTTGTCACCAGTGGGGTACCTCAGGGATCTGTACTTGGACCCATTCTCTTTTTTATTAGTGATATTTTTATTAGTGATATTGCAGAAGGTCTTGATGGTAAGGTATGTCTTTTTGCTGATGATACTAAGATATGTAACAGGGTTGATGTTCCAGGAGGGATAAGCCAAATGGCTAATGATTTAGGTAAACTAGAAAAATGGTCAGAGTTGTGGCAACTGACATTTAATGTGGATAAGTGCAAGATAATGCATCTTGGACGTAAAAACCCAAGGGCAGAGTACAGAATATTTGATAGAGTCCTAACCTCAACATCTGAGGAAAGGGATTTAGGGGTGATTATTTCTGATGCCTTAAAGGTAGGCAGACAATGTAATAGAGCAGCAGGAAATGCTAGCAGAATGCTTGGTTGTATAGGGAGAGGCATTAGCAGTAGAAAGAGGGAAGTGCTCATGCCATTGTACAGAACACTGGTGAGACCTCACTTGGAGTATTGTATGCAGTACTGGAGACCGTATCTTCAGAAGGATATTGATACCTTAGAGAGAGTTCAGAGAAGGGCTACTAGACTGGTTCATGGATTGCAGGATAAAACTTACCAGGAAAGGTTAAAGGATCTTAACATGTATAGCTTGGAGGAAAGACGAGACAGGGGGGATATGATAGAAACATTTAAATACATAAAGGGAATCAACACAGTAAAGGAGGAGACTATATTTAAAAGAAGAAAAACTACCACAACAAGAGGACATAGTCTTAAATTAGAGGGACAAAGGTTTAAAAATAATATCAGGAAGTATTACTTTACTGAGAGGGTAGTGGATGCATGGAATAGTCTTCCAGCTGAAGTGGTAGAGGTTAACACAGTAAAGGAGTTTAAGCATGCGTGAGATAGGCATAAGGCTATCCTAACTATAAGATAAGGCCAGGGACTAATGAAAGTATTTAGAAAATTGGGCAGACTAGATGGGTCGAATGGTTCTTATCTGCCGTCACATTCTATGTTTCTATGTTTCTATGACATGTATAACTGTATACCATGCGTACATGTAAGTTTCTAAGAAGTGAAAAGTTGACTATCGCAAGAATGATGGCAGGTTACAGCCATGCAGTACACCCTCTCCCCCAATTAGGCTTCATGGAGCCAAGAGATCCTTCTGGGGAAATAAAGGGAATCTCCCCATTCTCCCCATTGTATATAGTTGCTTCAGAGCACCCTACCCATACTACCCCCTCCACACAACCCCCATCCACTTCACAGTTCTTAAAGTCTCACCGACTAAATAGCAAAACCCAGCAGGTCAAATCGCAAACATACCGAATGCCAGATAGACTCCTGCACAGACCCAAGGAGTACAATAAAGTTAAGTTGTGCAAAAACAAAAGGGCGAATAATAGGAAATTAAAATGATGGCTTTGACCATTCTCTCGCTGAACTCCAAAGGGTTAAATTCCCCCCATAAGAGGAGACTGGCACTAAATGAAGCCGAAGAACTGAAAGTGCACATAGCTTTCTATCAAGAAACCCATTTCTTAAAATCCAAAACGCCCAAATTCTTCTCAAAGCAGTATCCTGTTGGTTATCATGTAGGATATGCAAAACGAAAGAGAGGCGTATCAATCTTGATTAGTAAGGAGGTCTCTTTTACATTGTGTAAAAAAATTGGTGACAAGGAAGGCAGATTTCTCCTTCTTCAATGCCAGATTAACAATGAACAGTATACTCTGGTGAATATCTATGGCCCACAGGAAAACCAAATAATGTTTATTTACAAAATAATTTTGCTTACACAAAAGTATGCGTATGGTAAACTGATCATAGGTGGGGACACAAATTTTCTCCTAGATATTAACCTAGATACATCCTCAGATGCTACGGTATCTAGCAAAACTACCCAAAACTACCCATTTGGTAGATGCCTGGCGCGTATTCCACTCAGCAGAAAAAGATTATACATTCCACTCACAGGTATATAACTTATACTCCAGAATAGACAGGTTTCTTATCCCCACCTCCCTCATCCCGACTGCACTGAGCACACGTATAGGACAAATAACGTGGTCTGATCACGCTCCCATTACTTTGACGCTGCCTGAGAAGTACCCAAACACAGGACAAGGCTCATGGCGGCTTAACGAGTCGCTCCTGCGAGACCCTCAAATAATAAAAAAAAATCAGGGAAGATATCACATTGTACTTCGATACCAAACGCTCTGACACTATGAAAATAGACACACTATGGCAAGCACATAAGGCGGTGATTCGAGGATCACTGATCAAACACGCCAGCCATGCCAAAAAGTTTAGATTGACCACTTATAATAACCTTATACAACAAATTAAGGCCATTACTCACGCCAACAAACAAAATCCAACAAAGACACAATATGAAAACAAGCTCAACGAAATAGAACTACATAAAACTAATTATATCTTACAGAAGTACAATCATAAATTCTTTGCTCAGGGAAATAAATCAGGAGCGGTATTAGCAGCCAAACTCAAAGCCCGCACCGCTCATTCACGTGTGGCATACATTATATCCCAGAAGAAAATATAGAGATACTGAGTGTAATACAGGGATACTGTGTGTAATACAGAGATACTGAGTGTAATACAGGGATACTGTGTGTAATACAGGGTAATGTGTGTAATATAGAGATACTAAGTGTATTACAGGGATACTGTCTGTAATACAGGGATACTGAGTGTAATATAGAGATACTGTGTGTAATACAGAGATACTGAGTGTAATACAGGGATACTGTGTGTAATATAGAGATACTGTGTGTAATACAGAGATACTGAGTGTAATACAGGGATACTGTTTGTAATACAGGGATACTGTGTGTAATATAGAGATACTGTGTGTAATACAGAGATACTGAGTGTAATACAGGGATACAGTGTGCAATACAGGGATACAGTGTGTAATACAGAGATACTGAGTGTAATACAGGGCTACAGTGTGTAATATAGAGATACTGTGTGTAATACAGAGATACTGAGTGTAATACAGGGATACAGTGTGTAATACAGGGATACTGTGTGTAATACAGGGTAATGTGTGTAATATAGAGATACTAAGTGTATTACAGGGATACTGTGTGTAATACAGGGATACTGTGTGTAATATAGAGATACTGTGTGTAATACAGAGACACTGAGTGTAATACAGGGATACAGTGTGCAATACAGGGATACAGTGTGTAATACAGAGATACTGAGTGTAATACAGGGCTACAGTGTGTAATATAGAGATACATTGTGTAATACAGGGATACAGTGTGTAATACAGATATACTGAGTGTAATACAGGGATACTGTGTGTAATATTGAGATACTGAGTGTAATACAGGGATGCTGTGTGTAATATAGAGATACTGAGTGTAATACAGGGATACTGTGTGTAATACAGAGATACTGAGTGTAATACAGGGATACTGTGTGTAATATTGAGATACTGAGTGTAATACAGGGATACTGTGTGTAATATAGAGATACTGAGTGTAATACAGGGATACTGTGTGTAATATAGAGATACTGAGTGTAATACAGGGATACTGTGTGTAATATAGAGATACTGAGTGTAATACAGGGATACTGTGTGTAATATAGAGATACTGAGTGTAATACAGGGATACTGTGTGTAATACAGGGATACTGAGTGTAATATAGAGATAATGTGTGTAATACAGAGATACTGTGTGTAATAAAGGGATACTGTGTGTAATATAGAGATACTGTGTGTAATACAGATATACTGAGTGTAATACAGGGATACTGTGTGTAATACAGGGATACTGTGTGCAATATAGAAATACTGAGTGTAATACATGGATACAGTGTGTAATATAGAGATAATGTGTGTAATACAGAGATACTGAGTGTAATACAGAGATACAGTGTGTAATATATAGATAATGTGTGTAATACAGAGATACTGAGTGTAATACAGGGATACTGTGTGTAATATAGAGATACTGTGTGTAATACAGAGATACTGAGTGTAATACAGGGATACTGTGTGTAATACAGGGATACTGTGTGTATTATAGAGATACTGAGTGTAATACAGGGATACAGTGTGTAATACAGGGATACAGTGTGTAATACAGAGATACTGAGTGTAATACATGGATACTGAGTGTAATATAGAGATACTGTGTGTAATACAGATGTACTGAGTGTAATACAGGGATACAGTGTGTAATACAGAGATACTGAGTGTAATACAGGGACACTGTGTGTAATATAGAGATAATGTGTGTAATACAGAGATACTGAGTGTAATACAGGGATACTGTGTGTAATATAGAGATACTGTGTGTAATACAGAGATACTGAGTGCAATACAGGGATACTGTGTGTAATACAGGGATACTGTGTGTAATATAGAGATACTGAGTGTAATACAGGGATACAGTGTGTAATACAGGGATACAGTGTGTAATACATAGCTACTGAGTGTAATACAGCGATACTGTGTGTAATACAGAGATACTGAGTGTAATACAGGGATCAGTATCCCTGTATTGCACTCAGTATCTCTGTATTACACACAGTATCTCTATATCACATTGTTGTTTGGTGTGTAAGTGTGGGTCTGCTTGGGAAATTTTATGTGAGAGACTACTTGTGGGGTTGTGTGTATGTTTGTGGATTGTCAGTGGGCTTTTTGTTTTATTTGTATGAGGGGGAAGCTTTGTCTGACTCTCAGAGGCCATTTGGCAGAGAAACAGTAAAGGGCAGTTTATGTCTAAATTTTGCAAGTCTAGAATGTCATATCAGACAACATTTGCATTGCATTTAAAAATATATATTGTGTTAAAAAGATGCAAGAAAAAAAACAAAAACTAACATGTAAAGGAACACTCCGAGTACTATAACTACTACAGCCAGGTACTGAAAGTTTGACTTCTTATCTGGGATCCTTTGGGAGCAACTCCCCAACTCCACTATTTCCTAAGGAGAGCCTATGTCTGAGCTAAGCCCAGAAGTGCGGGACTTAGCTCTGAGGCTTGGCTTGGAGTGAGGCGGTAACGCTCTCAGCCAAGGAGCTAGACCTGCAATGCAGGATTTAACTTAGGTGAGGTAATTAAAGCTCCTGCTCAATAGCTTCTGTCTCTACATTGGAAATAGTGGAGGTGAGGAGAGGCGATATACAGACCTCATTTTAACCTTTCTACAATGGTATGAATACCAGGGGAGCACCAGTGCACACCTGGCACATGCACATGCAGCCTCTAGGTTGAAGAAGTCATGGTGCTTTGAGTAACCTTTCAAGTAAACTGGGCTTTATTTTATTATCAGCTGTGCCTGGCCTGCACAGAGGAGAGTGAGCTTTTCTTAAAGTATATGCATACTGCACTCACAATAATAATGAAATTGACTCTACCAACCCAAAACTGGGCTTAGGCCAGATCAAAAACCTATTGGCCTGGTGCTGAGAATATATATAATGGGCCTAATTACAGAATCTTATTAACAGAAACACTAAAACAGTCATACCTCCCAAGCGTCATGTAACTGGTGGAGGTGGTGCTGGAGGGAAACTCACAGGATAAAGCTAGCAGAAAATACATACCCTATGCCAAGCATGTCAAACTCAAAGTCTAGCATGGGCCACATAAACAAGGTTTAAGTTTATGGGGGCCGCAAAAAAAACAAAACACCTTCAATTTTCATAGAAACTTATCTTTATTTTAAAAAGTACAGTATACAAAAAAAAAAAAAACAGCATCCCCCTCTACTAAATCACAGCACCCCCTCTACTAAATCCCAGTCCCCCCTCTACTAAATCCTAGCCCCCCCATATACTAAATCCCAGTGACATGGGGTTGTGTGCCTCCATGCACCTCCAGGTACTCCACTGTCTAATCGCAGCCAATGCAACACTGACCAACACACACTCACTGACACACACACACTCACTGACAGACACACTCACTCACTGACAGACACACACGCACACACACTCGCAGACAGACACAAACAGACAGACACATACACACTCCCTGACAGACACACAGACACACAGAAACACTCACTCACAGACACACACACAGACACACACCCTCACTGACACACACACAGACACACACATACTGACAGACACACACACACTCACTGACATGCACACAGACACTCACTGGCAGACAGACACACACACAGACACAGAGACACACACCCTCACTGACACAGACACACATACTGACAGACACACACACACTCACTGACACACAGACACACACACACTGACACACACACCCAGACACACAAACAGTGACAGACACACTCACTGACAGACACAGACACACACACACAAACACACACACACAGACACACTCACTGAGACACACAGACACTCATTGACAGACACACACACAGACACAAAGACACACACCCTCACTGATACACACACAGACACACACACACACACATACTGACAGACACACACACACACACTCACTGACACACACACACAGGCACACACACACACTGACAGACACACACACACAAACATAATTTTCTTTATTGCTCCCTACCTTTGGGAGCTGATGTGGGGCCTCTCCCTGGAATCCAGTGGGGATCTTCTATCCACTCCTCACTGCTCCCTCGGCAGGGTTTAGTGATGCCGGGTGCCGGGATATGACGTCATATTCTGGCGCCTGAGTTCACTACAGATGGCGCGTGCGAGGGGCAGTGAGGAGCAAGAACACTGAGCTCCCTTGCTGGCCATCCTCCCTGGTGGGGTAAGTTTTAGCAGAGTAGGCACCTGCAATGTGGGGAACGCAGGTGCCTACTCTGCTATAACACTAAGCATGTACTCGCGGCTCTCCACAAAGATGTCCACTGTGGGCCGCATGCAGCCTGTTTGACATGCTTGCCCTATGCTAATCTCTTGCTTTCATCTTTCTTTTTTTTTTTTTTTTTTTTTCATTCTTTATTTTGTAAAATTTTGTTGTAGGGGGGAGGGGTACAAAAGAGAAGTGGGGGGTCAACGTTTGTCATCCAACTTTCATCACATATACATGAGCTAGTGATTCATCTCGTAACAGGCATTAAACATCGGCCTAAAGGTGTACATAGCAGGTCGCATGGCAGCATTGGGCAATTCAATAAAGTATACATTTTGCTGTAATCTACGGGTGCGTACAGTGTGCGTTATAGGTCGTACGAAATGCATTTCTTGCTGTGTGTAGCATTCCCGTAGTACAGGTAGCCTACTGGGTGGGGTAGGTGTTAGGAAGCCGCCTCTTGTCGCGGTTTCAGCGGTTTCTATATTTGTTTGCATTGTATTGGTCAGGTGTAGTCTTGGCAAGCCGAACACTGTGTTCGGAAGTAGGTGGGGGGGATTTGCGGGCAGCAGGGAGGCACGGTCTTGGGGTCCCTGTTAGATAGGTCTGTTCGAGGTCTATGGGGTGGGGGGGAGTGGGGGGCCGTTTTCAAGTAGTAGGTGCATTTAGTGGTCGAGGGGTATGTCAGGTAGTTTTGTCCTGTGTGTGCGTTACCCCGGGGTCGTGTCCTTGATAGTCGCTTCCTTGGGATGTCTCTGGGTTTTGGCCGAGTGTTACCTATTTGTTTGGAGTCTGTCCAGTCCAGTTTGGTGCTCTGGCTAGTATCGGGGGCGTCTCAGTCGGGCTGGCACTGTTCCGGGTTGTGAGGGTTGGGTGGTGTCTGAAATTGTAGGATAGTGGTCCTGGGTATTGGGCGTTTGGGTAGTCTGGTTGAGGTGGTCCGTCTCACAATCAACATTTGTAGGCCCTGGGGGGTCTTTCGTGAGTGTTGTGTCGTGTAGTTGGTCTCTCCAGTGAGCGGGGGGGGGGGTTTCTATCTGAGTGGGTCAGCATGGTGGCGGTGGGTCCTTCGTTGTGGGGTGTGCTGTGGAGGAGGTGGGGTTGCAGGTTAGTGGGGTAAGGGTATTGCAGGTGTGGAGGAGAGTAGGTGTAGGCATAGAGGGGGGGAGGGTGCAGAGGATCCACAGGGGGGAGCGGTGTCCGGTCCCGGGCCCCCAGTCCAGCCCCCCCCCGCCCCCGGGACGCGGGGCAGCTCCGGCTCTTCGTGATCGTCTTGGTTTGGTTGGGCGGACGGCCCGGCTCCCGCACCGTCGCCAGCTGGGTCCGCCAGGGCGTCAGCATCTTCCTCTATTGTCAGGTGTTGTGCTGCCCCCGCGTTTGTTGCAGTGGAGGCGAGCCATTGGAGCCAGTGGTACCACGCTTCGTGGTAGCGTTGTATGCGTCCCGTTGCGGAGTGGATTAGCTCTTCTATGCGCCTGATGTCCTCCACTCTGGTCATCCACTCTCTGATTGTCGGCGCCGTGCGTTGTTTCCAGTGTCCCGGGATGAGACTACGGGCTGCGTTCAGTAAGTGTGGGATCGCCGTCTTTTTAAAGCTGTTGATGGGGATCGTCGTTAGTTGGAGTAGGTATGTTTCGGGCGTAGGTTGCAGGTCTGCATCTGTTATGGTTGTGAGTATTTTGTGGACCTCCGTCCAGAAGGGCTGGATGAGGGGGCAGGACCACCATATATGGAAGAGGGACCCGAGTTCTCTCCCGCATCTCCAGCATTCCGGTTCGTTTGTGGCTTTCATCGTGGTTAGCTTTTCAGGCGTCCTGTACCAGTGCGAGAGCATCTTATATCCTGTTTCTTGGAATTTGGTGGAGATGGAGGCTTTGTGTGTGAGTGTGAACACCGTTGACCATTGTTCCGCTGAGAGCGTGTGTCCTAGATCCCTTTCCCAGTACTTGGTGAAGTAAGGGGGGGGTGCGTTGGTGGGGGTGTTGGTTTGCATGCGGTATAGGATCGAGATTACGTGTGGGGGGGAGGGAGGATTTGCACAGATGGTCTCAAACACGGAGGGCGTTCGTGATGCCGAATCTAGAGTCGGTATGCTTCTCAGGAACCTCGTGAGTTGGTGGTATCTGAAGCGTAATAGCGTGGTGTGTGGAGTATTCGGGACCAGGGTGTCCAGGGGCGTTATCGTGCCTTGGTGGTATACATCTTTCAGTCTGCAGGGGGTCGGTAGGCCCAGGGCAGGCATGTAGAGGGGGTCCAATGCTGGGGTAAATTTCGGGTTGTGTGATATGGGGCACAGTGGTGACAGTTCCGGGGCTAAGTCCGTCCGGTGCGCCAGTCTCCTCCAGACTGCCATTGTGGCTTTTATTGTTGGGTGTTTTCTTGGTAGCTCTCCAGCCATGGTTTTCGGCAGCCAAGGGAGCAGTGTTAGGGGTATTTGTGAGAAGCTGGCCTCTATGGATATCCATAGTTTGTCTTTCGGGCCATGTGTCCATTCGATCAATCGTTGGAGGTGTACAGCATGTCTGTATTTCGTCATGTCGGGTAATCCCAGTCCACCTTGTAGTTTGGGTTTGGTGAGGGTGGCGAAGTTTAGTCTCGCTTTTTTGCGGGCCCAGACGTATTCCGTCAGGGTTTTACGGGTTTGTGACAGGAAGGTTTTGGGGATCTGAATTGGTAGGGTTTGTAGGGGGTACAGGAGTCGCGGGAGTATATTCATTTTGAGGACACTGATCCTCCCTAGCCACGTAATGTGCGGGAGCTGCCAGGAGTCAAGGTCCTTCTGTATCCGCTCGAGGAGGGGCGGGAAGTTGATACGGTAGATGTTCGATAGGTCTGCCGACAGCCATATCCCTAGGTATTTGATCATTTCTTTGCACCAGTGGAAGGGGAACTCTGTTTGCAGCACGGTTGCCAGTGCTGGGGGGCAGTTAACGTTGAGAATTTCGGATTTTGTGTAATTTATTTTTAGGTTGGATAGGGTGCCATATATGTCAAATTGGTGCGTGAGCTCCCTGAGGGAGGTTGTCGGGTTGGCGATTGTGAACAGGAGGTCGTCCGCGTAGGCGGAGACTTTGCTGGCTCCCCAGCTGCCCCCAATTCCTGTTATGTGGGGTTGGGCTCGTATTGCATTGAGGAACGGTTCCAGGGTTATGACAAAAAGTAGGGGCGATAGGGGGCACCCCTGTCTGGTGCCGTTCCTGATCTCAAATGGGTCAGAGAGAATCCCGTTGACTTGGACTCGGGCCGTCGGATAGGCGTACAGGGCCAGGATTCGTGCCATCATATGGGGTCCCATTCCCAGGCGTTCTAGCGTGTATCTTAGGAAGGACCAATCGACCCTGTCGAACGCCTTCTCCGCGTCGGTCGAGACCAGCAGGGCGGGGGAGGTTCCTCTCCGGGCCGCATGGAGAAGGTTGAGTGCCTTGGTTGTGTTGTCCCTGGCCTCCCGGCCCTCCACAAAGCCCACCTGATCAGGGTGGATGAGATTCGGCAGTAGGGGCTGCAGGCGCAGGGACAGTATTTTGGCAAACAGTTTGAGATCGGCGTTCAACAGGGAGATCGGTCTGTAGTTGGCGCATGAGGAGGGGTCTTTTCCTTCGTTTGGGAGTACCACGACGTGTGCTAGGAGCATGTTGGGGTCCAGCGAGCCTCCGCATTGTGTTGCGTTAAAGAGTGCAAGTAGGTGCGGGGCGAGTCTATCTGCAAACATTTTGTAGTACTTCGCCGTGTATCCGTCTGGTCCGGGGCTCTTTCCCTGTTTGGCCAGTTTAATGGCCCTATGTATCTCCGCTTCCGTTATATCTTCTTCGAGTGCAGATATGTCCTGGGGTGTCAGTGTGGTAGTGATATTCTGTTCAATGTATGACTTTTGCCGTGTTCTGAATGCCTCCTCTCCTTCTTGTGCACGTACAGTGTTCGAGGGTAGACAGTATAACGAGGCGTAATATTGCCGGAAGCCCTCTGCTATGGCCTTCGGGGTCTGTAGCGTGGTTCCTGCCATGGATATCTTTGGGACGTAGCTCTTCTGCCTCCGGGCCCTCAATGCCCTAGCAAGCAATTTGCCGCTTTTGTTTCCATATTCATAGAATGTCTTTTTCGTGAGCTGGAATTGGAATTGTATTTTTGACGTTAGACAGGAGTTGAGTTTCGCTCTGATCTCTAGGAGTTGTTTATAAGTTTCGTCTCGGAGGTCATGTTTGTGGAGCGTGTCGAGTTGCGCCAGTTGGGTGGAGAGGTGCGCAATTTCTTTTGTGCGCTGTTTTTTCAGGCGGGTGCCGTGTTTAATGAGTATCCCTCGAATAACGCATTTATGCGCTTCCCAGATGGCCGTTGGTGTGCTGTCTGTTGTCTTGTTGGTGAGGAAGAAGTGGTCCAGGGTGTTTTTAATTTCCGTTTGTATCAGCGGGTCTTCTAAGAGTGATTCGTTGAGTTTCCATGTCCATTGTGGTCGGAAGGGTCTTGGGTTTTCTATGGTGAGTATCACAGGCGCGTGATCCGACCAGGTCATGGGGGCGATACGGGCTGAACGCAGTATGTCTAAGGCTCTGTGCTGGGTTAGGAAGTAATCTATCCTCGAGTAGGATTTGTGTGGTGGTGAGTAGTAAGTGTAATCCTTCTCTGCGTGGTTTAGGATGCGCCAGCAGTCTACGAGTTGGTGGTTCGTAAGGAGGGTCTTCAGTCCTCTGGTGACGTGTTCCGGGATTGTGTAGCTTCCTTTAGATGTGTCCATTCTGGGGTCCAAGGGGGCGTTGAGGTCTCCTCCTATTATAACTGTTCCCGCGCTGAACGCGTCCAGGTTTCGCAGAGCCGAGGCTAGAAATGGTTTTTGGCCTTTGTTTGGGAGGTAGAGGTTCGCGAGTGTGACTTTGGTGTCCCCTATATACCCTCTGAGAAAGAGGTATCTTCCTTCCCGGTCCCTCTCCTCCGCTTCCAAGCGGAACTGGGTGTCCGCCGAGAACAGTATGGCCACTCCTTTGGATTTGGTGGAGGGGTTATGCGCGTAGTAGCCAGTTGGGAAGTATTTATCTGAGAATTTGGGGGCCTGTGTTGCTAGGAAGTGTGTTTCCTGAAAGAAAGCTATTGATATCTTGAGTGCTCTGATTTCTCTCAGTGCTCTTGCTCGTTTTTGTGGAGAGTTCAATCCCTTCGCGTTGATTGTGTAGAGCTTAATGCCCTCTCCCGCATGCCCGGAGGCGCAGGGGGCGGGGGGCGGGGGGCCCATCACACGGAGACAGCTCCGGTACGGAATTAGTGGGTGAGGGGGTGGGGTGTTGGAGGCGAGAGGAGGGAGGGTGGTGGTACCCAGAAAGAGAAGAGGTGGGGGTTGGGGGGAGGTTAGGTAGGTTTGGAAAGGTAGTCGGTGTGGCGTAGTGTATGTCGGTGTTGTTGAGTCGCGTAGGCGACTGGTATTAGGGGTAATGTGCCACTGGTAGGTGGGTGTCCGAGGACAGTGTCCGTCGTAGCCACCTCACAGTCTGTTGGCAGTGAACCCGTGGGGCAGGTGGCGTCGATAGTTCGGTGGGTCACCTACTGTAAGTTGTTGTCCGGTGATGTATCACTATCCGCGTCCATCTCCTGCTGCCCAGTAGCTGTGGTATCTGGCACCCAGAGGGGTCAGGGCCGTTCTAGCGGTCCAGTGTGCGGTGAGGTGAGTGGCCATATTGGTAGCCATTTGGTGCGTGCCTTGCAGCGTTCAGTATGTAAGTGCGTTAAGAGCGTGCGTATGAATAGCATTTGTGAGAACATCATGAGAACAATATGGGGAGAACATGAGAGCAACGTAAAAACAACATATTTAACATGGTTACATAGGTTATGTCCCCATTGTCAGGGAGAATAGCAGTACCATTTATGAACATTTAGAAACAGTAACATTCTGACCATGCCCGCGCCTCACGGGGGGCCCACCCCGAGATTGCTCGAGGTGTGCGCCCCGCGGTGCGCTTTTACCTTACACATATTTAACATGGTTACATAGGTTATGTCCCCATTGTCAGGGAGAATAGCAGTACCATTTATGAACATTTAGAAACAGTAACATTCTGACCATGCCCGCGCCTCACGGGGGGCCCACCCCGAGATTGCTCGAGGTGTGCGCCCCGCGGTGCGCTTTTACCTTACACGTTGTTGTATTGAGCAGGGTAGGGGGAGTACAGAGAACTAAGAGAGAGGGGGGGGGGGAAGGCAGGAGGAAAAGTGGGAGGAGGGGGTAGTTCAATTTGGAGGAGAGATGTAGGAGAGGGGTAGCGAAGTCAGCAAAGAGACATTTATCAGTAAGCAATACATTTGTTAGAGCCAGCAAGTGGAGGTGCTACCAGCTCCCTCTGCGGGCCATTCAAACAACTCCCGAGAGTGAGACAAAGCGTGAAGTTTAGGTCCCTCACCCTCTGTTTCGAGTAGATAAAAAATAGCGTTTGATCTGTGGTATATAGTAGTAGGTGAGTGGTAATTCCCCACCCTCTAGTGTGTGCGTGGTGTCTGTGGTGAATTCGTGTGTGTGGGCCTCAGGGGGGTGTATATTGCGGGTATGTTCTGGGTGTGTGTGTCCAGATTGGTTAGGTGGTGTGGGTGTCTATGGTTATTTGGGTCCGTGTATGAGTTCTCTTTCTAGTGCATTGAGTGTATGTGTGTGTGTGTAGGGTGGTGTACAGGTGTATGAGTGGTGTGAACCTCAACGTAATACTTGCTCTTTCGAGTCAGTCTTCGGCATACAAGTCCTTTACAAGCAGTCCAGTGTAATACCGAGGTGCCAGTTCAAGGTATCGTGTCAGCGGGTGTTCCATGTGCAGGGATTGGGGTGTGACAGGTGAGACTCTATGTCTCGTGCTGTATGATAGCAGGGGCTTGCGTGGCTTCAGTCCGGTAGTGGCGTTCTGGTGGGTTCTGCTGGGTTGTCCCCGTTGAGGTAGCGTTGGTCCTGAGCGGTTTGTGGGCTCCGGGGTTGTGAGGGTCGACTCCTTGAGTTGGTGGGGCCAGGTAGTTTCTGGGTGGTGATAGGTCTATGGGCCGGTGAGGTGTGGGCGTAGTTCCAAAGTGAGGGCAGCTGTAGTGCCATGGGGATGTCCGCTTCTGACGATTTGCCTTTAGGATGGTTGTCAGTTTATCTTATCTCTGGTTGTTAGGGAGGTAAGAGGGGGGGGTCAATAAAGAGGCAAGATAATCGGGCATTTGTCTTCGGGGTCATCCCACCCCTCCCCGTGTGGATATGGGTAGTAGAGCTCTTTGGATTCAGGCTGGCATCACTGGGTAGGTGGCGGTGGCGGGGGGGGGGGGGGGGGGGGGCAAATTCTCCATCTCCTTATTCTTCGGGGTCGATTAGTCGGTGATGAGTGTGTAGGGCATCTCTGTCGGGTCCCTGGTGGGTGCGGCGTGTTGGCCGCCCTGCGAGGCGTTCATTAAGCGGGCATGTAGTCCAGTCCGGGATAGGAGTGTGGGGGAGGCCTAGGGCTTCCTGGAAGGCCAAGACATCCTGCGGCGTTCTTATTACGGCTTCCGTGGTGCCCTGTCTAGCTGAAAGGGCAAAAGGGAACTGCCACCTGTATCTTATCTGGGCATCTTGCATAGCAGCGGTGAGGGGCCGCAGGGCTCTCCGGGCCTGCAGGGTGAGGTGGGAGAGGTCATTGTAGATCTCTATTGCCTGCCCCTCAATCCTCCATGTTCTCTCCGTGCGGGCTTTTCGTATAATTTCTTCCTTTAATTGGAAGTCCTGTATGTGGCAAATTAGATCCCTGGGGGGTGCGCCTGGGGGGGGTTTGGGTCTCAGTGCCCTATGTGCTCTATCCATGTGGATGCGGGCGTCCCTTGGCCTGCCCAATATGCGGTTGAAAATCGGGGTCAGTGTGGCCCTAGCGTCTTCTGGTGCATCAGATTCTCTGCAGCCCCTCACCCTGATATTATGCCTGCGGCTGCGGTTGTCAAGATCCTCTATGTGGAGGCGCAGGTCTTGTATGTGTCTGGTGTGGGCCTCTGTGGCTTGTATTGCAGGGCAGTGTGGGTTGGGGCCTTGTGTTTCTAGGGCCTGTACCCTTGTCTCTAGTGCTGTGAGTGAGGTGCCCAGGGCCGAGATCTCTGTGCGCAGGGTGGTCTTTACCTCTTCTAGCAGTGCCTGGAAATCCTCTTTTTTTGGCAGGGAGGCAAATGGTGCGTACCAGTCTGGAGTCTGTGGGGCCGGTCGGCCATTTTCCGTGCTCGGGAGTTCCCCTGACAGCGTGGAGCTCGGAGAGGAGGGCGCCATGTTGGAAGCTTCCTCCTGGGAAAGAAAGTCTCCCGGCGTGTTCAGGTAGCTGCGGATGGATGGGTGCGAGCTGTTCCCCTGTGTTCTTGGCGTGGAGGGGGTCATTTGGGCTCTTTTAGTGCGTCCCATGGGTGCCGGATTGTGCTTATTTGCCGTGCGTGGTTGCAGCTTGGAGCGGAGCTCGGGGATTAGGCGGCCATTCCTGTTCGGCGCCAAGCCACGCCCCTCTGCTTTCATCTTTCAAGTAAATCAGTATCCCCTAACAGCAGTGTTGCATGAAGCAGGATGTTGGTGGGTGGGGTAAAAGGGTGGGCCACTGACTGAGTCAGTAACCAGAAACGCCAAAAGGGGTAAACATGCTCATAAAGGGGGCGTGTCTGCACAACGAATTAGAAAGTCAGCACCCCGAACTTGGCATAAATGCATCTAATGATGCGCTTACTGCATGCTTTTTTAAGGACTGCCCCCTAGCACTCACTTGTTCACTCCTCTCCTAACCTTCTTACTAGCAGACAGAAGCTAAACAGTCTTGGACAGAGAAAAAGTGTATGTAGTGAGTGTAGAAGAAAGGGAACATGCCACAGTGTTAGAGAGACTGAAGCATTTGCATAGTGCAAAGGTCAGCTCTACCTTTTTATCTTAACTTATTTTTCTTGTCAGCCAGTCCACACAAGTTTTGTTCCTCTACATCCCTCTTAAGTTTCAATACTTAAGCAAGAACATGTGAAGAGTAGTAAAAAACATTTTATTTTTTTTAAACAATAGGCCTATTGCATGGGCATGGGCCTGGACCTGCAGCTCCATCAGCCTCTAGGTTAATCCAGCCCTGGCTCTGGGCTGCCTGACTAACTCGTCTGGAGGGCTGTCTAATAACGGCAGCAACTTTTACATGAAAAGAGCCAGGATTCAGGATGCACTAAGCACCATTCTCTTTGCAATTATGGTGTTTAGAATGGCTCTTTAAAGTTCCTGCTGCTACTGCTAATGAACAGGCAAGCTGCAGGAAGATGTTTTAAATTAAACTGCTGGATATACTACTGAATATACTATACTGTGTCCACTATCGGACTACTTCCACCTTCATTCACAGCCTCATAAACAGACTCTACGTAATGTCTGCCTTACCAGGCATACAGTCAACTGCAGCTTGAACTTTCACAGGGAGTCAGACATTGCAGGTTAAAACCTGTGCTCCATTTGAAAAAAAGAAATAAAGATTCCTTCATCCACGACCCAGGTTAATAGCTTCAATGATTGATCCAGCTATAAATGTGTGCAAGGAGACAGGAGCTGTTATAGTTCTTTGAATGTTCTTTTAGATTTATCAGTTGAGCAAAACAATTGTTTCAGTTCTCATATATTCATAATAAGATAATTAGATTCTGTCTTACTGTTTTGTCAGTATACATTGTGTTTTGTTTTATACTTTATATTCTGGATTTTTCTACAAACAGTTTGTATGTTACTATTACAGGGCATGTGGATAAATTCTGCAGTTGAAACATAGAATAACCTCCCTCAAGTGTTGCTACTCCTTTTTCTGTTTACCTCCAAGTCAATGGGGCTACCATCAGCTCTACCTCGCAGGCTCGCTGCATAGGTGTTCTTTTTGACTCCAACCTCTTCTTCACCCCTTATGTCCAGTCAATTGCCAAATCCTGCCGCTTCCATCTCAAAAACATAGAGAAGAGTTATTTAACGTCTGATATGGCTAAGGTGCTGGCTCATACCATTGTCCTATCTTGCCTTGACTACTGTAATCCGCTTCTCAGTGGTCACACGTGTTCCCAACTTGCCCCATTACAGTCTATAATGAAGGCGGCAGCAAGGCTCATATTCCTGTCTGCCCTCACCTCCCACGCCTCCATCCTCAGTCCCTACATTGGCTTCCCGTAAGATTAGTTTAAGATCCTGGTACTTGCTTACAAATCTCTACACAATGCTGCTGCAACCTACTTATTCTCACTAATACACAAATATGTCCCATTTAGGCCCCTATGCTCTGTTGGAGACCGATGTCCAACTTCTGTTCCTACTTCTAGCTCTGATGATCGCATTAAAGACTTCTCTAGGGCTAAACCATTCATATGGAACACATTTCCCCTTTCTGTTATACTTTCACCCAGTCTCCACTCCTTCAAAAAATATTTGAAAACATACTTCTTCAGGAAAGCACATCAATTAACTGTGAACAGCTTTCTCTCTCTGCACCCTGATTCCTCTCCTGCAACTGTCAAAAACAAAACACTAAGCCCTCAGTGAATACTACATGATCAACCTTCGTTTCTACCCTACCCTTACCTTTTACAGTATCTCACAAAAGTGAGTACACTCCTCAAATTTTTCTAAATATGTTATTATATATTTTCATGTGACAACACTGAAGAAATGACACTCCTCTACAATGTAAGGTAGTAGGGGTACAGCCTGTATTGACACTTTGGGCCCAATTTGGAAATTTCCACTTAGGGGTGTACTCACTTTTGTTGCCAACGGTTTAGACATTAATGGCTGTGTGTTGAGTTATTTTGAGTGGACAGCAAATTTACACTGTTATACAGGCTGTACATTTACTACTTTACATTGTAGCAAAGTGTCATTTCTTCAGTGTTGTCACATGAAAATATATAATAAAATATTTACAAAAATGTGAGGGGTGTACTCACTTTTGTGAGATACTGTATATCAATATGCCCCATTACTTCTATCATGTAAGCTCATTGAGCAAGGCCCTAAATCCCTCTGTCCCTGTATGTCCAACTCATTTGGTTACAAATATGTGTCTGTTAGTCCATCCATTGCACATCTCTGCGGAATTTAATTTATAATAATAAAATGAAAGAATGTCTTAAAAAACTCTTACATATTCATTCACATAACTGTAAGTGGATGAACATGGAGATGATTATTAAAATATAAAGCAGCAATAATCAAATATTGAGGACAATACAGAAAAAATACTAATCATTTAGCTATGCGGCATGTAAATATAAGAAAGATTTAAAACAGAATTAAGAAGCTAAACAGGCATGTCGCCCCGTGGTTAAATGATCAATACTCTGTTTGTTACTAGATAGCTGCACTTCTGGTTTTCAGCCTGTGGTCTATTAGCTCAATTGAGATCAATAGGGGTATATAATTACATTAAGATATTTTATTTTGCCTCATTGCGTTGAATTTTATTCATTGTAATAGGGTGGCTGTGACATTGCAAACTAAATCTTAATCTTTTACATTTATGTACCTGAGGCAACCTATTCTTTATTGCAGTTATACCATCATAAACACACTATATGGTGAAGTGCGAATGAATACGCAAATAGGACTTATAACACTAAGAATTAAAAGAACGCTGTAGGCACTATAACCATCTAATTGAATTAGTTATGGTGCCTGAAGTAATCTGGTGCTGTCCCTCCATTCAGCATTCAACTATATTCAAGCAGTTTTACAATGATCCCTGGCTGCCAATAACCCATTCCCACTCGAGTGGCGAAGTTCTTCATGGGAAATGTAGTCACAAACGAATTACGGAAGTGACGTGACGCCTGGGAGACTGTGCGTCACTTCCGGAAATAATTTCCGGCTAAAATTAACACACAAGTAGGGGCCACCTCGGACCACGCTACAAGTGACGTTGGCACACATGATTGGATTGTAATGACAAAAGGCTGGACCTGAGGTTGTTTAAAACCTGGAACCCAGACACTTCACATTACCAAGTGAAAAAAACCTATGGAATAGGGTAAACACGTCTCAGAAGTAAAAACAAGAGGGACATTACTTTTGTGTTATATTTTATTACACTTTTAATGTTTAATTTTTTTATTTCATATTTGAATTTTAACTATTTAGTAATAAAAGGTAACTACTAAAACTTACCTGCCCTATCTTTGTTTCTCATCTGGGTTCCAGAGGGGTTCGGTCTCCCCAACAATAAGGTATCAAGCTGTGCTACTTGGAGCCAGTTTTCAAAGGTTCCAAACCAGGTGAGCAGTTTATTTACTATTGTATTTCACCCATCCATTGATGCACCAGGCTCTAATATATGTTAGTTTATTTTAACCCACTTTATCATATATATCCATACTTGTGTTACAGTTATACACTAGATGTATTTTATTTTCTTCTTTTTCATATACATTCATCAACAACTATACTTATTTAAGGAGTAAGTCCCAAATTATTATTATTATAGCCCTGCACTTGCACTTTGTGTTTAAAGGGCACATCACCTAACAATAAAGTGCTGATTTGTGTATATTTTTTGCCCCTGCCTAGGGCCCTGGGGTTAGGCAGGGGCCTGAAACCATGAATTTCTATCCAAATATGTAACTAACTTGGGTCCTAATGGAATCTTAATTCTTCTCTGTCTAAAGGGTCCCCTTAACAATGACCGTGGCTACTTTTTTCAGTTACCATAATGGAATAAATCTCATACTACATGCATGATGCACTATCATGTATCAACTAAAGAATGCAACTAACCTCCTCCTAAAGGCAGGTTAGAAATAATGGATAAAAAAACAGGAGGGAAGTGCAGCGCCTAAATAGTCCTTGGTTTTGTATATGTAATATAGAAAGCGAAAACAAAGGAACACAATAGTGTAGTATATAAAACTAGGAATCATGTAATTCAAATAAAAAATGTGCACTCACACTTTTTATGAGCTTTAATACAGCTCCAATTTATGCGCCTGGGCAGAATAATCCCTGCCTAAGGATCAAGTGCGAGTTGAATTCTTCTTATGCTCATGGCAGTGGGAGGTATACTCGTTAAAAAAGAAATAAAAATCATATATAGTGAAGTATATAGAGCTATGTAGCAAGGGTAGGTGTAGATATAAAATATGCACTCACATTTGGTGGAGCCGTAGATATGGCTCCAAGGAAAGCGTGTGAAGTGGTTTGATCCCCACTCAAGGATACAGTTGTAGATGGTTTTTCTCAGTTGATATATATATTCTGATCTTGATAAAGACCTAGATAGGTCGAAACGTTGATCTGCTGAACTCTGATTATATGGACAAATTAAACTGAACACTTTTTCAAATCCAGGAGTGCACCTTGTTATCCTTTCTATATATATATATATATATATATATATATATCCATATATATAATTATGAACAAATTAAACTGAACACTTTTCAAATCCAGGAGTGCACCTTGTTATCCTTACTGTATATATATATATATATATATATATATATAGTAAGGATAACAAGGTGCACTCCTGGATTTGAAAAAGTGTTTAATTTGTCCATATAATCAGAGTTCAGCAGATCAACGTTTCGACCTATCTATATATATGGAAAAACAAATAAAACCACAATAGTGTACACCGTGATATAAGGCGAGAGACACAAAAAAAGTTTAAAAGACCTACTCACGTGTTTAACAGCACTAAGGATATAACTCAGAAATCTAGCAGCAGCAGAAAACTGTACAATAAAAAAATACTTAATAAAAATAATAAAAGAAGCAACAAAATAAAATAGATATATAAAACAATATATAAAATACACTAAACGCATTTCACCTAAAACATAGGCTTTCTCAGAGTATCTGAAAGGAAGAAAGGAAGGAAGTAAGGAAGGAAGCCCTCCTAAAGTCCTCACTCAGGTCAAGTCCTACCTGTCAACAGTTTGGTCAATCTGTCCAAAGTCCCAGCTGTGTCTTTAAGACCTCCTCAGTATTCCATCAGCCACAGGGAGGGGGAAATTCTCCCTCACTGGCTGCCTGCTGTGGCTTGATGACATCCTCAGTGTTCTGTCAGCCTCTGTGATGTCACTGTGCAAGCCTGTCCCCAGCAGGCTATAGACCTGAGGTCACAAGCCAGTCCAGGCTAGACTCTGACAGAGCAAGGAAGCAGAGGGGCAGAGCTCAGCTCGAGGGAGGGTGGGAGGGAGAAAGGGAGAAAGGAAGGAAGGTCCAGAGTCCCAGCTGTTCCCGGCAGGCTGGCTTCCTCGCTGGCTGCTTTGTTTCTATGACATCCTTTGTGTTCTGTCAGCCCCTGTGATGTCACTGTGTGAGTCTGTCCCCAGCCAACAGTAGAGCTTAGGTCACAAGCCAATCCAGGCTAGATTCTGACAGAGCAAGGAAGCAGAGTGGCAGAGATCAGCACCAGGGAGGATTGGAGCATTCCTGCTGAAGATTCTCTAAGGCCAGCATAGACAAGATATGAGTGATAGAAAGAAAATGAGAGAGAAAGAGAGAGAGAGAGAGAGAGAGAGAGAGAGAAAGAAGGGGTGAAAAGAAAGGATTAAAGCCCTCCCAAAGTCCCACCTCACTCACGTCCTCCTTGCTGCAAGTTTTGACTATCTGTCCGAAGTCACCAGCTTTCCCTGGGCCAAAGCTCTCGCTGCTTTCTCTTTGTCCCCCCTCAGCCCCTCTGTGTGTCTTGTTGTGCCCTCTCATTCCCTCTGTGTGTCTCGTTGTGCCCACCAGCCACTTTGTGTGTTTTTCCCCCCAAAGCCACTCGTTGTGTCTCTTTGTGCCGACTCCTCTACTGTGCCCTTACTTTGCCACCTTCTCTCCTGTGCCCTTCTTCTATACCCCTCCCCTCCAGTGCCCTTCTTTTGTCCCCCCCTCCCCTCCTGTATCCTTCTTTTGCCTCCCCTCTCCTCATGTGCCTATCTGTTGCCCCATCCCCTCCTGTGCCCTCTCTCTGCCCCTCCCATGCTCTTCTTTTGTCCCCCCCTGGTATGCCCTACTTTGTCCCCTCCTCTGCTCAGCCTCACCTCCCTCCATCTAGCATAGCTGAGGAGGCTTACCGTGGTAGAGGAGCCTCTGTTTTCCCTACCTGGTCTGACAGGGAGCAGTTCTTGTCTCTTCTTGTCAGACCGGATAGGGGAAATTGAAACTTCTCTACCACAGTCCACCATGCTACAAGGAGTTTTTCTACTCACATTATTATTTAGGTGATACTCCATTATATTGATATCAATTATATTTATTCTTTTTTCTTTTACTAGTGTTTGTTTATACTTTTATCAATTTATAAATTAAAGTAAATTAAAATTAAGTTTTAACTAGTAGTATACATATATATATATATATATATATATATATATATATATATGTATACTACTAGTTAAAACTTAATTTTAATTTACTTTAATTTATAAATGTATACACTTTCCCCATAGAGATAGTTACATAGTTACATAGCTGAAACAAGACTTGCGTCCATCAAGTTCAGCCTTCCTCACATTTGTTTTTTGCTGTTGATCCAAAAGAAGGCCAAAAAACCCAGTTTGAACCACAATTTTGCAACAAGCTAGGAAAAAAAAAATTATTCTTGACCCCAGAATGGCAGTCAGATTTATCTTTGGATCAAGCAGTTATTACCCTACATTGAAAGATTATATCCTTGAATATTCAGTTTTTGCAAGTATGCATCTAGTTGCTGTTTGAACATCTGTATGGACTCTGACAAAACCACTTTTTCAGGCACAGAATTCCACATCCTTATTGTTCTTACATTAAAAAAAAACTTTTTCTTTGCCTTAGACAATATCTTCTTTCTTCCAGTCTAAACGCATGACCTCGTGTCCTATGTAACGTCCGGTTTGTGAATAGATTTCCACACAATGGTTTGTATTGGTCCCGAATATATTTGTATAATGTTATCATATTCCCTCTCAGGCGACGTTTTTCTAAACTAAATAGGTTTAAATTTGTTAATCTTTCTTCATAGCTGATATGTTCCATTCCTTTTATTAATTTTGTAGCCCGACTCTGCATTTTTTCTAGTGCCATAATATCCTTCTTTAGAACAGGTGCCCAAAATTGCACAGCATATTCAATATGTGGTCTTACCAGTGATTTATAAAGAGGCAAAATTATATTCTCGTCCCGAGAATGAATGCCCTTTTTCATGCATGACAATACCTTACTGGCCTTGGCCACTGCTGATTGACATTGCATATTATTGCATAGTTTGTTGTCTATAACAATTCCCAAGTCCTTTTCGTGTGTTGTTATCCATAATTCGCTTCCATTAAGGGTATACGTTGCTTGTGTATTCTTTACGCCGAAGTGCATAACTTTGCATTTTTCAACATTAAATTTCATCTGCCATTTGAGTGCCCAGTTCCCCAGTCTATCTAAATCCCTCTGCAGCAAAGTAATATCTTGCTCACATTGTATTATTTTACAGAGTTTTGTGTCATCTGCAAACACTGAAACATGACTTTCAATTCTGTCTTCAAGATCATTTATAAACATTTTAAATAGAAGGGGTCCCAGAACAGACCCCTGAGGGACACCACTTGCCACCTCTGTCCAGCCTGAAAATTTACCATTAATGATAACTCTTTGTACTCTGTTTTTAAGCCAATGTTCTAACCAAGAACAAGCATTTTCATCTAGACCGATTTCCTTGAGTTTGAACACTAATCTATTGTGTGGAACTGTATCAAATGCCTTGGCAAAATCCAAATAGATCACATCCCTGATCTATACTTCTACTTACTTCTCTGTGCTGATTTTTTCTGATAACCATGTCCTTCTCAAGGAATTCTTGAATATTATCCCTTAATAACCTTTCAAATATCTTCCCAGCCACAGAAGTTAAGCTCAAAGGTCTATAATCTACAGGTAAGGATTTTGAACCCTTTTTGAAAATAGGAACCACATCTGCCTTCCTCCAATCCTCCGGAACACTTCCTGAAAGAAAAGAATCTTGAAAGATTCAATGCATCTTTATGAGGAGAAGCTGATTGGTGTGCTACCAATGCTTAGGATTGTCTGAGATCATCAATTCGGATGATCTCAGCCAAGTGACGCACGTACTCTCTCGCGATAAGTGAAATGGAATGAAAATGGAATGCCGCAACAATATGATGGAGCATTATGGGTATGGTAGTCTCGGAGGTAAACCGGAAGCTTACCATTATGGGTGCACCACCCTACAATACACAGCACAACACAACAGGATTGGACCTCCCACAAAAAGGGGCCGAATGGGCAGGCATTTAAAAATGGAACCGGACAACAGAATAAACTTACAGATTGAAAAAGGTCGCTATTTTCTAGCAAAACGCGTCTCGGAGATAGGAAAAAAGTATTTTATATTTTTTATTTTTGCCCATTTTTCAATTCTGTATTCAACTGTTTTTGATATACTATTGGTAATAAAAGGTAATATACTTAACTTCCTCCTGTCCTCATCTGCTATCCGGGTTTCAGATATGGGAGTGTAACCCCCTTAATGACACTGATCTCATATTCTTTAAGTAACATAAAGGAGGAGAGTCAAGTAGAGACAGAGAAAAATACAGGGTAGAGAGAGAAAGTAAAAAAGACAGAGTAGACTGGGAAATTAGAAGATGCAGAAACCCTTGATAGAGTGAATGGTGTAAAGGTATGGGTAGAGAAAAAAAAGAAAAGGGTGAACACAATAGTGTAGGATAAAATAGGGTAAAGTGCAGGCCAGCCACTGTCCAGAGGTCACTTCCAACCTCAATAAACCAAAAGATGACACACCTGAATAAATCCAGATAACAGGGAGCCACAGTCACTTAAAATACCAACAGAAAATCCAAATATGCAAGAGTAGAGTAGTTGGTAGAAAGTTTTAACTACAAATTTATTGAAAATCACAATAAATCAATCAATATAAAAGCCATACATTGGCAATGGCACCATAGATGTGCAAAACAAGCAAAAAATAAACCCTTAGGGATAGCAGCTTAAACTAATATGCTGTTAAAGTAAAGTGCATATGCTGAAGTGCAAATATGTAAAGTGCTGGAGATACAGTGAAGTACAACAGCTAACTCCCACTGCTCAAAGGCAGGTTAGATGCACAAAAAATGCACAATATAAAACACTATATACCAAACAAGCATGTGACAAAGACTGCTTATACCACAACACAGGGTTCCTGCTGAGGCTGTTAGTTTAAGCTGCTATCCCTAAGGGTTTATTTTTTGCTTGTTTTGCACATCTATGGTGCCATTGCCAATATATGGCTTTTATATTGATTGATTTATTGTGATTTTCAATAAATTTGTAGTTAAAACTTTCTACCAACTACTCTACACTTGAATATTTGGATTTTCTGTTGGTATTTTAAGTGACTGTGGCGCCCTGTTATCTTGACAGGTGTATAGTCGCCATTTGGGCAGTCGGAATCCAGGACAACCAAACCCATATCCTAACCCAATAACACGCAGACTCTAAGGAATATGGGAAAATTTGTCCACAGCTTTATTAAACCAATAATAATAATAATAATAATAATAATAATAACGATAGTAATAAATTAACAGGTAAACATGGGTCATTGCCCCCCATACTCCGCCCTCGCATCCTGTTCCTTCTGATACCATATAAAAGGCAATGACCCCCATATAAATAACACATATACATACATATAACATACACCAACATTATTCCAATCCACCAATTGTAAAAGTGCCAACCATCCATTAACCACGGCAGGGGTATACCCGGATACCCCTACCCCACCAGGTTCTGAGCCACCGACAGGACTCGAAACCTATCAACCACCGATGACCACAACTTGTTTATTTCACCTCACGTTCATCCTGGGGAGCCTATTTCCTCTCCTTCAGCTCCCCGTCCCGCCACAAGCTCAGACCTTGACCCCTTAAGCTGTCTGAGCTCCGCCACCCCGAAGAAATAGCGCCATCTGAATACCATCTTGCCAACCCAAGTTGAGCAGATCCAGACCCACATCCGAGAGATGAACACCATCCGAGCGGTAGTACCCTGGCAACCCTGCCTCACTACCACTCCCCCCACCTTCCTGACAAAGCTTGCCATCAAGCTGTTCACCTTCTTCCTGCACTTATCGACAGCCACCGGATCCCGTGCGTGCCGCCATCGGCGCCGCGGGACAATTTCCGACCAAACTAACATAATTCCAGGAAGCAGATCCCTCAACTTGTTAATGTCCTGCTTCATCCACTTCACCAGCCAGCGTTGTGGTGTAAGACCCAGGTCATTACCCCCCGCCTGGAGGACCAGCAGGTCCGGCGTGTGCCCACCTGCCATCATCCTAAACAGCGCCCCACAAACATCCCCCCAGCAAAACCCCCGATACCCAAACCATCGGACCGCCAACTGGTCCCTCGGAAAGCCCAGCTGCTGGCCTTGTGCTCGAGCTGCGACCCTCCTCACGGCCCAGAAGACGAAGGAATGGCCCACGATCCATGCAACACGCCCTGGGGAGGAGAAAACAAACGGTGAGGGAAGCCTGAGAGAGACCCCCCACCCCTAGCCCGAAAACCTTACAGCGTACCTTGTCTGTGTGCTTTTTTGTTTTTTTTATATAGCTTTCATTAATCCAATAAACCCAACCGCACATAAGAACGGAATCGCACCGATTCCCATCTCCCTATCCGCTTCACGACCTCATCCCCTAGTCCCAACCGCGCAGCCTCCGTGGCCGCCCCAATATGGAATGAGTGCGTTCCAAAACGTTCGGCCCGAAGCCCCAACTTACCCAGACCCAACCGAAAAACCTTCGTAAACTGGAACCGAGAAAGGGATGAACCATCTGCATGTACCAACAAGGAACCCCTTACTGCCGGCCTCCGCGCCAGGTACTCCGCTGTGGCGGCCACGGGGCATAATGCCGAGCCCGACAAGGCCCATAATGTTACATCTCGGCCCACGCCGCGGACATCCGTTTTGGACCTGCCGAGGTGCACCACCACTTTCCCATCCAAAATCCGAACTCCCGAAACTTGCAGACCCCCAGGCACCACCTTATTAGCGCTCACCAACTCCCCAATGCGGAACGCCCCGAAAAACGCCAAGAGAAATCCCGTTTTGAACAGAGAGACCTGAAACCCGTCGAAACAAACCTCGGGCAACAGACCCACCAAATTCCCCAACACCCGAACCGACACCGGGCGCCTAGTATCCGGCGACCTGCGGCCCTTGCGATAACCTTTTAATGCTTGCCTGATAACGAAGGTATTGGTAAAATCCTCCTTCCCGCGCCACATACCAAAATGCCATTGCCGCCATGGACCTGTCAACCACAGCCGGGGACGCCCCTTTTGCCACAAATTGACAAGTGTACCACAGGAAAGCATCCCGCAGCGCATCCCCGTTGCCCAGAGCCAACCCGGCCAGCGACTGTTCCCAGGAATCCCAAAACTTACTGTAAGAGGCCCAGGTGGCCGGCGCCAGCGAAGCCTTCACAAGTCCTCCAAGCAGGATGCTCCCAGCTGCCATATCTCGTCTGGGCAAGCCTGACCTTCCTTCAATGCCCCCGGCGCCACCATCCAAAATCGGGACCACTGAAAACGAGACAGAGCGTCAGCCACCTCGTTCAAATACCCAGGGACATGGCGCGAGCACGAAAAACAACATTCCGAGACATACATAGCAATACAAAATGCCTAAGTAGCTTAACCACCGGCTTAGAGGCCGCAGACTGACGATTTACTGCGTGTACCACCGCCATGTTGTCCGAGAAAAAGACCACCTTCCAGTGCCATCGCGACGACCAACGGGAACAATTCAAGGAAAGCCAGGTGCGCATAAGGGGGCTCGACCCCCATGACTCCGGCCACCGCTCCGCGCACCACCTCCCGCTCAGCTGCCGACTGTCCCTCCTGCCGGAAGAACACCGTCCCATTAAAATCCTGCAAGAAGGCATCCCAGATGCCCAAGTCTGCCCTCATGGCCGCTGACACCCGGATGAAATGGTGCGGGGACCGAACCCCCGCCGTAGCAGCCGACGGGCTGCGACTGAAGACCCTCCCCATAGGTATGACCCGGCATGCAAAATACAGCATCCCGATCAACGACTTCAGCTGCCGCAGGGTAACCTTGCGCGCCCCGGCCACAGCAGCCACCGCCCCTCTGAGCCTATCCAGCTTATCCCGAGGCAGCCGGCATTCACCCAGCACCGAGTCGATCTCCAAACCCAGGAAACTAAGGCACGTCACCGGGCCCTCCGTTTTTTCCGCTGCCAGCGGAACCCCGAAGTGGCCCGCCACCCACTCAATCATCCGCAGCAGGCACAGGCATTCCAAGGAATCAGCCGGACCCACACACAGGAAATCATCCAAATAGTGCACTACGGAACGGTTCCCCGCCTCCACCCGCACTACCCATTCGAGAAAAGTGCTAAATTTCTCAAAATAGGAGCACGAAATGGAACAACCCATGGGCAGGCACAAATCCACGAAGTAGGCCCCATCGAAAAAACAACCCAGTAGGTGATGACAGTCTGGGTGGACCGGCAGCAGTCGAAACGCCGCTTCAATGTCCACCTTAGCCATTAGTGCCCCACGCCCGGCCCGCCTGACCAGCTCGACCGCCCGGTCGAATGATGCATACGAGACCGAGCACAATTCTTTGCTAATACCATCATTCACCGACTCCCCTTTCGGGTATGAGAGATGGTGAATGAGCCTGAACTTCCCCGGCTCTTTCTTAGGCACCACCCCGAGGGGGGAGACCCGGAGGCCCTTCCAGTGGAGGTACCGTGAACGGGCCCGCCATCCGGCCCAGCCCGACCTCCTTGCCCAGCTTTTCCCGCACTACGTCCTGGAAGTCCGCAACCGACTTCAGGTTGTGTAGCCTCCCCGGCCCCCTCGGTCCCGGAACGGAATAAAAAACCCGTGCCCAAAACCCGCCCGGAGTACCGCGGCATCCGCCCTATTACCGTAGCGGCTTAGCCACGGTTCCATCGTGCCTAGCCTCACCGGGGTTAGGCCCCGAGGCAGCGGAAGCGCCACTCCCCCCAGCTGCGGCAGCTGCTCCGACGTTTCCAGACTTACCCTTCTTGAAGCAGCGGTTGAGCCCATGAGCGCCCCCGCATCCAGAGCATTCGTGCTTGAACCGACAGGCGGCCCCCCCATTTGCACTGGCCCTCATTATAGAGCCAGCATAAGCCCTTTTGTAAGGCGGCCGACGAGGCGGACTGCCCCCTTGCGCCGGCCGAGTGTTGAAAGGGCTGCGCCTTCTGCGCCATCATTAGCTTCATCCAAAGAGGCAGGTCCATTTGATCCCACCTCATACCTGGATTCGCCGCCAGCCGTTGCCTGAATTGCTCGTCATACCGCCACCAGGCCAACCCCCCATAGGTACGGTACGCTTTCCAAATGCCGTCCAAATAGCAAAACAAAGACGAGCATAACCCCGGCGATTTTTCGCCGAGGACGCTGGCCAGCACGCAAAAGACCCTCAACCAGTTACCAAAATTTCGGAATCTTACAATACCGCTTCCGCTTCTCTTCCTCCTCCTTCTTCTCATCCTTTTTATCCTCCTCCTTGAGGTCAATAAAGTCCTCCAAGGGGAGAAGGGAAAAGATCTCGCAAAACTCACCTTTCCATATCTTCTCCTTCACGTCCAGTTTCAGGTGAACCCCCAGCAGGCCAGCGAAGGAGACATACGCGTGCTGTCTGGCCGCGTCGGGAATAGCCCCCGACAACTCCGCCCGCTCACTCCTAACCTCCGCCGCCTCCTGCGTCACCCCTGTGTCCCCGCCCGAACTAGGCCCTGCAGAACTTTCGACCCGAGAACCTGTAACCCCAGCCCCCGGAGCCCACACCTGACCAATGCCGCCCCCCGTGTCACCCCCCGCTCCCAATGAGTGGAGTAGTGTTTGAAGTGTGGTAACTAAAGTGCTGGAGTGTAATGACCCGCAGGACTCACCGGCCAAGCCTCTTGGCGCCATAGCAGTAGGGGCTGCATTGTCGAGCGCCCGACGCCCAGGAAGAGAGACTTCCGCCACCGCCTCGCCAACCGGGGAGCAAACCCGGTGCCTCGCTTGCGAAGAGAGAGAACGGCTCCGAGATCTGGAAAAAGGAGAAGAAGTCCTGGGTAGGGTGTAACGAGTACCAACTCCCCTCCCGTCATGACCTTGGGAGCGCCTGCCCGTCACCAAAGCCTCCCGCTGCGTGCTGCGTACCCGTGGTGTGTGGGAACCCCTGGGACTACGACTCCTCCCGTCCCTACCCGGGGACTGCCCCCGCCGACCACTCCTGGGGGCCGCCTCCCTGCCATCCGCTGAGCTGCCTAAGGGGGAGCGATGCCGTCTGGGCCTACCCCCCTTCCCCTTGGACCCCAAGGTTCGGACTGGTGAAGGACTTCCACTACTACCCCCCGAACCCGACCCCCCCCTAGGGCCACGAACCCCCAACCGCCCCCCTACCATGGAAGAACCCGTCCCCCCCATCTACACCGACCCCTGGCCTAACCGCTCCCTGAACCCCTATCCCAGCGCTGACAGCCCGGGCCCCCTTATCCCTCCCACCACGCCCAACCGGCCCAGACCGCCCAGACCCACCCCCAAAGCCCATCACTGACCCACTCACTATCCCAGAAGAGTCCACTATCTCCTCACCCCCCCGAACCCCCACCCCCCCTAAGCCACACTTCCTCTTAGGAGCCCCTGAGCCTCCCCTCTTATCCACTAAGTCCCGGGCGCCCCCCACTGGTATACTCCTGCCCCCCCCTAGCAGAGCTCCCCCCAGTGTCCTTCCCACCAAGAGGGCCCCAGCCGGAGCCCCCTGTACTTGCCTGCTGCCTCAGGGGCCGGCCATGCGTCCTCCCGGATCCGGTCCTGTCATCCCCGAGCTCCGACGGGGTGGAGGCCCTCCTGGACCGCACCTCCGTGGTCGCCGGCCTTCCAGGGGGCCGCCCGGTCACCCCCGACCCGGGAGCAGCAGCGCCCCCGTCCGCAACATCCTTCTGCCGCCAAGCTCTCATCCGAGGCTCCGGCCGCTCGCGGGGAGGCGGCGCCTCGACCACGCGGCTACCAGGCCTGCTGTCGCCCGCAACGGAACCGCCACTGCCACCAGGGATGTCTTCACCGGGCCCCACGCCCGGGCTTAGCCTCCTCGGGGGCCTCCTGGCCCGGACCGGTCTGCCACCGCCGCCGTCCCGTTCCGCCGCCTCCGCCAGGGCAGGGCCCAGCTGGGCCCGCAGCCAGTCTGCTCCCTGATGCCTCGCCGCCGACCTGATCCCCTCCCGCAAACGCTCCACGTCGTCCATCGTACCTGCAGAGGAGACAAAAGAAAAATTCCCACCCAGCCAAATCCGTGAACACAGAGGTGAACACAAACTCAACCAGGTAGGAAGTTAGAATGACTCACCTAAAATGGCTGCCTATTTAAATAGCCAAACCTACTTACCCATAACTCCAATCCTTGCTTACTTCCTCCTAAGCCCGCCTCCTAACCCCTGTCAAGGCCTTTTTCCGCTTAGCTGCGCTCTAGCTACATGGGGCTACAGGATTTATTCAGGTGTGTCGTTTTTTAGAGAAAAAAAGAAAGACTTGGAACAATAAGGTAAAAAAAAATTGCAATAGAGGGAAAAATATGCGTGATACAAATAAAAATTGAAGAGTAGTGATGTCCCGAACGGTTCGCTGGCGAATAGTTCCTGGCGAACATAGCGTGTTCGCATTCGCCACGGACGGCGAACATATGCAATGTTCGGTCCGCCCCCTATTCGTCATCATTGAGTAAACTTTGACCCTGTACCTCACAGTCAGCAGACACATTCCAGCCAATCAGCAGCAGACCCTCCCTCCCAGACCCTCCCACCTCCTAGACGGCATACAATTTAGATTAATTCTGAAGCTGATTTCATTTTATTTTTTTATTTTTTTATTTTTTGGGGGGGGTTTGTGTTTATTATACATTATCCTCCATAGCCAGTAACCTGTGTTTATTATACATTATCCCCCATAGCCAGTAACCTGTGTTAATTATACATTATCCCCCCATAGCCAGTAACCTGTGTTCATTCTACATTATCCTCCCATAGCCAGTAACCTGTGTTTATTATACATTATCCCCCATAGCCAGTAACCTGTGTTTATTATACATTATCCTCCCCATAGCCAGTAACCTGTGTTTATTATACATTATCCTCCCATAGCCAGTAACCTGTGTTTATTATACATTATCCTCCCATAGCCAGTAACCTGTGTTTATTATACATTATCCTCCCATAGCCAGTAACCTTTGCTTATTATACATTATCTCCCCCATAGCCAGTAACCTGTGTTTATTATACATTATCCCCCCACAACCAGGAACCTGTGTTTATTATACATTATCCCCCCATAGCCAGTAACCTGTGTTTATTATACATTATCCTCCCCATAGCCCGTAACCTGTGTTTATTCTACATTATCCTCCCATAGCCAGCAACCTGTGTTTATTATACATTATCCCTCCCATAGCCAGTAACCTGTGTTTATTATACATTACCCCCATAGCCAGTAACCTGTGTTTATTATACATTATCCTCCCATAGCCCGTAACCTGTGCTTATTATACATTATCCCCCCATAGCCATTAACCTGTGTTTATTATACATTATCCCCCCATAGCCAGTAACCTGTGTTTATTATACGTTATCCTCCCATAGCCAGTAACCTGTGTTTATTATACATTATCCCCCCATAGCCAGTAACCTCTGTTTATTATACATTATCCTCCCATAGCCAGTAACCTGTGTTTATTATACATTATCCCCTCATAGCCAGTAACCTGTGTTTATTATACATTATCCCCCCATAGCCAGTAACCTGTGTTTATTATACATTATCCCCCATAGTCATTTATCGTTGGACCTAGGCAGCATGATGTCTTAGGCCGGCCCAGAGAGTGAGTGAGTGAGTGAATAATATAATATATATGTTCAGAAACATATTAGTAATATATGTAAATCGGGTTCATGCAAAGAGGGTGAAAAGGTATTAAAGAAAAACACACTTATTGCATCAAATTTACAAAGCAAAACTTTTAAAAGCTTTCCTCATTTCTTTCTCAGGATGAGGAATATATCGGTTGTAGACTGAGGATTTCCATCTGCCCAATCTTTTAATAATATGCACTGGAGTGTCAGTGTTGAAGGAGACCGAAGCTGCCCCTATTCTAAATGAAAGACCCGAGACATGGATACAACCCAATCTTAGGAGTAGTGTTCTGATGTAGAAGATGAATTTAGCCGTATTTAGAGGGATTCAGTGAGAGTAGTGGTGAAATGTGTGTGGCATGACTGAGTGTGGGTAAGTAAGAGTCAAGTATTTTAACTGGGCACTGGCTGGATCACTCCTGCCTCCACACGAGCCGCATGCGGCTTGATCTCCTCTTCTGACTTAGCCGCGTGCACTGACCGCAGTGATCGGTCACGTGGCCCGCCTGGCACTTGGAGCACGGCTCGAGTCACGAGCTCGGTCGTAAAGGGGCAGTGGGAGCCAAAAGTTGATTCAGGCTCCCATTGGCCCACGTCATTCCAGCACCCCCACACACAAACATTTTGGGGGCGTAGGCATGACGTGGGCCAATCAAATGTTAAAGGATATTTAAACATCCCTAGCCCTATCCACTTTGTCCTATCGTGGTTTCTGTGTCAGTACCCTTTAGTGTGTTCCTTGATCTATTTAGTTTATTTTGGTATTGACCATGGCTTTGTTCTTGACCCTGAATTTATCTTTAACCCTTTCCTGTCTTGTTTGCCCATGTGACTGATTACCACCCACCTGACCGCTATTAAGCATGTCGGGTCGGTCAGGTAGGAGCAACATTGCTGGGTCATCCCCTTCTGGGGTGAAATTCGCTTGTTGATAGCTGCTTAAAGTGAGATATTGAGGGAGCTCACACGAAGTGCGTCTTTCCTCCATGACAGCTAGGCCCCACCCCCGGAAGCTGCATTCTTAGTGAGAGGAGGGACAGTGTACTTGCTGCTGATTTAATAGGAAAATCAATAGCTAGGCTAGTGTATTCAGTGTCCACTACAGTCCTGAATGACTCATCTGATCTCTGCTGTAAGGACAGCACCCCAAAAAGCCCTTTTTAGGGCTAAAACATCAGTCTGCTTTTTTTCCTGTGTAATCTAATTGCAGTTGCCTGCCTGCCAGCGTGTGTGTCAGGCTCACAGCGTATACCGTGCCCACTTGCCCAGTGCCACCACTCATATCTGGTGTCACAATAGCATGCATTTAAAAAAAAAAAAAAAACTTTTTTGACTGTGAAATAATAGCAGTCAGTTTCCTTCACACGTGTGCGTTTCAGGGCCTGCCAGGGCACAGTGTCACACCAGTGCAACTCATATCTGGTGTAACAGTAGTGTACATTTAAAAAAAATACAGGGGGCTTGTTGTCACCTTTCGGGGACTCTTGGTGTTGTACGTGGCTGGGTGGAGGAAGAGACCTTCAATGACATCAGTGAGGACAAGGAACGGGACATGGCTAGCTTGGTATCCAACCTTGTGCAAATGGGGAGTTTGCGGTTGTGCAAATGAACTGTTTGCGGTTGTTTGCAGTGCGTTAAACGGGGAGTTTGTTCTGTCACTGTGAAGCGGGCGTAACCCTTACACTACCTGATCGATACAACATCATACCTGATGTTTTAAAGCACGTTATTCCAAACAATTTAGGAATGTTAGGTGATTTATGCCCTTTATGGATTAAAACCAGACTCTGCATCAACTATGTAATTTTCCATGGGAGTTTTGCCATGGATCCCCCTCCGGCATGCCACAGTCCAGGTGTTTGTCCCCTTGAACCAACTTTTCCATCACTATTGTGGCCAGAAAGAGTCCCTGTGGGTTTTAAAATTTGCCTGCCTATTGTCTATGGCGGTTCGCTGGGTTCGCCCGTTCGCGAACATTTGCGGAAATTCGCGTTCGCCGTTCGCGAATGGAAAATTTTATGTTCGCGACATCACTATTGAAGAGTGATAAAAGAGTGGGCACAAATGATGAGTTTACAAAAGGTCATCCATATCTGCGCAGTGCGCACTAATTCTATATGGGGGGAGTGTGCCTTAATATAACTAAAATATTTTATTCTATATGAATGCTAAGTGAAAGTTTTAAGGCAGTATTTGATGATGACTCAATGCACATTTATGTAGCTTATGATTAGGCATCTGAAAGTTAACTCTCAGATGCTGTCTCATGGTGCTACCACTAAAGTGCTTTTGTTGGGCTGGTAAGATACACTACACTGCCCATCGTCTATTATAAAGTAAGCCCTCATTGCCCCAAAATGGGATAGATGATAATTGGTAAAAATATTTTGCTGTCGTAATATAGCAGGAATACAATAGACTTGGACTTATAATTTTTGGATACAATTATCAAAGGATTTTATATTTTGGATACATTTGCAATATAAATTAATATGCAAAACATATAATATTTAGATTTTTTATATAATGCTATATTGTTATATATAATATATATTTAATATATTAATATTTTGAAAAAAATCATAATAAAAGTTTATCCAAAATATGAAATCGAGACCGTAATTCTTTACGTGGGCTACTGTGCTTTCTACTGCCTGGATCTATTTCTATTTTCTGTCAACCCTGTTACTAGTAAGAAAGTATACCTAATACATAATAATACTCAAGTTTATCAGAGTTCTGTGACTAACAATGAGCTTCTCCCCTGGTTACAATACCCAACTCAGGCACACGTTTCAACCTGTACACAAGAGTTAATACATATTGATGAACTTTATTTTATCTATTTGGGGTGAACAAATTGCAGTGTGGCCTATTTCATTTGGTCATCTTTTATTTCAGCTTCATATTTAAGTTGTATCTGTAACAGGAACATTTGGTAGCTTTGCATTCGACGTGACAGTCTACTGTGCTATATCAATCACAGCTCTCTGGCAGATGCACAGTTAAGAATCCAAACACTATACATATCTAAGTACATTACCCATTGCTCAAATTTTGAAAACCCGGTCTGAAGACAGAATTAATAAGTATGTGTTCTGTGAAAACAGATACTTTAGGAGCTCCCCCGTGGTTAGTATGTTCATAGTTTTCTCTCTCCGAAAACTACATCTGCTGAAGGTCATTTTGAGCTCTTGAATATTGATAACAAACCTCCCAAATGCATTGTATCCATGAACTTGATTTGATTGTATGCTGTCTAAGTCATTGTACTTGCTGACAGAGCTCATTGTCTACACAACTGCAACCTCATTAATTATCCGCTTACATTGGGGAAACACAACTCCAGAATTCCTTGATGTAACAGAGAAAATACAGATCTCGACTAATCACAATGTAAAGCAATATTATTAGATGTATTAAGTTGCTCCAGTGGATTACTGTAATTTGATTTACCGCTGTAAGTTAGGCATGTTCCCTTGATACAGTTTGTCATTATGCCAAGCCACAGATGTAGACTTTATTCAATATTACTATGTTCATAAATATATAAATACATGTGTGCTGTGCTTTGGAAGGCAATGTAAATATTTATCAATTATAAATGTAAACCCATCATAATTAACATATTTTATCATTTCAATTAAGATTTATTATTTTTCCCGTTATTTGCATTTACACATGGAGTGAAATAGATTCTTCTACTTAATAATTTGTAATAGGCATTCATGCTAATTAATTGTAGTATAGAGTAAAATCTAGCTCAGCTATACATATGAAATACCTAATACCACATGTAAGTTTCAGATTTCGCTTAAGACTAGTTTATTAAATAGTGTCTTAACTTTTCTGATACAATCTTATAAAAGATTTTAATAAGAGATTGAGCTCATGCCCGGCAGGGTTGACTCAGCCTTCTAAACTTCTGAAGTTGATATCTTGAGTACCGATAAGTTGGGTAATAACAATTTTTGTATCATTGACTTATTTGTTTTTAAATAAACCCATCATGGTAAATTACTGCTGGTATTATTGTTATAATTATACAAGTAGCTAATGTAACTGTCCTGAGTGGAGTTAAAATGTGATAAAAGTTAGGTTTTGTAACTCATGGTTTCCCTATGGGTATATTTGCTTTATTCTCAATGTTAGGAGCTAAACAATGAACAGTGCTTTGCTGAGCTCAGTGGTCTCAAAAAACATTTGAGACCTGTTGATTTTTTTAAAAATTAGGCCAGGAGTTGTTAATTCTTGGGAACAAAGTGGTGAGGTGATTCCCTCATAAAACTTACTCTCAAACAATAACATACATTTAACCCCTTCAGGACGGAGTCAATAGTACACGTTCTGATCAAAACAAAATGTAAACAAAAACTGGTATTTGCGCTGTCTGTTCCACCGTAATTCACCTCTTTCATATTAAGTGCACCCACACTTATTATATATAATTTTGTTCAGGAGAAACTGGGCTTTAATTTCTCATGAACTATTCATATTTGAAACATAATTAATTATGAATAAAATTTAAAAAACTGTGAGAAATTAAGATTAAAAAAAAAAAAATTGTAGACATTTTAGCTGTAAATGTCATAATACCGTTAGCTTTAACTGCAAAAAAAAAAAACCACACATATTTGGATTCAGCAAAGTCTCATTAACAGTTTTTATGGTGTTTTGGAAAGAGGTCAAATATAGCACATTCCATTTTTCATTTTTTTCAAATTGAAATTCGCCAGGTTGGTTATGTTGCCTTTGAGACCGTGTGGTAGCCCAGGAATGAGATTTACCCCCATGATGTCATACCATTTGCAAAAGTAGAGAACCCAAGGTATTGCAAGTGGGGTATGTCCAGTCTTTTATAGTAGCCACTTAGTCACAAACACTGTCACAAAAAACGTCACTTTTACTAAATATATAATTATTGTAATACAATTTATTATTTTGAAACACTAATATTTGTGTTCAGCGAAGTCTCCCGAGTAAAGCAGTACCCCCCATGTACAGGTTTTATGGTGTCTTGGAAAGTTACAGGGTTAAATATAGCACATGCAAATTTAATTCACATGCAAATGTAATTCTCTGCACTTGCTGCCTGGGTTGTCAGGCACGTCAATCAAATTTTAATTAATTAAATCACATAATTATGTTAACATATTACTTAAGCGTACATATAATTTTTATATATATATATATATATATATATGTATTTAAATTCTACGTATATACTTATGTAGTTATTTATGTAATTATATATGAGAAAAAGAAAGGGAAGGAAACCGCACCCTCAATATATAAATACGTAAAAATATGTAAATATACGTACACAAAGGTAGTAGCAAATAGTCTTCTTATACATAAAACATAAAACCAATAATAGTGTAGTATGTCAAGTATAGTGGGTGGATAAGTAGTGGTAAGTAATACACACTCACATGGCCCAGAGCTAACTTAGAGCTCAGCTGTTAACACGCCTGGACGGAACAATCCCTGGGATTGTTCCGTCCAGGTGCTGGCTCTGCCTCTGAACTGACTGTCTGCTGACATCATCAGAAGTGGTGGTCTGAGCAAATTACAATACTTCCCCATAGGATTGGCTGAGACTGTCAACTAGGCAGATCAGGGGCAGAGCCAGCACAAGTCCAACATAGCCCTGGCTCCTCATAAAGATAAATTGAATCAACACATCTCTATGAGGAAAGTTCAGTGTCTGCATGCAGAGGGTGGAGACACTGAGTGGCAGTGCTGCACATTAGGCAGTACTGCCCCAGGAAGCAGCTCTAGCAGCCATCTAAGGAGTGGCCAGTGGAGTTATTTTCTCTGACAAGACAGTGTTTACTGCAAAAAGCCTGAGTGGAATGATTCTACTTACCAGAACAAAAACAATAAGCTGTAGTTGTTCTGGTGACGAGGGATGTATGGGAACAAAACTTGTGTGGACTGGCTGACAATAAAATTAGTTTAGGCAATGCAGACGTTGGTCTCTCTAACACTGTGGCATGTCCCCTTTCTTCTACACTCACTACATACACCTTTTCTCTGTCTCAGACTATATACCAGGAACTTCTGCCTGCTAGTAAGAAGGTAAGGAGACAAGTGGACCAGCGAGTGCTAGGGGACAGTCCTTAGAAAGCACGGAGTGAGCGCATCATTAGACGCATTTATGTCAAGCTCAGGGTGCTGCCTGCATAGTATGCCCTTAGTTGGACAGCCTGCATGATAGGCGGGCAGCCTGACATGCATTCATGCCAGGCTGGCCTTCCAATTCTTTGGACAGACATGCCCCCTTTTTGGGCATGTTCTCCCCTTTTGGCAGGTTACGTGATTCGCACCAGTGGCCCACCCTTTTACCCCACCCATTGACTTCCTGCTTCACTGGACACTGCTGTTAGGGGTTATGGATTTACTTGACAGATGAAAACATAAATTAGAGAGAGATTAGCATAGGGTATGTGTTTTCTTATAGCTGTATCCTATGAGTTTCCCTCCAGCACCATCTCCATCAGATACATGACGCTTGGGAGGTATGACTGTTTTAGTGTTTTTAGTCGATAAGATTCTGTAATTAGGCCCATCATAATTGTCAGCACCAGGCCCACTGTGCTCTTAATCCGGCTCTGTATACACAACATTATAATGTGTATAATCAAAGCATTGCTACACAACATTGCTATTTTAATGAACACTTTAGACCAGTAAATGATTTTTTATTTTGTCATAAAAAAATAGATTGCCCTGACTATCGGAGTGCCTCAGGATCACAAATCATGATTGTGATTCAGGAAGAGAGCTAAAAACGTGACAGTTTGAAAGGGTAGTGAAATCTGTCCATATATGTATAAATATAAACACAGGGTAAGAAACCTGTGTCTGTTGTGGGACTATAACTTCTAACAATATCAAATAATCACAAGCTTCAGATGATGGAAGTTGTAGTCCGACAACCGAAACAAATTCAAAGGTTGCCCATCGATGTAATGGAGAATACATATTTCTGCAGATGTAATAAGATTAGGAAATGTCTGTATTAAAGCAATTTGGTAGGATACAAACGGCAATGAAGTGGTGTTCTGAACAGTTTGTGGTACCAGAAACATCAGCATATTGATTCATTGGTATAAGGGTTCAGAAACTGAATCCACAATGTACAGAAAAAAAAAAAATGCTGCATATCCGAAACTCTATATTTTAACTGGAAAAGTTGGGGGTCGTCTTATACGCCCAGTCATCTTATAAATTTAAAAAAATATATATTTTATTTATTTATTTTATTATTTTTTCCTGACCATTATTCATGGCAGCATATACTCCTGGGTAGCTCCTCCCCTCACAGCAGAAAGGACAGGAAATAGAACTCTGAAACTGGTATATATAGATCCTCCCCCTACCCATCAGGCAGTCTTTCTCCTGTCCTTCACAAGCAGTTTGGAAGGAGTCTGCTTATGCAGGCCTAGATTTTCTTTTATGCTCACCAGGCAATATTTTTTTTTAGCCATGCCAGGGTTCAGCCTCTAAGCCCTGAAGACCCAGCAATACGCACTAAGATGAAAAGTTGCTACCCTGGGTACCCCCTTTAGTGACCGGGGGTCGGACCCAACCTCTCCCTGAAAGGGATGAAATGAAGGGATGAGCTTCCTCAGTAGCTGCCACTGAGGAAGCTCATAGAGTGAAACGCGTTTAGCTGATTATTCTGGACTTTTTATTGGACTTTTATTGGATCTTTTTACTTTCTAAGTACCCATTTATTTTGTTTTTAATGTATTAACAATAAATGTTATTTACTATTTTATACTTTAGTCCAAAGTCCTTTCTAGCCATCAGGAACTCCATTGGGGAGAGTGCTATTCCCCCTCTAAAGTAGCACATTGTTTATCAACCTCAGAGCCGGGATTTCAGGGCTCTGCAGAAGGTGAGCACAACTATTTATATTTCAAAATACCATTATAGTATGTGCAATTCTACACAGTTGTTTTTCTGCTTTTCTTCTCGTTGTCTACTCCTGGAGGGACACTACCTGGGATAAAGGGGTGTGTTGCTGCCCTAAAAGCATAAAGGATCCTTTTACGGAGCCAATACCATATAGGCTCCTGTCCATGTGAGTTTTTTCAGTCATTACTTACTACCAATTATCCATTTTTGGAACATCTGCACTATATTTTTGTTTTTCTTGTTTTTGTTTCCTTTTATATGTACATTCAAGTTTTTCAAGACTGTCACTGTACCAAAGGGGTGAGTAAACCCCTCTACTAATTAGAGCGCTCCACTTGTTTGGTATAATTTGTATACCTTATTTCTGTATATTTATAATATATATATATTTAATTTTAAACATGTTTAATCATTTTTTTTTTTTTTTACACTTCCCACCAGCAGGGGGACTGTCTGACATTTCAGACAGTCCCCCTGCTGGCAGATCCACAGCCAGCTATAGGGGCCCATGTGATCGCTGTTTGAGAGCGATCACAAGGCCTCCGGGGGCGTCATCTGCTAGGGGAGGGCTGCCTGGGCTGTCAGGCAGTCCTCCTGAAGAGGATCGCGGCGGAGGTAAGTAAATCTCACCTCCTGGGGGCTTCAGCCGTTACGGCATTCTATGCCGCCGCAACGGCTTTAAAGACCATTTAATTCGGGATGGCATAGAACGCCGTAACGGCGTTAAGGGGTTAAATCAACTTTCATAAACAAAATCACTGTTTCACTTTACTGTCTGTTAATCTATTTTAGAGAGCATAAGGATATTCTTGAAGAAACGTTGCAACTTAAATTTCCTATCTCATACATATATATATTTTTATGCTGTAAACTAGTACAGCAGACAAAACTTGAGGGTTTTTTTGCGCTTCTTCGTTAAAAGAAAGAAGAAACAATAGACAAAGTCTGTAAACAAAGTGAGGAGTTATTTTTCTTAAAGGGACAATATAGCCACATAACAACTACAACTCAATCTTAATGTAGTTGTTCTGGTGTCTACAGCCTGTCCCTGCAGGCTTTTAAATGTAAATACTGCCTTTTCTGAGAAAAGGCAGTGTTTACATTTCTGCCTTGGAACATCTCTAGTGGCAGTTACTCAGACAGCCACTAGAGGTGCTTCCTGGATCAGTGATGCACAGTGTGCATCACTGATGTTCATAGTCTCCACACTCTGCATGGAGACGCTGAACCTTCCCCATAGAAATGCATTGAATCAAGGCATTCATATGAGGAGATGATAATGGACCAGTGTGGTGTTTTACCGCACATGCACAATAGCCTTCCTATGCTTTCCTATGGGAAAAGCGAAAGAATTGGAGTTGTTGAGATCATCAAATATGATAATCTCAGTCAAGGAGGCAGAGCAGTTCGAGTCAGTCATGGCGAGACCGGCGCGGCACTGGAGAAAAGTTGAGCAAATTGACTTTTTAACCAGAGGCAAGGGGACGGGGGACGTAAAATGTGTTTTCACAAGCTTAGTGTCAGGAATACATGTATACCTGACACTACTGTGTTCCTTTAAGCCACAGTTGTTTCTCCCAAACTGTATCAAAAGGCAATTTGTAATGTTTTTTTTTTTTTTTTTTTTTTTTAAAGGAACCCTAGAAATGTTCAAAGGCTATACCATTGATCAAACAGCCAAAGGATGAATAGAGAGACTGAAGTCAGTCATCGTACACGGGTACGAAATCAGTAAACTGTTGTTATCTGTCACTTTGCATGCCGCAATACATTTTAATACCCATACGTGGGAGAATAAAGAGGATTCACTTTTTATTTTGCTGTTTTGCTGTTATCTGTCTATTAATGTGCAATTAAACACAGTCCCTCCCAAAAGTCATTACTTGAGTAGGCACCATTCCACAGGTGGGATTCCAACATGTATTGAAATGTTTGACACTTACCTGAACACTTAATTAAGGGGTTGATCAATGATACCCAGAATTAGACAAAATGAATATTGCTAAAGCAGAATGGGAAATTCACAGCAATATCACAGGGACACAAGCACTGCAGAGACCCAGCTAATTGGCAAATCATTAAAAAACAGTTTGACCCTCGGATGGCGCCAGGAGACTATTACCACTATAACCACTAAATAATGCTGTTGTGGAGTTCCCTTTAAAATGTCAGAATATAGAACATGTTACATCCTTCATCTTAAGTTTAAACTCCATGTTTAGTGAATAAATCTCTGAGTAATATCTAGACAATGGTGGTAAAAAAACACATTTTATAATCCCAGCTGAATTGTAGAAATTAACATTAATGAATGCATATAAAATCAGGGGTCAGGTGCTGTGTTCGTTCTTTCTTTTTCGGAAGTTTTAAAACAGTCAAGTAATTGTATGTTAACACTAGCATAATGATTATGTTTGGCTAAGGAAATAATCAGAGAAGGCTAATTCTTATAATCTGGAAATATGTTCAGAAATGAAGAACTGCCACCGAAGTAATAACCTCTAACAAAATCTATACTGTCTTTCTGACATTTTTTATATCCTCTCCCTTAAGTTAAAGTGAAATTGTTGCTTGTCTGGAATTTAATTAATTTATTTGACTAAACCATAGAAAATCATCTATAGCTTGTGTTAAAGGGACACTCCACTGCTCAAATAAAAAATAAATAAAAAATACAGTTTAGTAGATAAACCCCAAATGAAAACCTGCATGCATTTAATTATGCATTATTTGTTGGAGTTATATCTAAAAACAGCTTGCAAAAGCGGCAAATATCTTGTCTGCTGCCTTTGCAAACCCTTCCCTTCTAACCCAACTTAGACTTTCTGTGGCTGTCCAATTACAAACTTCCCAATACAGTTCAATGAGAAGTCTTTGTAAGTCAGGTGCTTTGACCAAGTGCTGCCTCTTGAGTTCAGTGCAAATGCGATAATAAAACCAGGAAGTAACAGGACCGATTATCGGCTTGAAAAGCCAGGAAATGTAACCAGTATAATTTATACAATTGTCAATTTCTATAAGAAATCTGCACTTTTTTCAAAATGAGAAAAAATATGACACACTATTCACACATAAAGCTGTCCATTTAACCTTTTCTTAATGAAATGCTCTGTCTTCTTCCTAAATTTATATACAAAATTTAGACATTTACATTATAATCAGTTCAGACAAGCCGTAGCTAGGGCAAACATTGCAAATGCAAGAGGAAAATATACGTTTTTTTTCATTTGTCATGTAGGTATGTATGTGTGTCTATTTCAGTAAGTATGTATGTATGTATGTATGTATGTATTTGTGCCTCAGTATGCATTTGTCAGTATGTGTGTGTGTGTGTGTGTGTGTCAGTATGTGTGTGTCTGTATTTATGTATGTGTGTGTCAGTATGTATATGTGTGTGTCTGTATTTACGTGTGTGTCTTTATTTATGTATGTGTGTGTCAATGTGTGTGTCAATATGTATATGTGTGTGTCTGTATTTATATATGTGTGTGTCAATGTGTGTGTGTGTCAGTATGCATATGTGCGTGTCTGTATTTATGTGTGTCTTTATTTATGTCTGTGTGTGTCTGTATGTATGTATGTGTGTGTGTGTGTGTCTGTATGTATGTGTGTGTGTCAGTATGTATGTGTGTGTATGTTTGTTAGTATGTATGTATGTTATTTTTTATTAATAATTCTGTAGCGCTTTTATCGGTATACTATGTGTAAGTGGGTCTGTATGTATGTCAGTATGTATGTATGTATGTGTGTGTGTGTCTGTATGAATGCCCTCATGCATGTGTGTGTGTGTGTCTGTATGTATGTTAGCATGTTAGTATGTGTCTGTGTGTCAGTATGTATGTCTGTGTGTCTGTATGTCTGTTTCAGTATGTGTCAGTATGTATGCCTGTATGTGTGTGTGTGTATGTCTGTTTCAGTGTGTCTCTGTTAGTATGTAGTAATTTATATGAGATGGTCTCCTATGAAGCCATTTACTGTATGGTTTTATTTGATATGTCCTGATGAAAGCTCCATTTAGGGGCTGAAGCGTAGACTATTGGAATAAAGAAGATTGATAAACTAAAAACCTTGGAGTGCCAGTGTTGTTGTACTACTATATTCCTTATGTGACACACTCACACACACTCACACAATATACACACAGTGCATCCACTACACATCCACTGCATCACTACACATGCACTAACTGACCTTTACACACACTGCAGCCAATTCACAAACACACAGTGCATCCACAAAACACACACCCTGCCTCCACTCTACAAACACTACGTCCATGCAGGTGGATTTGGTGGTGGGTCCTGTGGGCAGGATTTGGAGGCAGGCCCCCAGGGGCCTAGACCTTAATTTGTGTTAGGGGGGCCAAAATTTCAGATGGTGGCCCTGACTGTAGTCTCACTGCTCAATTTTCTGCTGTGTATAAGTGAAATCACTTTTTCACTTTGTTTCTGTGTATGCAGTGCCATACACACCTCTCCTGGCTGTGACTCACACAACCTGCGTGACATTTTTTTTCTTTTCTTTCAGAAGTTAACTCACTTTAGAAGGTTTTATCTCCTGTTCTGTAAATTGAACTTTAATCACATACAGGATGCTTTTGCAGGATCTAGAAGATTATTAACAGAACAGGAGATAAGAAATTCTAAATTAAACAGATTGTAAAGGAAGTTTAGACATTAGATTTCATAGTACAGGAAGTGTTTCGGAATGCTGTGTAACTCACATGCAGGAATCTGTAACAAAGGCTGAATAAACAAAGCAATGTAACTTCTAAATGGCAGAACTTAGCAGTGAGACGGCAGGGGCATGATCTATACACCAAAACTGCTTCATTAAGCTAAAGTTGTTTTGGTGCCTATAGTGTCCATTATGCATTTTTTTGCATCGATTTTTTTTAAATCTAAAAACAGCTTTAAAACCTGCAATTATCTTGTCTGTTGCCTTTGTAAGCTCTCCCATTTTAACCTCGCCCAGACTCTCTGTGACTGTCAAATCACATATAGTTTTTCGCGAACGCGAACTTCCGCAAATGTTCGTGAACTGGCGAACCGGGCGAACCGCCATAGACTTCAATGGGCAGGCGAATTTTAAAACCCACAGGGACTCTTTCTGGCCACAATAGTGATGGAAAAGTTGTTTCAAGGAGACTAACACCTGGACTGTGGCATGCCGGAGGGGGATCCATGGCAAAACTCCCATGGAAAATTACACAGTTGATGCAGAGTCTGATTTTAATCCATAAAGGGCATAAATCACCTAACATTCCTAAATCACAATGGATATGGATTGACACCTGACATATGACATATTGACACCTTGACATATGGATTGACACCTGTCCTCAGAGACCCTGATACACACTGACACAGAGCAGAATAGGGACTGTTCCCCCTACATAGGGTCACTTAGCAGATATGGATTGACACCTGTCCTCAGGGACCCTGATACACACTGACACAGAGCAGAATAGAGACTGTTCCCCATACATAGGGTCACTTGGCAGATATGGATTGACACCTGTCCTCAGGGACCCTGATACACACTGACACAGAGCAGAATAGGGACTGTTCCCCCTACATAGGGTCACTTGGCAGATATGGATTGACACCTGTCCTCAGGGACCCTGATACACACTGACACAGAGCAGAATAGGGACTGTTCCCCCTACATAGGGTCACTTGGCAGATATGGATTGACACCTGTCCTCAGGGACCCTGATACACACTGACACAGAGCAAAATAGGGACTGTTCCCCCTACATAGGGTCACTTGGCAGATATGTATTGACACCTGTCCTCAGAGACCCTGATACACACTGACACAGAGCAGAATAGGGACTGTTCCCCCTACATAGGGTCACTTGGCAGATATGGATTGACACCTGTCCTCAGGGACCCTGATACACACTGACACAGAGCAGAATAGGGACTGTTCCTCCTACATAGGGTCACTTGGCAGATATGGATTGACACCTGTCCTCAGAGACCCTGATTCACACTGACACAGAGCAGAATAGGGAATATTCACTAAATGCCAAACATTGTTATCCAAGGAAATATTCAGTAAATAAGGATAGGGGGGGACCTACTGTCCTCCCCCCCGGCCCCCACCCCTGAGCGGTGGGTTGGGGCCATAAATCACAATTGGGGGGACCTACTGTCCTCCCACCCGGCCAAACCCGTGAGCGGTGGGTGGGGGCCATAAAAATAATGAGGAGGGGACCTATTGTATGATGTTGTATCGATCGGGTAGTGTAAGGGTTACGCCCGCTTCACTGTGACAGACCAAACTCCCCGTTTAACGCACCGCAAACAACCGCAAACAGTCCATTTGCACAACCGCAAACTCCCCATTTGCACATGGTTGGATAACAAGCTAGCCATGTCCCGTACCTTGTCCTCACTGATGTCATTGAAGGTCTCTTCCTCCACCCAGCCACATACAACACCAAGGGTCCCTGAAAGGTGACAACAAGCCCCCTGGGACGCCTGCTGTGTTTGGTCTTCCACCTCCTCAAAGCCACCTTCCTCCTCTGACTCCTCTTCTTCAGACTCCTCTCTCTGCGTTGTGTGTTAAGGTGTGTTAAGTAGTACTATTCTTATCAGTTTAATCCCTGTTACGAGTAGAGGACTATTTCCTTGTTTCGCCAAACCCCTTCAAAGATGGAAAAAGCGGTATGAGTGGAAGAAACAAGGAAATGTGGTCAGGTGGTGGTGCCAGCCCCACCGAGGGCTTGTACCCAGGTATGCTAATAAACTGAAAAAAGAAAAAATCTCCCAAGAAGGAGATCTAAAACTGGCATAGGAAAAGGTTAGACAACTATAATAAAGTGATACCTACAAATCCTAGTAAGCATAGGTGTATAATAGAGGGAGAAAGGGAAAGCAGAGTAATGCTTCCTAATACCGTGGTTAGTACCCTTTGTTAAAGTAAATTGAGTAATGGACAAAAGTCTTTATTGTATCATTTATAAATAACAAAGGGATACTATACTCATTCCCCTATAGTGGCTAATTGTGTAATAATGGTAATACAATTACCTATTATATAATATTGCAAGGGGCAAGGAAATTCCCTCTAAATAGATGGGTATAGGCAGAGAGTATAGAGACCGGAGTGATGCTTTCATAAAAAGTATCAATAAGGTGATATAAAGTTAAATGTATCACAGACACACAGCCACCCTTTCTCTTAGCTAGTTTCCAGAAATGCTGGATAGGTAGAAGGGCTATAAAGACTCAGAGAGGTCTAAGAAGAATCCTCTAAACTAGCCCTAATCTCCTTAAACACCTTCAAGGGTGTTCTAAGCTAAAGCTCAATCTAAACGTTTAGATGACTGCCTGATTTCCCATCACAGATGCTGGCTAGGAATAACACTGTGCAAGACAAAGAGTGGGTCTAAGTGCCCATAGTGCAGTAAAGTGTCCCTAGTGAAGTGAAAAAGAGAATAACGAGCTGGCGCCCAAGAGAATAACGAGCTGGCGCCCTATCAGGGGACATGTATATGGCATTGATTTTAGGAACCGGGAGATGGAAAAAGATGCTTGGTCGGTCCTCCTACTTCAAATTTGGGGCACTGCACGTGCAATCTAATGTGCCACCAGATAGGTGTGGTGTGTTAAGTAGTACTATTCCTATCAGTTTAATCCCTGTTATGTGCCTTTTTTTTGTTTGGTTTTTGAAGCCACAGTGCAGCACCAGAGGCCCGAAAAATTAGGCATGTACACATGCCTGAAAAATTAGGTATTGTTGCAGCCGCTGCTGTAGTAGCGGCCAGAAAAATTGATGTTTGTTTCCCAGGCAGAAAGTGCCCTAAAACATTGCGGCTTGAACCCTAGTTGGTGGCGGATAAGTCACGCAAGTCAACCGGCATTCAGAGCTAAAATACAGCAGCGTGTGGACCATTTTTAGCCCAAGGCAGCTCATCTCATCAGGCCTTTTTTAGTCGTATGTATCTCCCACTGTCAGTCCCTTCGGGATCCATCCCTCATTCATCTTAATAAAGATGAGGTAATCTAGACTTTTTTGACCTAGGCGACTTCTCTTCTCAGTGACAATACCTCCTGCTGCACTGAAGGTCCTTTCTGACAGGACACTTGAAGCGGGGCATGCCAGAAGTTCTATTGCAAATTGGGATAGCTCTGGCCACAGGTCTAGCCTGCACACCCAGTAGTGAAGGGGTTCATCGCTCCTCAGAGTGTCGATATCTGCAGTTAAGGCGAGGTAGTATGCTACTTGTCGGTCGAGTCGTTCTCTGAGGGTGGATCCCGAAGGCCTGTGGTGATGCGTAGGACTTAAAAAGCTCCGCATGTCCTCCATCAACAACACGTCTGTAAAGGGTCCTGTCCTTGCTGGCGTGGTCGTGGGAGGAGGAGGATTACTTTCACCTCTTCCCCTGTTAGATTCCCGTTGTGCTGTGACATCAACCTTATACACTGTGTAAAGCATACTTTTTAATTTATTTTGCAAATGCTGCATCCTTTCCGACTTGTTGTAATTTGGTAACATTTCAGCCACTTTATGCTTATACCGGGGGTCTAGTAGCGTGGACACCCAGTACAGGTCGTTCTCCTTCAGCCTTTTCAGCACTCTTCGCAGGGCACGCTCCAGGAAGAAAACAAATGGTATGATGTCGCTGATGGTGACTTTGGTGCCACTGACTAGGTTTGTCACCTCCTCAAAAGGACGCATGAGCCTACAGGCATTGCACATGAGCGTCCAGTAACATGGCAAAAAAATTCCCAGCTCCCCAGAGGCGGTCCTAGCACCCCGGTCATACAAATATTCATTAACGGCTTTTTTTTGTTGGAGCAGGTGGTCGAAAATTAGGAGTGTTGAATTCCAACGTGTCGGGCTGTCGCAAATCAAGCGCCTCACTGGCATGTTGTTTCGCCACTGGATATCTGCAAAATGCGCCATGGCCATGTAGGAATTCCTGAAACGGCCACACACCTTCCTGGCCTGGTTCAGGACGACCTGTAACCTGGTGTACTTATGCACAAAGCGTTGTACGATCAGATTACACACATGTGCCATGCACAGCACATGTGTCAACTTGCCCAACTTCAATGCCGCCAACAAATTTTTGCCGTTGTCACAAACCACTTTGCCGATCTCCAGTTGCTGCGGAGTCAGCCACTTTTTCACCTGTGTGTTCAGGGCGGACAGGAGTGCTTGTCCGGTGTGACTCTCTGCTTTCAAGCAAGTCAAACCCAAGACGGCGTGACACTGCCGTATCCGGGATGTGGAATAGTACCTGGGGAGCTGGGGGGGGTGCCGTTAATGTGGAGCAAGACGCAGCAGCAGAAGAGGACTCAGCCGAGGAGGTTATGGAAGAGGATGGAGTAGAAGGAGTAGAGGAAGTGGCAGCAGGCCTGCCTGCAAGTCGTGGCGGTGTCACCAACTCCTCTGCAGAGCCACGCATTCCATGCTTGGCAGCCGTCAGCAGGTTTACCCAATGCGCAGTGTAGGTGATATACCTGCCCTGACCATGCTTTGCAGACCAGGTATCAGTGGTCAGATGGACCCTTGCCCCAACACTGTGTGCCAGACATGCAATTACTTCCTTTTGCACAATCGAGTACAGGTTGGGGATCGCCTTTTGTGAAAATAAATTTCGTCCGGGTACCTTCCACTGCGGTGTCCCAATAGCTACAAATTTGTAAGGTAAAATCTGGCGGGCTAATAGCTCAGACAAGCCAGCTGTCAGACGCCGGGCAAGGGGGTGACTTTCTGACATTGGCTTCTTACGCTCAAACATGTCCTTGACAGACACCTGACTGTGGGCAGATGAGCGGGAACTGCTCAAGGCGAGACACGGAGTGGCGGATGGTTGAGAGGGGGCAAGGAGGACAGCAGTGGTTGATGTGGCTGAAGATGCTGGACCAGGAGGAGGATGGCGGCTTTGAGTTTGTGTGCTGCTTGTACTCATGTGTTGATCCCATAGGCGTTTGTGATGTGCGATCATGTGCCTACGCAAAGCAGTTGTACCTAGGTGGGTGTTGGACTTCCCACGACTCAGTTTCTTTTGGCACAGGTTGCAAATGGCATCTCTGTTGTCAGAGGCAAACACACAAAAAAAATTCCACACTGTTGAGCTCTGCAATGACGGCATTCTGGTGGTGGACACAGCATGAGTTGATTGGCGTGCTGTCGTGCTGACCCTGGGTGCCGATGCATGCTGTCTGACTGTGCCACTAGCTCCTTGCGACTACCTCCCCCTGCTTCCAACTCATCTCCTCCTCCTCTCTGTCTCCCCATCTGAACTTTCGCCCTGTTCTTCTTCTTGCCGAGCGGGCACCCACGTGACATCCATGGACGCATGGTCATCATCAACCGCTTCACTTGTATCTGACAACTCAGCAAAGGAAGCAGCAGCGGGTACAACATCATCATCACACCGTACGTCCATGTGTGTAATGCTGCCTGACTGAGACATATCCCTGTTATCTACATCCTCTGGCAATAATGGTTGCGCATCACTCATTTCTTCAAACGAATGTGTAAATAACTCCTCTGACAGATAAAGTGAATTGGCTGTGATGCTAGTGTTGGTGGTGGCGGCAGGCGGGTGAGTGGGATCTTGAGAAGTGCCCGAAGCTAAGCTGGAGGAGAATGGTGCGTCAAGGTTCCGAGCGGAAGCTGTAGAAGATTGGGTGTCCTGTGTTAGCCAGTCAACTATGTCCTCAGAACTTTTCAAGTTCAGGGTACGTGGCCTCTGAAAACTGGGCATTATTCTAGGGCAAAAGGGAATCACAGCACCACGACCACGACGGCCCCTGCGGGGTGGCCTGCCTCTGCCTGTCATTTTTTTTGTATTAGTGGTACTATGCGTGCAAGCTACTGTGAGACCAGATATGAGTGGCACTGTGCAGTGGCAGAGGTTGGCAGAGTAAACGCTGTAGGCCTGACACACCCGCTTGAAGACAACTAACTGCTATTCAATCTATAACAGTGAAAAAAAAGTTTTTGTTTTTAAATGCACGCTATTGTGACACCAGATATGAGTGGCACTGTGCACTGGCATCAACCGCTTCACTTGTATCTGACAACTCAGCAAAGGAAGCAGCAGCGGGTACAACATCATCATCACACCGTACGTCCATGTGTGTAATGCTGCCTGACTGAGACATATCCCTGTTATCTACATCCTCTGGCAGTAATGGTTGCGCATCACTCATTTCTTCAAACGAATGTGTAAATAACTCCTCTGACAGATAAAGTGAATTGGCTGTGATGCTAGTGTTGGTGGTGGCGGCAGGCGGGTGAGTGGGATCTTGAGAAGTGCCCGAAGCTAAGCTGGAGGAGAATGGTGCGTCAAGGTTCCGAGCGGAAGCTGTAGAAGATTGGGTGTCCTGTGTTAGCCAGTCAACTATGTCCTCAGAACTTTTCAAGTTCAGGGTACGTGGCCTCTGAAAACTGGGCATTATTCTAGGGCAAAAGGGAATCACAGCACCACGACCACGACGGCCCCTGCGGGGTGGCCTGCCTCTGCCTGTCATTTTTTTTGTATTAGTGGTACTATGCGTGCAAGCTACTGTGAGACCAGATATGAGTGGCACTGTGCAGTGGCAGAGGTTGGCAGAGTAAACGCAGTAGGCCTGACACACCCGCTTGAAGACAACTAACTGCTATTCAATCTATAACAGTGAAAAAAAAGTTTTTGTTTTTAAATGCACGCTATTGTGACACCAGATATGAGTGGCACTGTGCACTGGCAGAGGTTGGCAGAGTAGACGCTGTAGGCCTGACACACTCGCTTGAAGACAACTAACTGCTATTCAATCTATAACAGTGAAAAAATATTTTTTGTTTTTAAATGCACGCTATTGTGACACCAGATATGAGTGGCAATGTGCACTGGCAGAGGTTGGCAGAGTAAACGCTGTAGGCCTGACACACTCGCTTGAAGACAACTAACTGCTATTCAATCTATAACAGTGAAAAAATATTTTTTGTTTTTAAATGCACGCTATTGTGACACCAGATATGAGTGGCAATGTGCACTGGCAGAGGTTGGCAGAGTAAACGCTGTAGGCCTGACACACTCGCTTGAAGACAACTAACTGCTATTCAATCTATAACAGTGAAAAAAACATTTTTGTTTTTAAATGCACGCTATTGTGACACCAGATATGAGTGGCAACGTGCACTGGCAGAGGTTTGCAGAGTACACGCTGTAGGCCTGACACACCCGCTTGAAGACAACTAACTGCTATTCAATCTATAACAGTGAAAAAAGTTTTTGGGTTTTTAAATGCACGCTATTGTGACACCAGATATGAGTGGCACTGTGCACTGGCAGAGGTTGGCAGAGTACACGCTGTAGGCCTGACACACACTTATGAAGGACACTGACTGCTATTATATTACAGTCAAAAACTTTTTTTGTTTTTAAATGCAAGCTATTGTGACACCAGATATGAGTGGCACTGTGCACTGGCAGAGGTTGGCAGAGTACACGCTGTAGGCCTGACACACACGCTTGAAGACAACTAACAGCTATTCAATCTATAACAGTGAAAAAACTTTTTTGTTTTTAAATGCAAGCTATTGTGACACCAGATATGAGTGGCACTGTGCACTGGCAGAGGTTGGCAGAGTACACGCTGTAGGCCTGACACACACACTTGAAGACAACTAACAGCTATTCAATCTATTACAGCTCAGCGCTCCCTCCTGTCACTCCCTCACTGTAGCGTGGCCGAGCCCTTTATGATCCGCCGGTACAGGGAGCATTTGTCTCCTGTACCCGGACGGACTAAAAGGAAGTGAACACTGAGTGTTCACTTCCTTTTAGTCCGGCCAGGTACAGGAAACAAAAGCTCCCTGTACCCGCGGACAGTACAGAGCTCGGCCACGCTACAACATAGGTAGGGGAGGGTGGGTTGAATAAAGGGGGGGGGGGAGAAATAAATGGAGAGGGAGGGGGGGGGAGAAATAAATGGAGAGGGGGGAAATAAATGGAGAGGGAGGGAGGGGGGCAGGAGAAATAAATGGAGAGGGAGGGGGGGAAATAAATGGAGAGGGAGGGGGGAAATAAATGGAGAGGGAGGGGGGGAGAAATAAATGGAGAGGGGGGAAATACATGGAGAGGGAGGGAGGGGGCAGGAGAAATAAATGGAGAGGGAGGGAGGGGGGGAAATAAATGGAGAGGGAGGGGGGAAATAAATGGAGAGGGAGGGGGGAAGGAGAAATAAATGGAAAGAGAGGGGAAGGGGAGAAATAAATGGACAGGGAGGGGGGAATAAATGGACAGGGAGGGGGGATAAATGGACAGGGAGGGGGGGAATAAGTGGACAGGGAGGGGGGATAAATGGACAGGCAGGGTGGGGGAATAAATGGACAGGCAGGGTGGGGGGAATAAATTGACAAGGTGGGGGGGAAGTAATTGACAGGGAGTGGAATTGACGGGGTTAGGAGGGGGAATGAGAGTGGGGAGGGGAGAAGAGAGTGACAAGGGAGGGGGGAGAAGAGAGGGACACGCAGGGGAGAAGAGAGTGACAAGGGAGGGGGGAGAAGAGAGGGACAAGAGGGGGGAGAAGAGAGGGACACGGGGGGAGAAGAGAGGGACACGGGGGGAGAAGAGAGGGACAAGGGGGGGAGAGAAGAGAGGGACAAGGGGGGGAGAGAAGAGAGGGACAAGGGGGGGAGAGAAGAGAGTGACGAGGGGGGGAGAGAAGAGAGTGACGAGGGAGGGAGAGGGGGAGAAGAGAGTGACAAGGGAGGGGGGGAAAGATTGACATCCATCACACACACACAATGCACCCCTTGCACACAGAAAAACACACAATGCATTACACACACAGACACACACACACAAGCAATTCAACCCTTACATACAATGCATCCCTTACACACACAGAAACACACAATGCATTCCTTACACACACTCAATGCACCCCTTACACACACTCAATGCACCCCTTACAGACGCACACACTGCATCCCGTACATACACAGAAACACACATTGCAGCCCTTACACATACAAACACAGATTCACACAATGCATTCCTTACACACATATCAGGACATCCCCTACTCCTGTGAACAAACTATTTGGTGGAACATGAAGGTGGACCCTGGGGCCCAGACCATGAGCTGTGTAAAGGGCCTTTAAAAAAAATGGAGCTGCTTTCCGTTCTCCCAGAACACAAACAGCCTCCACAGAGCCTGTTCTACACCAGACGAGTGGAGCCAGACTGCAGCTAGAGCCCATCACCATCCTCATCTGATTGTAAGTAGGCAATCTAGTATATTATTCGTGGCACTAATCTCTAATTTACTTCACATTAAAGGGACACTTTAGTCCCCAGAACCACTGCAGCTTAATGTAGTGGTTCTGGTGTCTATAGCCTGTCCCTGCAGGCTTTTTAATGTAAACACGGCGGCGCTGCAGCACTTGCGTTAGTTAACATGGGGCATTGTGATGTCATATGGGGGGGCGGCAAACTTTACTTTTGCCTAGGGTGGCAAAAATCCTTGCACCGGCCCTGAGCCTAGCTATCCATTTCCCTATCAAATCAGCAGCAGCTACACTTTCCCTCCTCTCACTAAGAATGCAGCTTCAGAATGAATCTAAAATGGATGCTGTACAGAAGGCGGGGGGGTCTGGAAGGGAGGGTCTGCTGCTGATTGGCTGGAATGTGTCTGCTGACTGTGAGGCACAGGGTCAAAGTTTACTCATTGATGACGAATAGGGGCAGATCGAACCACGCATATGTTCGCCCGCCATGGCGAACGCGAACACGCTATGTTCGCCAGGAACTATTCGCCAGCGAACCGTTCGGTACATCACTAATCACATACTTCCCAATGCAGCTTAATGAGAAGTCTTTGCATGGTAGATACTCTGAGCAATTGTCTGCCTCTTCAGTTAAAAAAACAAAAAACTAGAAATAATGAGACCTGTTGTCTGCTTGAAAGCCATGGGGTTGTGGGTTGTAGCAAGGTTAATTTATACAAGTGCAAGTTAAAGTACTTTAGGGGCACAGAGTGTGCCTTTAAGAGTTAAATGATGATCAGAAAACAAAAACATATTTAGTAACAAATAGTAGGCAGCTTAGGATATACCGCTCTTTTCTAACACTTTTCATGCAGGTACTTAATAGCAAATTATGCCAACAATTGTAGTAAGTAGCTAAGTGCCAATAAATTGTGGTGCAGCCATATAAAACTCCCTACAGTGCAAACAAAATATTGATGTGCATGACCTGCATATTGCCAGCTGGAATTTGGAAAAACCTCCCTGGGCATAGAAACTCGAGAAAGGCTGGCTTTTAGTCACTGGTCGGTTAGGATAACAACCAATGCTATGGTTTAAAAAAGCTGTGTTTCAAAACTAAATATACCGTATATACTCGAGTATAAGCCGAATTTTTCAGCACATTTTTTGTGCTGAAAAACCCCAACTCGGCTTATACTCGAGTCACTGTCTGTATTATGGCAATTTACATTGCCATAATACAGACAGGGGGGCTGGCAGCGAGCTCTTACCTTTCCTGCAGCTCCTGTCAGCTCTCTCCTCCTCCGCGCCGGTCCGTTCAGCACCTCTGTCAGCTCCCAGTGTAAGAATCTCGAGAGCAGCGGGGTCATAGTGCGGCTCTCGCGAGACTTACAGTGTGAGCTGACAGAGAAGCTGCACGGACCGGCGCAAAGGAGAAGGGAACTGACAGGAGCTGCAAGAGAGGTAAGTGCTCTCCGCCAGCCCCCCTCCCCCCCCCCACTGAACTGCCAATGCCACTGGACCACCAGAGAAGGAGAGCCCCCCTCCCTGCCATGTATCATGCAGAGAGGGGGGACAATTTTTTTTTCATAAAATAAAAAATAATAAAAATAATAATAATTAAATTAAAAATAATAATAATAAAAAATAATAATAATAAAAAATTATTAAAATAATTAAAAAAATAATAATAAAATTGCCCCACCAAGGCTCAGCTACACACACACACACACTGCACTCATACACACACACTGCACTCATACACACACACTGCATTCATACACACACTGCATTCATACACACACTGCACTCATACACACACTGCACTCATACACACACACTGCATTCATACACACACTGCATTCATACACACACTGCACTCATACACACACTGCACTCATATACACACACTGCACTCATATACACACACACTGCATTCATACATACACACATCACTCATACACACACACTGCACTCATACACACACTGCACTCATACACACACTGCATTCATACACACACACACTGCATTCATTATATACACACACTGTAAATAAATATTAAATTAATATAATTATTTTAGGATCTAATTTTATTTAGAAATTTACCAGTAGCTAGTGCATTTCCCACCCTAGTCTTATACTCGAGTCAATAAGTTTTCCCATTTTTGGGGGGTAAAATTAGGGGCCTCGGCTTATATTCGGGTCGGCTTATACTCGAGTATATACGGGTAGTTAAACAGTTTTTATAATACTGGAGTGAATCCTTGACCTTTTTTTAAAAATCTGATATACTGTTTTCTTTTAGGTAGATTTTCTACCCTCAAAATAACAAATTTTCTTTTAGAGATCCTTATTTATAATTTTTTATTTTGAAAAAGGTATAATGAAAATTAAGAAAGAAGAAATGACATAGATAAATAGCTAGAACAGTCCCAAACCATACAATAACAAACAAACAAAAACAATATTCATATTATTGTGTAAATATCACATTAACATGATGGCCACCAATGCATCTCTATGGGGAACACTCTGCGCCTCCATGCAGATGCTGAATTCCAGTGCTGCACATTGTGAAGCACTGGACTAGGAAGCACCACTAGAGGCCATCTGAATGACTGTCAATAGAGGTGTTACTAGACAGCAATGTAAACGCTGCCTTTTCTATGAAAAGGCAGCATTTATATTGAAAAGCCTGCAGTGACAGGCTATAGACACCCGAACCACTACATTAAACTGTAGTAGTTCTGGTGACTATAATGTCCCTTTAATATAAAAAAAAAATGGGACGTGGGAGTTTCCTGTTCATGGTTGAAAATGTGCTCCATGCAGAAATATTTTAAATTAATACTCTCTGACTAATACCCGAAGTATAAACAAGTCAAAAAGTATATATAAGAACCAGCCTTATTTGAAAAAATATCACATTTTTCTTTGCAGTACAGAATGGTTACTGCAATTTTATTTTGTCTTTTCCACTTGTCTGGTAAATGAAAGTCAGCCTCTTCCCTGGGGTGTCTGTCTTTCAGGCTCCTTTTAAGTGCTCTCCGATTTCAGGTTTCCCGGAAAATGCATGCTGCTATGGGAGTAAAGTGATGCCAGCATTTAATAAATGAAATCCACAATATAAAGATCCAGATCACATATGTGAGCTTCACTTTTGTTTCTTCCACTGGCCATAAAATCTATTTATAATACCAAGATCTTTGTAATTAAATTAGCAGAAAATAATTTACGCTATACATTACAAAGGATAAAGCATTTAGAGCTTCATTTGCTATCAAAGACTAAGATCTAAGAAAGCCAGCTAGATAACACAGATAGACTATGTTTTTTATCTTTGCAGTGAGTCATTGCAGTGAGCAATGTCTAATAAAGAACCCCTGGACTGAATAAAACCTACCTTTGTGCATAACCTGGATAGTGAGGGTATATACTACTAGTCAGCTCTCAATAAATACTAACAGAGTTATTAACTGTGAATTGTTAATAGGGATGTACCGAACGGTTCGCTGGCGAATAGTTCCTGGCGAACATAGCATGTTCGCATTCGCCACGGCGGGCGAACATATACGCGGTTCGATCCGCCCCTATTCGTCATCATTGAGTAAACTTTGACCCTGTGCCTCACAGTCAGCAGACACATTCCAGCCAATCAGCAGCAGACCCTCCCTTCCAGACCCTCCCACCTCCTGTACAGCATCCATTTTAGATTCATTCTGAAGCTGCATTCTTAGTTAGAGGAGGGAAAGTGTAGCTGCTGCTGATTTGATAGGGAAATGGATAGCTAGGCTAGTGTATTCAGTGTCCACTACAGTCCTGAAGGACTCATCTGATCTCTGCTGTAAGGACAGCACCCCAAAAAGCCCTTTTTAGGGCTAGAACATCAGTCTGCTTTTTTTTCCTGGTAATCTAATTGCAGTTGCCTGCCTGCCAGCTTCTGTGTCAGGCTCACAGTGGATACTGTGGATACTGTGCCCACTTGCCCAGTGCCACCACTCATATCTGGTGTCACAATAGCGTGCATTAAAAACAAAAAAATGTTTTCACTGTTATAGATTGAATAGCAGTTAGTTGTCTTCAAGCGGGTGTGTCAGGCCTACAGCGTGTACTCTGCCAACCTCTGCCATTGCACAGTGCCACTCATATCTGGTGTCACAATAGCTTGCATTTAAAAGCAAAACAAGTTTTTGACTGTAATATAATAGCAGTCAGTGTCCTTCATAAGTGTGTGTCAGGCCTACAGCATGTACTCTGCCAACCTCTGCCAGTGCACAGTGCCACTCATATCTGGTGTCACAATAGCGTGCATTTAAAAACAAATAAAGTTTTTGACTGTAATATAATAGCAGTCAGTGTCCTACATAAGTGTGTGTCAGGCCTACAGCGTGTACTCTGCCAACCTCTGCCAGTGCACAGTGCCACTCATATCTGGTGTCACAATAGCTTGCATTTAAAAACAAAAAAACTTTTTTGACTGTAATCTAATAGCAGTCAGTGTCCTTCAAGCGGGTGTCAGGCCTACAGCGTGTACTCTGCCAACCTCTGCCAGTGCACAGTGCCACTCATATCTGGTGTCACAATAGCTTGCATTTAAAACCAAAAAAGTTTTTGACTGTAATATAATAGCAGTCAGTGTCCTTCATAAGTGTGTGTCAGGCCTACAGCGTGTACTCTGCCAACCTCTGCCAGTGCACAGTGCCACTCTTATCTGGTGTCGCAATAGATTGCATTTAAAAACCCAAAAACTTTTTTCACTGTTATAGATTGAATAGCAGTTAGTTTTCTGCAAGCGGGTGTCAGGCCTACAGCGTGTACTCTGCCAACCTCTGCCAGTGCACAGTGCCACCCATATCTGGTGTCACAATAGCTTGCATTTAAAAACAAAAACAGTTTTTGACTGTAATATAATAGCAGTGTCACGTTCTGTTCCTGGCTGCGGATCATTCTGGTAATGGCTTCTGGTATCCAGTACTCCTTTTACTATTCTTGTTTAGTATTTCTTAGTTTTTGGTTTTCTATTCTATGTCTGGTTTTCTTTATGCTGGGATTTCTGGGTTCATTCCTATAGTTCGTCCCTGGATTTCCCAGTTTCCAGGTTTCCTTGAAATGTTTGTTTTATTTGCCACACCCTTATGTTTCCAGCTTTCATTATGTGTTAGAGTTCCTGCAGGCAGCGGCTCAAAGCTTCTGTCCTTTCTTGCAGATAAGTGCAAGACAAGATAACATAGGCAAAACAAGAGGAGAAATAACTAAGTACTACATATGGAAATCATGGGGATTTAGTCACACTATATGATCATACATTGCATAAGCCTGCCAACAACGCCAATGTACCCCATATCTGGCAGGTCCTACACTGCCTAATGTATGCTAAAACAACCACAGATTAAGAACACATATATAGATATGTGTTCTTAATCTGTGGTTGTTTTAGCATACATTAGGCAGTGTAGGACCTGCCAGATATGGGGTACATTGGCGTTGTTGGCAGGCTTATGCAATGTATGCTCATATAGTGTGACTAAATCCCCATGATTTCCATATGTAGTACTTAGTTATTTCTCCTCTTGTTTTGCCTATGTTATCTTGTCTTGTTTTAGTTTGTATCCCCAGTCCATGTATAGTCCTGTCTAGTCATGCCCATGTTATGTTCATGTTTTCCTCATGTCTTGTGTAAATGTTCTGGGTTTAGCTTGCTATCCTTCTCTGGTTCTGGGTTCTACTAGTTCTGTCTTGTTTTCATGTTTGGTGCCTATCTCTAGTCTTGCCTTGTTTATAGTACTGGATACAATCCTGCTGCAGAGCCTCCCTATTAAGCTCCTGGGAGGTCTGCTTAATTTCCAAGCTCCTAGTTCCTGTTATCCGCATAAGCTGAATCAGGGTCTTGGCATGTGGCTGCACAAACGCTGGTGCTCAACACCAGGGGGCGTGCGGTTACCCTGCACCAGACCCTGCTAATCCACCTCCACGCTGAAGACTCCCTCTTAACATCAGGCATAATGGGTCCCGGTCCATGCGCCGCCGCCTGGACACTGTGTCTGGGTCCCGGGCACTGGACCGCCACCCTGACAAGCAGTCAGTGTCCTTCATAAGTGTGTGTCAGGCCTACAGCGTGTACTCTGCCAGTGCACAGTGCCACTCATATCTGGTGTCACAATAGCTTGCATTTAAAAACAAAAAAGTTTTTGACTGTAATCTAATAGCAGTCAGTGTTCTTCAAGCGGGTGTCAGGCCTACAGCATGTACTCTGCCAACCTCTGCCAGTGCACAGTGCCACTCATATCTGGTGTCACAATAGCTTGCATTTAAAAACAAAAAAGTTTTTGACTGTAATATAATAGCAGTCAGTGTCCTTCATAAGTGTGTGTCAGGCCTACAGCGTGTACTCTGCCAACCTCTGCCAGTGCACAGTGCCACTCATATCTGGTGTTGCAATAGATTGCATTTAAAACCCCCAAAACTTTTTTCACTGTTATAGATTGAATAGCAGTTAGTTGTCTTCAAGCGGGTGTGTCAGGCCTACAGCGTGTACTCTGCCAACCTCTGCCAGTGCACAGTTCCACTCATATCTGGTGTCACAATAGCGTGCATTTAAAAACCCAAAAACTTTTTTCACTGTTATAGAATGAATAGCAGTTAGTTGTCTTCAAGCGGGTGTGTCAGGCCTACAGCGTCTACTCTGCCAACCTCTGCCAGTGCACATTGCCACTCTTATCTGGTGTCACAATAGCATGCATTTAAAAACCAAAAACCTTTTTTGACTGTAATATAATAGCAGTCAGTGTCCTTCATAAGTGTGTGTCAGGCCTACAGCGTGTATTCTGCCAACCTCTGCCAGTGCACAGTGCCACTCATATCTGGTGTCACAATAGCGTGCATTTAAAAACCCAAAAACCTTTTTCACTGTTATAGATTGAATAGCAGTTAGTTGTCTTCAAGCGGGTGTCAGGCCTACAGCGTGTACTCTGCCAACCTCTGCCAGTGCACATTGCCACTCATATCTGATGTCACAAAAGCGGTCATTTAAAACCAAAAATGTTTTTTACACTGTTATAGATTGAATAGCAGTTAGTTGTCTTCAAGCGTGTGTGTCAGGCCTACAATGTGTACTCTGCCAACCTCTGCCACTGCACAGTGCCACTCATATCTGGTCTCACAATAGCGTGCATTTAAAAACAAAAAAACTTTTTTCACTGTTATAGATTGAATAGCAGTTAGTTGTCTTCAAGCGGGTGTGTCAGGCCTACAGCGTCTACTCTGCCAACCTCTGCCAGTGCACAGTGCCACTCATATCTGGTGTCACAATAGCGTGAATTTAAAAACCCCAAAACTTTTTTCACTGTTATAGATTGAATAGCAGTTAGTTGTCTTCAATCGGATATGTCAGGCCTACAGTGTGTACTCTGCCAACCTCTGCCACTGCACAGTGCCACTCATATCTGGTCTCACAATAGCGTGCATTTAAAAACAAAAATGTTTTTTTCACTGTTATAGATTGAATAGCAGTTAGTTGTCTTCAAGCGGGTGTGTCAGGTCTACAGCGTGTACTCTGCCACTGCACAGTGCCACTCATATCTGGTCTCACAGTAGCTTGCACTCATAGTATCACTAATCCCCCAAAAAATGACAGGCAGAGGCAGGCCACTCCGCAGGGGCCGTCGTGGTCGTGGTGCTGTGATTCCCTTTTGCCCTAGAATAATGCCCAGTTTTCAGAGGCCACGTACCCTGAACTTGAAAAGTTCTGAGGACATAGTTGACTGGCTAACACAGAACACCCAATCTTCTACAGCTTCCGCTCGGAACCTTGACGCAACACCCTTCTCCAGCTTAGTTTCAGGCACTTCTCAAGATACCACTCACCCGCCTGCCGCCACCACCAACACTAGCACCACAGCCGCTTCACTTTATCTGTCAGAGGAGTTATTTACACATCCGTTTGAAGAAATTAGTGATGCGCAACCATTATTGCCAGAGGATGTAGATAACAGGGATATGTCTCAGTCAGGCAGCATTACACACATGGACGTACGGTGTGATGATGATGATGTTGTACCCACTGCTACTTCCTTTGCTGAGTTGTCAGATACAAGTGAAGCGGTTGATGATGACGATGCGTCCATGGATGTCACGTGGGTGCCCGCTCGGCAAGAAGAAGAACAGGGCAAAAGTTCAGATGGGGAGACAGAGAGGAGGAGGAGATGAGTTTGAAGCAGGGGGAGGTCATTGCAAGGAGCTAGTGGCACAGTCAGACAGCATGCATCGGCACCCGGGGTCAGCCCGACAGCACGCCAATCAACGCATGCTGTGTCCACCACCAGAATGCCGTCATTGCAGAGCTCAGCAGTGTGGCATTTTTTTTGTGTGTCTGCCTCGGACAACAGCGATGCCATTTGCAACCTGTGCCAAAGGAAACTGAGTCGTGGGAAGTCCAACACCCACCTAGGTACAACTGCTTTGCGTAGGCACATGATCGCACATCACAAATGCCTGTGGGATCAACACATGAGTACAAGCAGCACACAAACTCAAAGCCGCCATCCTCCTCCTGGTCCAGCATCTTCAGCCACATCAACCACTGCTGTCCTCCTTGCCCCCTCTCAACCATCCGCCACTCCGTCTCTCGCCTTGAGCAGTTCCTGCTCATCTGCCCACAGTCAGGTGTCTGTCAAGGACATGTTTGAGTGTAAGTGGCCAATGTCAGAAAGTCACCCCCTTGCCTGGCGTCTGACAGCTGGCTTGTCTGAACTATTAGCCCGCCAGCTTTTACCATACAAGCTGGTGGAGTCGGAGGCGTTCAAAAAATTTGTGGCAATTGGGATACCGCAGTGGAAGGTACCCGGATGAAATTTCTTTTCACAAAAGGCAATCCCCAACCTGTACTTGATTGTGCAAAATGAAGTAATGGCATGTCTGGCACACAGTGTTGGGGCAAGGGTCCATCTGACCACTGATACCTGGTCTGCAAAGCATGGTCAGGGCAGGTATATCACCTACACTGCGCATTGGGTAAACCTGCTGACGGCTGCCAAGCATGGAATGCGTGGCTCTGCAGAGGAGTTGGTGACACCGCCACGACTTGCAGGCAGGCCTGCTGCCACCTCCTCTACTCCTCCTACTCCATCCTCTTCCATAACCTCCTCGGCTGAGTCCTCTTCTGCTGCTGCGTCTTGCTCCACATCAACGGCACCCCCAAGCTCCCCAGGTACTATTCCACATCCCGGATACGGCAGTGTCATGTCGTCTTCGGTTTGACTTGCTTGAAAGCAGAGAGTCACACCGGACAAGCACTCCTGTCCGCCCTGAACGCACAGGTGGAAAAGTGGCTGACTCCGCAGCAACTGGAGATCGGCAAAGTGGTTTGTGACTACGGAACACATTTTTTGGCGGCATTGAAGTTGAGCATGTTGACACATGTGCTGTGCATGGCACATGTGTGTAATCTGATCGTACAACGCTTTGTGCATAAGTACACAGGCTTACAGAACGTCCTGAAGCAGGCCAGGAATGTGTGTGGCCATTTCAGGCATTCCTACACGGCCATGGCGCACTTTGCAGATATCCAACAGCGAAACAACATGCCAGTGAGGCGGTTGATTTGCGACAGCCCGACACGTTGGAATTCAACCGCCCGACACGTTGGAATTCGACCACCTGCTCCAACAAGAAAAAGCTGTTAATGAATATTTGTATGACCGGGGTGCTAGGACAGCCTCTGGGGATCTGGGAATTTTTTTGCACATTACTGGACGCTCATGCGTAATGCCTGTAGGCTCATGCGTCCTTTTGAGGAGGTGACAAACCTAGTCAGTCGCACCGAAGGCACCATCAGCGACATCATACCATTTGTTTTCTTCCTGGAGCGTGCCCTGCGAAGAGGGATGGATCACGAAGGGACTGACAGTGGGCGATACATTCGACTAAAAAAGGCCTGATGAAATGAGCTGCCTTGGGCTAAAAATGGTCCACACGCTGCTGTATTTTAACTCTGAATGCCGGTTGACTTGCGTGACTTATCCGCCACCAACTAGGGTTCAAGCTGCAATGTTTTAGGGAACTTTCTGCCTGGGAAACAAACATCAATTTTTCAGGCATGTGTACATGCCTAATTTTTCGGGCCTCTGGTGCTGCACTGTGGCTTCAAAAACCAAACCAAAAAAAGGCACATAACAGGGATTAAACTGATAGGATTAGTACTACTTAACACACCACTCCTATATGGTGGCACATTAGATTGCACGCGCAGTGCCCCAAATTTGAAGTAGGAGGACCGACCAAGCATCTTTTTCCATCTCCCGGTTCCTAAAATCGATGCCATATACACATCCCCTGATAGGGCGCCAGCTCGTTATTCTCTTTTTCACTTCACTAGGGACACTTTACTGCACTATGGGCACTTAGACCCACTCTTTGTCTTGCACAGTGTGATTCCTAGCCAGCATCTGTGATGGGAAATCAAGCAGTCATCTAAACGTTTAGATTGAGCTTTAGGTTAGAACACCCTTGAAGGTGTTTAAGGAGATTAGGGCTAGTTTAGAGGATTCTTCTTAGACCTCTCTGAGTCTTTATAGCCTATCCAGCATGTCTGGAAACTAGCTAAGAGAAAGGGTGGCTGTGTGTCTGTGATACATTTAACTTTATATCACCTTATTGACACTTTTTATGACAGCATCACTCCGGTCTCCATACTCTCTGCCTATACCCATCTATTAGAGGTAATTTCCTTGCCCCTTGCAATATTATATAATAGGTAATAGTATTACCATTATTACACAGTTAGCCACTATAGGGGAATGCGTATAGTATCCCTTTGTTATTTATAAATGATACAATAAAGACTTTTGTCCATTACTCAATTTACTTTAACAAAGGGTACTAACCACGGTATTAGGAAGCATTACTCTGCTTTCCCTTTCTCCCTCTATTATACACCTATGCTCACTAGGATTTGTAGGTATCACTTTATTATAGTTGTCTAACCTTTTCCTATGCCAGTTTTAGATCTCCTTCTTGGGAGATTTTTACTTTTTTCAGTTTATTAGCATACCTGGGTACAAGCCCTCGGTGGGGCTGGCACCACCACCTGACCACATTTCCTTGTTTCTTCCACTCATACCGCTTTTTCCATCTTTGAAGGGGTTTGGCGAAACAAGGAAATAGTCCTCTACTCGTAACAGGGATTAAACTGATAAGAATAGTACTACTTAACACACCTTATAATAACGCAGAGAGAGGAGTCTGAAGAAGAGGAGTCAGAGGAGGAAGGTGGCTTTGAGGAGGTGGAAGACCAAACACAGCAGGCGTCCCAGGGGGCTTGTTGCCACCTTTTGGGGACCCTTGATGTTGTACGTGGCTGGGTGGAGGAAGAGACCTTCAATGACATCAGTGAGGACAAGGAACGGGACATGGCTAGCTTGGTATCCAACCTTGTGCAAATGGGGAGTTTGCGGTTGTGCAAATGGACTGTTTGCGGTTGTTTGCGGTGCGTTAAACGGGGAGTTTGGTCTGTCACTGTGAAGCGGGCGTAACCCTTACACTACCTGATCGATTCAACATCATACAGTAGGTCCCCCCCCCTCATTATTTTTATGACCCCCACCCACCGCTCACGTGTGGGGGCCGGGGGGAGGACCGTAGGTCCCCCCTCTTATCCATATTTACTGAATATTCCCCTGTATAACAATGTTTGGCATTTAGTGAATATTCCCTATTCTGCTCTGTGTCAGTGTGTATCAGGGTCTCTGAGGACAGGTGTCAATCCATATCTGCCAAGTGACCCTTTGTAGGAGGAACAGTCCCTATTCTGCTCTGTGTCAGTGTGTATCAGGGTCCCTGAGGACAGGTGTCAATCCATATCTGCCAAGTGACCCTATGTAGGGGGAACAGTCCCTATTCTGCTCTGTGTCAGTGTGTATCAGGGTCTCTGAGGACAGGTGTCAATCCGTATGTCAAGGTGTCAATATGTCATATGTCAGGTGTCAATCTATATCCATTGTGATTTAGGAATGTTAGGTGATTTATGCCCTTTATGGAATAAAACCAGACTCTGCATCAACTGTGTAATTTTCCATGGGAGTTTTGCCATGGATCCCCCTCCGGCATGCCACAGTCCAGGTGTTAGTCCCCTTGAAACAACCTTTCCATCACTATTGTGGCCAGAAAGAGTCCCTGTGTGTTTTAAAATTCGCCTGCCCATTGAATCTATGGCGGTTCGCCCGTTTTGCCGGTTTGCGAACATTTGCGGAAGTTCGCGTTCGCCGTTCGCAAACCGAAAATGTTATGTTCGCAACATCACTAATTGTTAGGAGTGAAAAATTAATTCATAGTTAATTTCAAATTTAAGGCCAAATAGGCTCAACGGGAAGCATAACTATCTTGAAGAGTTTTCTCACTTTAGCTATTTTGACTCTATATTTTTTTTAATCACGTTGAATTCACTTTGTACTTCTGACAGTTCTTACTCTAGTGTTAAAATAAAGGTGTAAACGTAAAAGATTTAAGGTGTATGTTTTTAGATGTACACATGAGGAGGGACCAGAAGATCATGGCACAAGAAGGAACACGTTAAAGGGTTACTCCAACCACCATGACCACTTCTATGCAAAGCCTTTATCTCCGCTGGTTTTCTTTCTTCCTCATTGTGCTCCCCTTACCTTCCTCAATTGCTGGTTAGTTCACCTCTGTCCATTTGCAGAGCACGTTCCTGTGCTCTGAGCCGGTGAAACAGTCCAATTGAATTCTTCTCTATGAGAAACATTTAATTAGACTGCAGACAGAGGTTTGAAGAGGCCTCGTCTGACGCTAGATTAAGGTAAGTTTAATGTCTTTTCTCTCAAGTTTTAATGTGGAGGACCTTGCTAGTAATACCCAATCGGGCATTCTAAGGTAAACAGTAAGTGTATGCATGCCTACATATTTAAAGAGCAAATGTTAATAGAATTCTCGAGAATTCCCTCATTGTCAACATAATGATCAGCGTAAAGAAAGCATGACAATTCTGTGTTTGAAAATAATTCCACAAGTTTGAAAAAATTCATATTAGCATAAGCAGATTCTCAGCAAAGCAATTTCCACCATTTTCCACTCATACCTAGGAGAAAAAGCCTTGTTCTAAATAAGAGATGTTATTAGTGGCTATTTTTGAACACAAACAATAAAGCGCACAGCCAGATAGGAAAATGGCCTTTAGCTTGCATCCAGACACCAGGTATATGGATAACAATAGTAATTCAAGTATTCCTTTCCATATACATTCACAAGGGAATATATGTTACCAATGTTTTAGGCAGGGGCGTATTAGCCGCGAGGCAAAAAAGGCATTTGCCTTGGGCGGCATTTGCCTTGGGCGGCATTTTTCAGGGGGTGGCAAAAAAGCCGCCCCCAAATGCCCAAGGCAAATGTCTTGTTAGCCTTGCGGCTAACAGACATGCTGGGCTGCTGGGCGGTCGGGCAGCGCTGGCGCGCGGCTGGCGAGGGAGCACTTCCTCTGAGCTGTCTGCTCAGCTCCCTCGCGCGCCGCAGAGTGAGGCTGGGAGCCGGAATATGACATCATATTCCGGTTCCCAGCCTCACTCTGAGGCGCGCGAGGGAGCTGAGCAGACAGCTCAGAGGAAGTGCTACGTCGCCAGCCGCCCGCCCGCCAGCCAGTTCCGCTCGCCCAGCAGCCACTGGACCACCAGGGTGGAAGAGACCCCCCCCCAGCATTCCCAAAGGTAAGGAGGCTGGGGGGGATTTAAATACATTTTAAAAAATGTGTTAATGTGGGTGTGTGTGTGTGTGTTAGTGTGTGTGTGTGTTAGTGTGTGTGTGTGTTAGTGTGTGTGTCTGTTAGTGTGTGTCTGTTAGTGTGTGTGTGTCTGTTAGTGAGTGTGTGTGTCTGACTGTGTGTGTCTGTTAGTGTGTGTGTTTGCCTGTGAGTGTGTGTATGTTAGTGAGTGTGTGTGTCTGCTAGTTTGTGTCTGTTAGTGTGTGTGTTTGCCTGTGAGTGTGTGTATGTTAGTGAGTGTGTGTGTCTGCTAGTTTGTGTCTGCTAGTGAGTGAGTGTGTGTCTGTTAGTGTGTGTCTGTCTGTTACTGAGTGTGAGTGTGTCTGTTAGTGAGTGTGTGTGTCTGCTAGTGTCTGTCTGTTAGTGTGTGTCTGTCTGTTAGTGTGTGTCTGTCTGTTAGTGTGTGTCTGTCTGTTACTGAGTGTGAGTGTGTCTGTTACTGAGTGTGTGTGTTTCTGTTAACGTGTGTGTGTTTCTGTTAGCTAGTGTATGCGTATCTGTCAGTGAATGTGTGTGTATTTAGAATGGGAAAGGTTGGGGGGGGGGGGGGCGCCTGAGTTTTGTCCTGCCTAGGGCAGCACAAAACCAGGATACACCACTGGTTTAAGGTGAAAATACATTGACTACCATTGAGTTTAAATTGGTAGTTCTCACCAGCATAGACTCGGGTCATTTCTAAGCCTTTACTGACTGAATGTACAACTTTGGACTACAATATGCTCATTTGGTATTAATAGATTTAAAGTAGTGACTTTTCTAACTGTTTTACATGGCTGGCCTTACCAGAATCAAATAGATACTTTCTGCTATCAACAACAGAGGTATAAACGTAAACATACAAAGGAAGAAAATGTTACTTGCTTGCATAATCTTTGCATTATGTATTTTTATTAGATTTGACAAAACTTTGCAAGTTTTGCCATTTCCTCCAACAGCTACTAGTGACAGCTGTGGGAAAAACAGACATTGTCTATGGAGGTTCTTGTGGGATTTTCATTTCCCTCAGTGCTGTACTTTTGTGCACTGATGTGGGTTCCTGGCAGATGAAAAGGAAAACCTGGAAGAAGATGGCCGTGGTAATGAGTGGCAGCTTCAGGTACTTATCACACTGAGTGCCATATAATAGTTTGTTTTTTTTTTCTATGAAAGTGACACTGCTGACTAAGATAGGCTCCCATTATAATGAAGTATTTGGATAATGCAAAAACCAAGTGAAATAAAATTATTGAAAAATAAAAATAATAGTTACTTTTCAAATATCTTTCCCAGAGGCTACCTGATTCACTCTTTGAGCGAGCTTTCAAGCAGAAGTGAGAGCAGTGCGGAATAAGTTGGTGCTGTATAAATGCAAAATAATAATAATAATATTGAGAGATCTTCACGCTTTATTGGTGCATTCACAGCAATGGCCACACGTGCGAATTCCATCCGAACAGGAAGGAGAAACTGTCATCACTGACAGTCTCCATGTTGCAGCGCAGTGGTTAAAGGGGACTTGCCGCTGAATTAGTTATTTAATCTTGTTTTGTTGTGTGTGTTGGAGGGCACCTGGCATCTACATGGTTAAAAAAAACTGTCCAAATGTTAAAACAAACTATCATATCATAACATGTTTTTACGCTTTTAGCTGCCACACTTTGCAGACTGAAAAATGATTCTATGCAAGGTGAATGCACTGTTATAGTGCATCGAGCATCCTTTTAAAGAAAATAATATTTTTAAAGTTTAAATACATTTGATAACTAAGGAACTAAAATACATTTTATTTCTGTGCGCAGGAGTTAAGTTTGCATCAGTGACACAACGCGGCCAAATATAGGACTGAGTGGTAATAATTCCCCTATTGTGCAAATGTTTGCATGCGCCCTGTTCGTTTAATTGCTTTTTTATGTGCGGAGTAGTGGAGTCCCTTGCTGAGAGATATAATGCCACATGAAAATATAGAAAATGCAGGTGCAGTTGAAGACTTCATAAATTATAGGGCTTGACATCTAGTTGGCACAATGTATGCAAAGTGTCTTTTTATAGCTGCCCTTTTGTAAAACATATAATTACACTGCAATGTCCCATTCAGTTTGCTTGTTAGAGGTGGTTCATACGAGTAAGTTTCTTGTTTGAATTAGTCCAGGGCAACAAGTTCTTAATGAACAATGAGTAACCCTTAAGACTAGCATTAAACAAATAGAGGGCAGCAAATAAAGATCTAATATTTACTTTACCCAGTGAATAGTGGCAACAAAAATATTGCACTGATGAAAACAGAGTTACATGTAGAAATCATTCTTCTACCACGTGGATATGTCTATATTTCCCCTGGATTACTGGAAGAAGGCCAATGCAGTAGTTAATTACTATCGGAGAGGAATCGCTAGGTAACCAAAGTGTACTCAAGCTTACATTTTACCAACCTTTAAGTTTACCATAGAAACCATCACCAGCAGTGAATAAATTGCTTTGTTGATGGAGCATAAGGAAAGGGCTTTTGCCCATTTAACATTGTGGGTAAGAAAGCTCCAACCGATCAGATTAAAGTAGTTCTGACTTTTATTGCCTAATAATATTCCTTTCCTAATGATGCCTATATGTCATTTTTATTTCTATGTTTATGTGTCTTTTTTATATGTTTTCATACTTATTATTCAAATCCACCTTCTATGCTTCATTTACTGGTTTCACAGTTAGTAGTGTTCTTGACTGCACATATTGTAAACTTGATATAGAGAGATGAGGTCAGACCGTGAATACTGCGAATGTTGGTTCTGCAAAGATTGCAAAGACAACCTCTAGAGGTGACTTTGGGAGGCAAAGTAAACACAGCCAATTCTCAGAAAAGGCAGTATTTGCATTGCTGAGTCTGCACGAACAGTCTCTGCACGAGAACCTATACATTAAAGGGACACTATAGTTCCATATAGTGCCCCCCTACTTAGTGTGCCCCCCTATGGGGCAGAAGGGGTTAAACCCCCTGATGTTCTTCGGGGCTGGTTCGGGCTCCGCCTCTGCTTCTCCACCACCAACATCAACTGGCGGGGGAGACATATGGCACATGTGCAGCAATATATAATGCTTTCCTATGGGGTTTTACATGATGCTGGATGTCCACAAGTATAGTGACCAAAAGTCACCTAACGACCTGGTCCCTCTAGTGGGTTTGTTGTAGACAGTCACTAGAGGTGTAGTTAACCCTCAAAGGTAATTATTGCAGGTTATTAAAAACTGCAATAATTACCTTTGCAGGGTTAAGGGACATGAGACATTGCACCCAGACCTTTTGATGAGCTGAAGTGGTCTGGGTGCCTATAGAGTCCCTTTAAGCTGTAATGGTATTGGTGCTTAGAGTGTGGATAAAAAATATTAAGCATTGTTGTGATGTATATTGTATATTTAACTTTTCTGAAACCTCTGTTGGCAAGAACAATTGATTGAAATTTTTTCAAATGTAATGCATGTTTGTGTGTGTGATTTGTGATGTATGTGGTGCTTTTGATGTGTCTGTGTGTGTTTATCTTCTTATATGCGTATCTGTAAGTTTCAACTTCTTTCATAAACATTCTTTTAAATATCAATCTTGAGATACAAACTATGCAAAATTTTTGGTCTAGGCATGAAGTGAAATATTGCCATCTTGGGTTGATAAATCAATTTTGATCATGTGGTATCTATCTATCAGAATCTTTGGTTGTCCACTTGTCTCTCTGCCGGTCTCTCTGTCTATTTATCTCTATTATCATTAGGAAATCTTCCTTAATATGTGAAGTACAGTATCTCACAAAAGTGAGTACACCCCTCAAATCTTTGTAATTATTTTATTATATATTTTCATGTGACTACAATGAAGAAAGGACACTTTGCTACAATGTAAAGTAGTAACTGTACAGCCTGTATAGCAATGTAAATTAGCTTTCCCCTCAAAATAGCTTAACACACAGCCATTAATGTCTAAACCATTGGCAACAAAAGTGAGTACACCCCTAAGTGGAAATGTCCAAATTGGGCCCAAAGTGTCAATATTTTGTGTGGCCACTAGTGATGTGGCGAACATAAAATTTTCCGTTCGCGAATGGCGAACGCGGACTTCCGCAAATATTCGCGAACGGGCGAACTGGGCAAACCACCATAGACTTCAATAGGCAGGCGAATTTTAAAACCCACAGGCTCTTTCTGGCCACAATAGTGATGGAAAAGTTGTTTCAAGGGGACTAACACCTGGACTATGGCATTCTGGAGGGGGATCCATGGCAAAACTCCCATGGGAAATTACATAGTTCATGCAGAGTCTGATTTTAATCCATAAAGGGCATAAATCAACTAACATTCCTAAATTGTTTGGAATAACGTGCTTTAAAACATCAGGTATGATGTTGTATCGATCAGGTAGTGTAAGGGTTACGCCAGCTTCACAGTGACAGACCAAACTCCCCGTTTAACACACCGCAAACAACCGCAAACAGTCCATTTGCACAACCGCAAACTCCCCATTTGCACAAGGTTGGATACCAAGCTAGCCATGTCCCGTTCCTTGTCCTCACTGATGTCATTGAAGGTCTCTTCCTCCACCCAGCCACGTACAACACCAAGGGTCCCCGAAAGGTGACAACAAGCCCCCTGTATTTTTTAAATTTACACTACTGTTACACCAGATATGAGTTGCACTGGTGTGACACTGTGCCCTGGCAAGCCCTGAAATGCACACGTGTGAAGGAAACTGACTGCTATTATATTACAGTAAAAACAGTTTTTTTTTTTTTTTAAATGCAAGCTATTGTGACACCAGATATGAGTGGTGGCACTGGGCAAGTGGGCACAGTATATGCTGTGAGCCTGACACACACGCTGGCAGGCAGGCAACTGCAATTAGATTACACAGGAAAAAAAAAAAACAGACTGATGTTCTAGCCCTAAAAAGGGCTTTTTGGGGTGCTGTCCTTACAGCAGAGATCAGATGAGTCCTTCAGGACTGTAATGGACACTGAATACACTAGCCTAGCTATCGATTTCCCTATTAAATCAGCAGCAGCTACACTGTCCATCCTCTCACTAAGAATGCAGCTTCCGGGGGGTGGGGCCTAGCTGTCATGGAGGAAAGACGCACTTTGTGTGAGCTCCCTCAATATCTCACTTTAAACAGCCATCAACAAGCGAATTTCACCCCAGAAGGGGGCCAATCTCCCGATCCTGGGATACCCAGGAGCAGCTACTTCCCGGCAGGAGCTCCGTTACCCCCCAACGGACCGGTGGGGGTTATCCCGGTCCACCCCTGAGAGGCTGTCTGGAGCTAATGGACGCACAGAGCACAGCTGCCCAGGCTGACATACTCATCTGTGACTCTCCCAATATGGCGGCAGCCGCGTGTCCTCCTGGTACCAGCAAAGCATGGCAGGATATTGAGTCTAAGCTGGACAGACTCTTTAATCAATTTTGGATGCAAATAACAAGCAGGAAGCCCCAACAAGCTCTACCACAGCCCCAACAAGCTCCACCACAGCTAAGCGAAGTAGTCCCCATTAAAATCCACCAACGCAAAAGGCGTCGAAGACGGGACCGGAGGCACAAACAGAAATGCAGAGCCTGCCCCACGTCAAGCACTTGCCTCCACCTTAAGCCACCACAATCCCGCACCGGACGTGAAGCACCACCGGGACAGATCCGACCACCCGACAAAACAAGCTTCCACCCCCTCAAACCGCAAACCCGGCACTCAGCCAGAGACTTGCCTTTGTTGTTCCAGGTATCAGGGACTCCCAGGGTCTGCACCTGGCGCCCAGAAGGGATCGGATGAGCACAAGCAGTAAACAGCAGCCTGCCAAGCATGTCCCACTATAGCCGATCGTCCACACCATGCCTTTGATCACGTGAACTGCTCTCTGCATATTAACTAATCGTAAAGTAGCAAGCGTTTAAACATGTAATTATTTCACCTCCTAAAGAGTTTATTGTCGTAGTTCCTTACATGCCTTTACCTTAACCGTTCATGTATTATGTTATTCACTAGTCTCATCTCATGGGGCGACTCACACTTGATTTATAACTAGTGGTGGAGCTGCTGATATAAATACACAGTTGATAACGTGCAAGCTACACACTTAACATGACAGCCATCTTTCACAACAATGTACTGCTATATACTCATACCCTCAGTGCAACTAGCCATGATATACGCACGTTCAGCCTAGCATGCTCAAATTTAACACACTTCTGTCTAAAAAAAAAAAAAAGAATGCAGCTTCAGAATTAATCTAAATTGTATGCTGTCTAGGAGGTGGGAGGGTCTGGGAGGGAGGGTCTGCTGCTGATTGGCTGGAATGTGTCTGCTGACTGTGAGGTACATGGTCAAAGTTTACTCAATGATGATGAATAGGGGGCGAACCGAACATCGCATACAGTGGCGTACACACAACCCATGGGGCCCCGGTGCGAAAACTGATCCGTGGGCCCCCCCCGCGCGCTTACTCTGTGCGGGCTGGGGCCGCAACACATGGCGGCGGGCACCGGGTCGCAGGGCTGCGACCTGTGTGACCGCGGTATGTACGCCAGTGCATGCATAAACACATACACTTAAAGGACCACTACAGACACCCAGATCACAACAGCTCAATGAAGTGGTCTGGGTGCCAGGTCTCTAGTTTTAACCCTGCAGCTGAAAACATAGCCGTTTCAGAGAAACGGCTATGTTTCACTGAGGGTTAATCCAGCCTCTAGTGGCTGTCTCATTGACAGCCACTAGAGGATTTTCTGCGATTCTCACTGTGAAAATCACAGTGAGAAGACGCTGAACGTCCATAGGAAAGCATTGAATAATGCTTTCCTATGGGCGGTTTGAATGCGCGCGTGCCTCTTGCCACGCATGCGCATTCGGAGTTGAGAGGCGGATCGGGGCGGAGAGATTCCCAGCGCCAAGGGAGTCCGGCGCTGGAGAAAGGTAAGTGCTTAAGACACACACACTCTCATGAACAGACGCACACATTTACTGACAGACACACACTCAGTGACAGACATACATACACACTCACTAACAGATGCACACAAACATACTCAGTAACAGACACACACACTAAAACACACTCTAACACACACACATTAACATACACTCACACACACACTCTAAGACTAACACACTAACACACACAATCTAACACTAACACACACTCACAAACACACACTAACACACTCACTAACACACACTCACACTATAACACACTCTAACACACACTCACACACACTAACATACACTCACACTCACAAACACACACTAACATACACTCACACTGTAACACACACTCACTAACACTAACATACACTCACACTCTAACACACACTCACTAACACTAACATACACTCACACTCTAACACACACTCACTAACACTAACATACACTAACACTCACAAACACATTTTTTTTAAATCCCCCCAGCCTCCTTACCTGTGGGAGAGCTGAGGGGATTCCCTGGGGTCCAGTGGTGCTGCCGGTCACCCGGCGGGCAGTCAGGCTGGCCGGTCCTGCGGGCGCGCGAGGGAGCACTGTCTCCTGTGTGCTTCCTCTTCAGCTCCCTCGCGCGCCGCGTACTGATGCCGGAGCCGGAAGATGACGTCATCTTCCGGCTCCGGTATCAGTGCGGTGCGCGAGGGAGCTGAAGAGGAAGCACCTAGGAGACAGTGCTCCCTCGCGCGCCCGCAGGACCGGCCAGCCGGGTGACAGCAGGGCCAGCCTCGGGGGGCCCTGAGGTGGCCGGTTCTTGGGCCCCCCAGGAGAAGAGGCTGGCCCAGTGACATACATACCGGGGTCGCAGGGCGGCCGGGCCCCCTGGTGGGCCGGGCCCGGTCGCAGCCGCGACCCCTGCAACCCCGGTATGTACGCCACTGATCGCATATGTTCGCCATCCGTGGCGAACGCGAACATCCTATGTTCGCCAGGAACTATTCGCCAGCGAACTGTTCGGGACATCACTAGTGGCCACCATTATCCTCTCTAATACACAAGTATGTCCCGTCTAGGCCCTGAAGTTCTGCTGCAGACTTACGTCTATCTTCTGTCCGTACTCTCACCTCTGATGCTCGCCTTGAAGACTTCTCAAGGGCTGCACTGTTCCTGTGGAACTCACTTACCTACTCCGTTAGATGCTCCCCCAGTCTCCACTCCTTCAAAAAAAGAATAAAAAACTCACTTCTTCATAAAAGCGTATCAATTAAACTGTAAATAGCTCCCAACTGATTCCTCTCTTGCAACTGTCATTAGTCTAATACTATCCTTACCTTTTGTGTCACTTTACCCCACTCCCTCTAGCATGTAAGCTCATTGAACAGGGCCCTCAACCCTTCTGTTCCTATGTGTCCAACTTGTCTGGTCACAACTACATGTTTGTTCATCCACCCATTGTAAAGCGCTGCAGAATTTGTTGGCATTATATAAATAAAAGCATAATAATAAATAATTATTATTTTCCAGCACTGCCTTAACCCTCATGGGCATGGAGTTCACCAGAGCTTCACAGGTTGCCACTGGAGTCCTCTTCCACTCCTCCATGACAACATCCCAGAGCTGGTGGATGTTAGAGGCCTTGCGCTCCCCCACCTTCCGTTTTAGGATGCCCCACAGATGCTCAGTAGGGCTAAGGTCTGGAGACTTGCTTGGCCAGTCCATCACCTGTACCTTCAGCTTCTTTAGCAAGGCAGTGGTTGCCTTGGAGGTGTGTTTGGGGTCATTATCATGTTGGAATACTGCCTTGCAGCCCAGTCTCCGAAGGGAGGGGATCATGCTCTGCTTCAGTATGTCACAGTACATGTTGACATTCATGGTTCCCTTAATGAACTGCAGCTCCCCAGTGCCAGCAGCACTCATGCAGGCCCAGACCATGACACTCCCGCCAACATGCTTGACTGTAGGCAAGACAGACTTGTGCAGCCACACACGCTTGACACCATCTGAACCAAATAAGTTTATCTTGGTCTCATCGGATCACAGGACATGATTTTTTATTTTTTACAGATCCTCAGAGAGTTCTTTGCCATGAGGTGCCATGTTGAACTTCCAGTGACCAGTATGAGAGAATTGAGAGCGATAACACCGAATTTAACACACCTTCTCCCCATTCACATCTGAAACCTTGTAACACTAATGAGTTACATGATACCGGGAATGGAAAATGGCTAATTGGGCCCAATTTGGACATATCCACTTAGTGGTGTACTCACTTTTGTTGCCAACGGTTTAGACATTTATGGCTGTATGTTGAGTTATTTTGAGGGGACAGCACATTTACACTGTTATACAGGCTGTACACTTACTACTTTACATTGTAGCAGAGTGTCATTTCTTCAGTATTGTCACATGAGAAGATGTAATAAAATATTTACAAAAATGTGAGGGGTGTACTCGGTTTTGTGAGATACTGTGTAACTGCTATGAGTTTTGATGATGTATATTAATATACTTTTCTGAAACCTCTGCTGGTAAGAGCAATACACTGAAAGACATTCACACAAACAAATCTATAGCATAATAATGACGTACCTGTATTCATTATCCCTCCTAGCATGCTCATGACTTCCTAATCCAAAGGATTAAATGAAACCTGCTAGTTGAAAGTTTTGAATATTGGTATAGTGGCAACCAGTCCAGGACTGACCACCAGGGAAACCAGACAAAAGCCTAGTATGTTGTAATGGTTACAGGCCAAGGCCAGCAGGGATCTCCAATGCTGACCCATGCAGGGCCAATGATATCCAAGCGCCAACTTTGCTATGTGCAATCAGTGCAGTCTGCTGTGGTGAGAGTGGACCGGCGAGATGCTAGTCTGCACCTCCATCAGGGGTATATGTGAGAGTATTTCTTCTTCAAGCTACAGCAGTTCAGAGCATTGCCACATGTTAACATAGATATTGCCAGAGCTCGTGAGAAGAGTATACTCAGCGGAGGTGCAGACTACAGTCTTTCACAGTATCTGCATATACCCCCTCCCAGGTTCAGGTAAGAAGCACAAAGGGGGGAACAAATTGTTTTATATTTAAGTAAATATGATGACAAACAATATTAAACTGCTTCCCTCTCATTCCCCACACAATACAGCACATCTTTTACACCACATACACCAGGGGGTGCCCAAAAGGTAGAACTACAACTCCCATGATGCTTTGCATGCATTTAGAATGTCTTTAGAATGACAAAGCTTTATGGGAGTTGTAGTTTTAAAACATCTAGGGATCTACCTTTTGGGCACCCCTGACGTAAACACACTCCATCTCCTATACACACTCACGGAGACACCAGAGACTAGTCACCAGCAAAAGCCTTACAAGCATGTCATCAAATTCACTTACACAGCACAAGAGAGCTCTCCAGCAGGGCTCTGTACACGGGATGCCCTGGAAGAACTATGAGCTAACATTCTTACGTTGATAAGGAGCATGCTTCTGGTTACTAATGACACAACACCCTCCCCGGTTTGGATCCATCCCCTTTCTCTGGGCTGCTCTGAATTTAAATACCAAGGACAAATTGTGCCCTAGTCCTGCCCTGGTGGCAGCTAATGATCTCATAATGATCTAATGATGTTATGTGTGATGTCCAGAATGTAGATGATATTTTATAGTATTCTGTGAACATTTCTTTACTCCTCCTGTTACAAATGTGACACTTGCAGTATGTACACCCCATTTATGACCCATATTCAGATTTGGGGGTTGGCAGACATACTAGAAAAGCCACAATACTTTATAGATCTTCTCTGTAACCTAAATTTGACTGGGGTCTCCGAGGACCTCTTCCACCATACTAGGTTGCAGCTTCCAGGCAGGTATCATCCCATCTGCCTTTGTTCTTCTGTTCTTCTCCCAGGAAGATATGAACACCTCTGCCTAGGCTGTGCACAGCTACTACCTTTACAAGGGCATTTGTGTCTCTCAGACCTAGTTATTATTTAACACATCATGGGAATCAATGACCAATGCAGTCAGCCAACAGGTCCAGAAACTATGTTTTTGAAATCACTGACAGACCACACAGGACACAGAGTTCCCAATGGAAATAACACACAGTTCTTTATTTTTTTATTTAATTTAATTCAATTTAATTTATTTTATTTTATTTCATTTTTAAAATGTATTTATTTATTGGACAAGGACTAGCCTTTGGAGACTTGTCCTTCTTAATGTGGTGAACACAGATATGCAGATGCAACTGGTCAGTTTTTTGCATTTTCCTAATTTGCATATTGGAATTATACAAATGTATGTATTTTTCAGTTTCACAAACAGAGGGAGTTGGAGAGTCATAACATAGATGGAGCATGTATACCATGGGTCAATGAACATTCAGTGATAGTTAAATTCCTTTAAGTTGCTCATATTTATTATTAGCCTGTGTATAATGTATTATTATCATATTCAGGGTGTGCTTATACTTGCAGCCCTAGACCCAGCTAGGTCAATCCATCTTCCCATACACACATATGCCATATCAATATCTCACTGAGCCATGACATATAAAGAATGTATTTAATAAACTTGTGCATTAGGTTTCAAATGAATCTCAATTTGTCCTAATGTTGGGGTGATCAGCGAGTTGAATCGCCATGTGACTGAATCATGAGACAAATGAAAGGAAGATTAGACAAGCTGTTTTATTTGTTTCATGTTATGTAGTTTTGTTGATTGATGAAAAAAATATTATTGATGGGGACAGCCACTAAATGTTGATTTTATTCGCAGAGCACGTGAGCAGTGGCCAATAGAAGGAAAAAGGGAGGAGCAGCAAAAAAATGATAATAATAAAAATAAATCTCTCTGTCTCTCTCTTGCTCTAACTATATATAAATACAGTGTCCCAAAAATGTATACACGCTTTACCAGCTGAAACTCACTTAATTTTCACTCCTTTTCAGGTTTAACTGATTTGAAATAATGTGTGAATCCACAGTAAGCTTTGTATACACATTATAACATCTGATAACTCACTTAAAGAGACACTATAGACACCAAAACAAAACCTGGAGTTTAGACCAAACCTCTGAATTCTCACTGCTCAATTCTCTGCTATTTAGGAGTCGAATCACTTTTGTTTCTGTTTATGGAATCCTAGCCATAGCTCACCTGGGTGTGATTCACACAGCCTGCATGAAAAAAATGGTATCACTTTCAATCAGATAATAGCTTACATTAAAAGTTTGTATCTCCTGCTCTGTAAATTGAACTTTAATTATATACAGGATGCTCCTGCAAGGTCTAGCAAGATATTAACATAACATGAGATAAGAAATTGTAAACTAAATAGGATTTGCAATAAAGGAATTGTAAACATTAGATTAATCTTTACAGGAAATGTTTAGAAAGTCGAATGAACAAACATAGCGTTTAACTGTGTGGGGATTGGCACTGTTTAATAGTTACAATTGGTCACTCACAGATTTGCGGAATTTTAAAAGCCTTGAGTGATATCTTTCAGTGTCCAGTATGCTGTCCCTCCTCACAGGTTCCTCACAGAGCAGAATGTATGTATCTCAAAAGAAAAAGATATATACACAAATGTAGTACACTTCCAGAGTTGGATAAAAAAGTATTTAATGACTTACATATCAGTATAAAATAAACGGCTTGTCACCATGCACGTCCTACGCGTTTCGTCCTGGATATGGACTTCCTCAGGGACTTAGTGCAGTAAAGTGCAGAAGTAAAAATAGCAGCATAAAACATATCCCCCCTCCCAGTCCTTATATACATCCCCAATTAGTCCGAAATGTTCGTCAGCTGGTTTTCAATTTTCGCGGCATGTATCCCAGTGGCGTCATCGCGTGTGCTGCGGTGTTTTTCCTAGTGACGTCATCACGTTCGGCGTGTGCGTTCCATCCTGCGTTTCACAGATCCGGAAGTGGGTCGCGGCCATTATAAATCTCTCGTTTTTAATGCATTGACTCAGAACATTTATATGTGGATAAAGGAGATCGGGATGGGGAGAAAAAAGAACAATTAAAAGAACTCTGGGTGGTACTACTCTAAATAGAAAAAGCCAAGATATATATTTTTCTACTGTGGTTAATATTCGTCATACAAACTGGGATTCCACAGTTTGTAAATACATCTCGCTATATAGATAAAATGTACAAAATATAATGGAAGAAAATAAAGATTCGTGTACATACATAGATTGACCGTTCTGCATATGTGTATATACAATTCTTAAGTTTCCATACTATTTAAAGTCTTATATAATGCCAAAGTTACCCATTCTTTAGTATACATTCGTTATACAATACAATACATTGGTCATACAGTGTTTGTTACCTATACATGTTATTGTGATTAGTGGGACCCATTCATATCACACTTCTGTCTCTTTCTACTCAAAGGTTCATAGAGTCCCACTAATCACAATAACATGTATAGGTAACAAACACTGTATGACCAATGTATTGCATTGTATAACGAATGTATACTAAAGAATGGGTAACTTTGGCATTATATAAGACTTTAAATAGTATGGAAACTTAAGAATTGTATATACACATATGCAGAACGGTCAATCTATGTATGTACACGAATCTTTATTTTCTTCCATTATATTTTGTACATTTTATCTATATAGCGAGATGTATTTACAAACTGTGGAATCCCAGTTTGTATGACGAATATTAACCACAGTAGAAAAATATATATCTTGGCTTTTTCTATTTAGAGTAGTACCACCCAGAGTTCTTTTAATTGTTCTTTTTTCTCCCCATCCCGATCTCCTTTATCCACATATAAATGTTCTGAGTCAATGCATTAAAAACGAGAGATTTATAATGGCCGCGACCCACTTCCGGATCTGTGAAACGCAGGATGGAACGCACACGCCGAACGTGATGACGTCACTAGGAAAAACACCGCAGCACACGCGATGACGCCACTGGGATACATGCCGCGAAAATTGAAAACCAGCTGACGAACATTTCGGACTAATTGGGGATGTATATAAGGACTGGGAGGGGGGATATGTTTTATGCTGCTATTTTTACTTCTGCACTTTACTGCACTAAGTCCCTGAGGAAGTCCATATCCAGGACGAAACGCGTAGGACGTGCATGGTGACAAGCCGTTTATTTTATACTGATATGTAAGTCATTAAATACTTTTTTATCCAACTCTGGAAGTGTACTACATTTGTGTATATATCTTTTTCTTTTGAGATACATACATTCTGCTCTGTGAGGAACCTGTGAGGAGGGACAGCATACTGGACACTGAAAGATATCACTCAAGGCTTTTAAAATTCCGCAAATCTGTGAGTGACCAATTGTAACTATTAAACAGTGCCAATCCCCACACAGTTAAACGCTATGTTTGTTCATTCTACTCATATTTAGCAGATTTTCCCCTATCTATGTGCATATATCTATTGAAGACAAGAGGAAGTCTTCGGGGAGTTATCGGGATACTTCACCTGAAACATTAAGGGAAGTCCTGGTTTGCTTTGTATCACATTATTGTTTATTCACTGGGTTGTGTTCGCATACATTGTTGTTCAATGTTTAGAAAGTCACATGCAGGATTTGCAATAAAGGAAGTGTAAACATTAGATGACTCTTTACAGGAAGTGTATAGAAAGTCACATGCAGGGAGGTATGACTAGGGCTGCATAAACAAAGTGATCTGATTCCTAAATGGGAGGGAATTGAGCAGTGAGGCTGCAGGGACATGATTTATACACCAACACATCTTTATTAAGCTAAAGTTATTTTTGTGACAATGGTGTCCATTTAATTAAAGAACAACCAGAGCAGAGAGGAGGACAGAGAATATGTGAAAACGGAGGAGGTAGATGATGTTCAAGAAATCCCACTCAGTAGAGGGACAGAACAACAATACGTAGTGGGGCCAAACCAGTTATTGTTATAGTTACATAGCTGAAAAGAGACTTGCGTCCATCAAGTTCAGCCTTCCTCACATTAGTTTTTTTTTCTGTTGATCCAAACGAAGGCAATATAAAAAAACAGTTTGAAGCACTTCCAATTTTGCAACAAACTAGGAAAAAAAAAATCCTTCTTGACCCCAGAATGGAAGTCAGATTAATCCTTAGATCAAGAAGCTATTACCCTACATTGAAAAATTACATCCTTGAATATTCTGTTTTTGCAAGTTTGCATCTAGTTGCTGTTTGAACATCTGTACAGACTCTGATAAGGCAAATAATTCCACATCCTTATTGTTCTTACAGTAAAAAAAAACCTTTTCTTTGCTTTAGATGAAATCTTCTTTCTTCCAGTCTAAATGAATGACCTCGTGTCCTATGTAAAGTCCCGTTTGTGAATAGATTTCCACATAATGGTTTGTATTGGCCCTGGATTTATTTGTATAATGTTATCATACGCCCTCTGAGGTGACGTTTTTCTAAACTAAAGAGGTTTAAATTTGTTAACCGTTCTTCATAGCTGAAATGTTCTATTCCTTTTATTAATTTTTTATCCCGCTCCTGCACTTTTTCTAGTGCCATAATATCCTTCTTTAGAACAGGTGCCCAAAATTGCACAACATATTCGAGATGTAGTCTAACCAGTGATTTATAAGGAGGCCAAATTATATTCTCCTCCCGACAATTAATGGCCTTTTTTCATGCATAACAATACATTACTGGCCTTAGCCACTGCTGATTGACATTTCACATTGTTGCATAGTTTGTTGTCAATAACAATTCCCAAGTCCTTTTCGTGTGTTGATATCCCTAATTCGCTTCCATTAAGGGTATACGTTGCTTGTGCATTCTTTATGCCGAAGTGCATAACTTTGCATTTTTCAACATTAAATTTCATCTGTCATTTGAGTGCACAGTCCCCAAGTCTATCTAAATCTGTCTGAAGCAAATTGATATCTTGCTCACATTGTATTATTTTACAGAGTTTTGTGTCATCTGCAAACACTGAAACATGACTTTCAATGCTTTTTTCAAGATAATTTATAAACATGTTAAATAGAAGGGGTCCCAGAACAGAACCTAAGGGACATCACTTGCCGCCTATGTCTAGCTTGAAAATTTACCATTAACGACAACTCTTTGTACTCTGTTTTTAAGCCAATGTTCTACCCAAGAACAAGCATTTTCACCTAGACCGATTTCTTTGAGTTTGAACACTAATCTATTGTGTGGAACTGTATCAAATGCCTTGGCAAAATCCAAATAGATCACATCCACTGCAACACCCTGATCTATACTTCTACTTACTTCTTCGTAGAATGCAATCAAGTTAGTTTGACTGACCTGTGCTTCATAAAACTGTGCTGATTTTTGCTGATAACCACGTTCTTCTCAATTAATTCTTGAATATTATCCCTTAATAAGCTTTCAAATACTTTTACAGCCACAGAAGTTAAGCTCATAGGTCTATAATTTCCAGGCAAGGATTTTGTAATTTCAATGATTTATTAAGGTGAGTATAAAAAGTTACAGTAGTATAATGAAGCGATATGGGTGAATGTGTGACTCGCAGGTCTTGAAGCAGTGGAATGGTAATGCAATGAAACATGAATGCAATAAACAATAATTCAAGCAAATCATAAAATGCTAGAACATATCAACTTGTTAGGTTATGAATCTTAGTAGCTGTATCAAAATACGACATGAGAAACTTGCATTTCTCTGAAGTACAGATCTAGTGTGGATCCTGGTTATAAAGAATTCCACCGGTATTCCCCGGTGGTCAGGTTGACTCTGTCTGGTATGGGTCGCCAGGTTCCCTTTAGCTCATGTAGTGGTTAACTACATGAGCGTGTCATCATGGGCGACTAACTCTAGGGTTTCAGGCAAATACGTAAAATTTGCCATGTGTTAGACATGATGTGGTCAGGTGTGTAATAATTGCCTGTGTGCATATCTCTGCTAACACCCTAATCTCCTGTTTTGCTTCAGGGCATGACTCCTGGGGTAATTCAGTAGGTCACCTGCTTCAAAGGTAGTAGCTCGCTTAACTGGGTCCACCTACTCCGGTCATGGCCACCCAGGCCGGTAGGGTTCCAGGCAAGGGTTTTGAACCCTTTTTGAATATGGGAAGAACATCTGCCTTCCTCCAATCCTCCGGAACACTTCCTGAAAGAAAAGAATCTTGAAAGATTAAAAACAGAGGTTCACTTATTTCTACACTTAGTTCTTTAAGTACTTGTACATGAATACAGTCAGGCCCTGGAGCTTTGTTTATATTAACCTTCTTTAGTTGCTGCAGCACCTTGTCTTGAGTTAGCCAATTACTATTTTTCTGCAAGTTTTTAGCAGCAATCATTTGCACATCTACTGTTTTGCCATGGGTTCTTCTTTAATACACTGCTCAAAAAAATAAAGGGAACACTTAAACAACACAATGTAGCTCCAAGTCAATCACACTTCTGTGAAATCAAACTGTCCACATAGGAAGCAAAACTGAGTGACAATCAATTTCACATGCTGTTGTGCAAATGGGATAGACAACATGCGTAAATTATAGGCAATTAGCAAGACACCCCCAATAAAGGAGTGGTTCTGCAGGTGGTGACCACAGACCACTTCTCAGTTCCTATGCTTTCTGGCTGATGTTTTGGTCACTTTTGAATGCTGGCGGTGCTTTCACTCTAGTGGTAGCATGAGACAGATTCTACAACCCACACAAGTGGCTCAGGTAGTGCAGCTCATGCAGAATGGCAAATCAATGCGAGCTGTGGCAAGAAGGTTTGCTGTGTCTGTCAACGTAGTGTCCAGAGCATGGAGGTGCTACCAGGAGACAGGCCAGTGCATCAGGAGACGTGGAGGAGGCCGTAGGAGGGCGACAACCCAGCAAAAGGACCGCTACCTCTGCCTTTGTGCAAGGAGGAACAGGAGGAGCACTGCCAGAGCCCTGCAAAATAACCTACAGCAGGCCACAAATGTGCATGTATCTGCTCAAACGGTCAGAAATAGACTCCATGAGGGTAGTATGAGGGCCCAACGTCCACAGGTGGGGGTTGTGCTTACAGCCCAACACCATGCAGGACGTTTGGCATTTACCAGAGAACACCAAGATTGGAAAATTCGCCACTGGCGCCCTGTGCTCTTCACAGATGAAAGCAGGTTCACACTGAGCACATGTGACAGACGTGACAGAGTCTGGAGACGCCGTGGAGAACGTTCTGCTGCCTGCAACATCCTCCAGCATGACCGGTTTGGCAGTGAGTCAGTAATGGTGTGGGGTGGCATTTCTTTTGGGGGGGCCGCACAGCCCTCCATGTGCTCGCCAGAGGTAGCCTGACTGCCATTAGGTACCGAGATGAGATCCTCAGATCCCTTGTGAGACCATATGCTGGTGCGGTTGGCCCTGGGTTCCTCCTAATGCAAGACAATGCTAGTCCTCATGTGGCTGGAGTGTGTCAGCAGTTCCTGCAAGATGAAGGCATTGATTCTATGGACTGGCCCGCCCGTTCCCCAGACCTGAATCCAATTGAGCACATCTGGGACATCATGTCTCGCTCCATCCACCAACATCACGTTGCACCACAGACTGTCCAGGAGTTGGCAGATGCTTTAGTCCAGGTCTGGGAGGAGATCCCTCAGGAGACCATCCACCACCTCATCAGGAGCATGCACAGGCATTGTAGGGAGGTCATACAGGTATGTGGAGCCCACACATACTACTGAGCCTCATTTTGACTTGTTTTAAGGACAGTACATCAAAGTTGGATCAGCCTGTAGTGTGTTTTTCCACTTTAATTTTGAGTGTAACTCCAAATCCAGACCTCCACGGGTTGAAGAATTTGATTTCCATTTTTTTTTTTTTTTTTTGTGTGATTTTGTTGTCAGCACATTCAACTATGTAAAGAACAAAGTATTTCAGAAGAATATTTAATTCATTCAGATCTAGGATGTGTTATTTTTGTGTTCCCTTTATTTTTTTGAGCAGTGCATAATGGATGAGAAATAGTTATATTCACTTGCTAACACCCCCATCCCAGTTTTTAGTGTACCTACACTTTCATTTTTTGTTTTTCTAGAATTTCTGTACTTAAAAAATGCTCTGGGGTTGGTTGTGCTCTCTTTGGCTATCATTTTTTCATTTTGAGGTTTATTAAATCTAATCGCCTTGTTGCACTCATTATTGGCTTCCTTATAACTTTTATAGGATGCCTCTGATTTGTCAGATTTAAAGGCTTTGAATGCCCTTTTCTTGTTTTTAATTTCTCGATTCACTTTCCCACTAAGCCACAATGGTTTCAAATTGTTTATTTTATATTTATTACCTTATGGTACATACTGAGAAATGTACCTTTCTAATATTTGTTAGAAGATGTTCCATTTATCCTCAGTGTTCTTTTCACTAAAGAGTTTCTGCCAGTCAATATACTGTGAAGCTGCCCTTAACCTATAGAAATTGGCCTTTTTAAAATTATATGTTTTAGTATACCCCATGTGTTTTTTGTTTTTTGTAGTTTATTTCAAATGACACTATATTGTTATCACTATTACCAAGTGTTAACCTACTTGAATGTTGTCAACAGATCAACATTGTTTGTTAGAACCAGGTCCAGACAAGCGTCCTTTCTAGTTGGTGCTTGTACAAGTTGTGACATGAAGGTGTCATTTAACAAGTTCAAAAGCCTAATTCCCTTTGCTGAACTGCTAGTCCCTCTGTCCCAATGTATGTCCGGGTAATTAAAGTCTCCAATAATTAAAGTGTTACCCAGATTTGCAGCTTTCTCAATTTTCTCAAACAGCTGTTGTTCCTCATTAATATTAACATTATGTGGTTTAAAACATATCCCAGGGGGCGGGGCCTGACTGCCATGGCAGAGAGTCACATCTTGCCTGAGCTCCTCTCTTACTCGAGCAAAAACAATATTTTATGCTACATCTAGCCCAAATTATCATTCACCCAACAACTCACTTGCATCCCAACCTGACTGCAATACACTGCAGAGGTGGGAAACGCGACAGAAGCTCCCCAGCAGCACAATCTGAGACATGTGGCCTAGAGCGTGACCGACAGGAGAGGCGGCCGACCTCCCAGACCGGAGTGATTAAACAGCCCTAATCGACATGCAAAAGCCCCGTGACCCCCCCCTTGGACCGGCGGTCCTCCCCTGGAAGGAATGTCTGCACTACTAGGTACAGGGGGAGAGACCACTGATGCAAGGAAATCATGTGAACTACCCAGCATGGCGGACGCCACGTGGCACCATGACCCTGTCGATGTACAAAATGACCTAACGACCAGACTCAATAGAATATTTGACAAATTCTGGCGGGACCTGGAGAAGAGGAGTCATCGCACCACCTCTGAGCAAATGCTAACATACACACCATCACAGCAGGTTGTAAGCCCACAGCAGACTCATGCAAGACGAACCACCTTGCCGGCACAAGCAAAGCCGCACCGGCGTCCGCCTAAGCGTCGGGAAAACGAAATACTCAGACCACGACGGCGAAGACTGAACAGGTCGCAACGGACTGCTCACCGCTCCATACCCCCTGCACTGGACACTGACGCGACCCCAATTGCGAGAATGTTCGGTCCCATGCACCGACGAGCACACAAGCCTGGAAAATCTGTCACGACCGCTTGCCGCTCTCACTCCCGACCGCGGCCTACTCCACGACAGATCCCTCAAGTCTCTCCCTTTCTGGGAAGCCAAGCACACAGCCAGCCAACGGACCCAGCCACAGACCAGATACGCGACTTATGCTTCAAATGACTAGGAGGGCGGTAAAGACTGGGACTGGTGGGGAGCTACCTTGCAGAATTTCAGCCACAGGCTTAGATTCGGGGTGGGATGAGACACCCGACCGCAGATAAAACCCTAGCAGAAGCAAACCACTTCTCACCCACCTCCTACTCAACAGGGATAAAATCTCACTAATAACCCCTAGGGTCACTAGCCTGTTATCCCCCTACCATGAGCACGCTTCACAATTTATTTTACACACATACTCACCATGTCTGATACAGCATAACACAACACTTCCCTCTTACTATAAAGCCTAGACATGATAGATCTCACCTGGACTCTAAACCATACTATAAAAAACGTGCTGTATATTCAAATGCCATATACATGTCACGCTATGTTCAATTTAATGTTTGTCACTGCTGTTGTGGCATTGACAGAATGTTTGTAAACCGTAAGCATGCAAAAATAAAGAATATAAAGTTGATTTCCCTTATTTTACCCCAAGCAGATATTTACCCATAAAGCTTACACATCTTCCTCATCACATTCCACTTGCTTAAGATCTGGCTTTAACTCATGGTTGACATACCTCACCACCTTTCCTGTTTGTTTCTGTCCTTCCTAAATAGTGTGTACCCATTTAGGTTAACTGCCCAGTTATGTGTCTCATCCCACCATATTTCAGTTATGCCTATTATGTCATAATGTTTAGTGTATGCTATTGCCGCTAGTTCCCCCATTTTGTTATTTGGGCTCCTTGCATTTGTAAGCATACATTTAACATTATCATCAGTCACTTGTACTTTTTGTGAGTTCTTATCAACTTTACATACCTTCTCTGTTCTGAGTTCGCCCCTCCCCTATCTCCACTCCCCTTATACTGAGCTAAAGCCCATCTCCTTTCTGTCCTATCTCCATTTTGTAGATTGCTATGACCCTCCCCCCCTACTACTAGTTTAAAATCTCCTCCAACCTTCTAGCCATCCTATCCCCCAGCACTGCAGACCCTCCCCCATTTAGGTGTAACCCACCACTGCTACAAAGGTTGTACCCAAGCGCAAAAATTGACCCAGTGCTCTAAAAACCGAAAACCCTCTCTCCTGCATCAAGACTTCAGCTGTAGTTATGTTATTTATTTTAAGAAGTCCTTTATGTGTGAAGAGTGTGTCTTCTTTTTTTATTTTACAAAAAGTGCAGATTTCAATAGAAATGTACACTTTTATAAATTAGCCTGGTTATACTCTTCCTAATCAGACAACAGGTCCTGCTACTTCCTGGTTTGGTTAGCTCAGTTGAACTAAACTCAAAAGAGCACCTTCCTTGCAAAGACTTCTTTGCAAGGCAGAGAAGACTGTGATTGTACAGTGTCAAGGCCCCCGGCTCACCGCGAGGCGCGGCCGCACCCGACCAGTGCAACCGTGCCGACTGACTGAGCTTACCTGCTCAGCGTCGAGTCTGGAACCGCTCTGCCAGATCCTCCTGGTGGCCTACCCTTAATCAATATGGCACTGACCACACGGTCGCGGCTATATATAGCCCCGCCCCCCCAGGCTTGCGACGTCGGTGAACACTCATGTTCTGTGGTCAGAGGTCACCCTCTGACCAATCAAAGCCAAAGGAGGGATATTTAAATCCCTGAAGTTCCCTGGTTTAATCCCCTGTCGTGATTTCCATTCCTGGTTCCCGAGACTGCGTTTTCTTGTCCTGTTTTTTATATTCCCTGTATTTTGACCTTGGCTATTCCTGACTATTTTGATTTCTGGTTTCCCTGACTTGGCTTGTTAAATTATATTGTGTATTTCTGGCTTCCTTGACCTCGACTATCCCTTGACCATTCTCTGTCTTTAACGTATTAGTCCGGTCATTTTAAGGACCGATTTACGTTCTATCCTTTTCTGTTCTGTCTATGTAGATGTTACATAGTTTTGCATGCTGGACCACACTAGCAGTCATGACAGACAGGCACAGAAAGTCTGGGCTGGAGAAAAAGGCAAGGGTTTGCAATGGCTAGAGACAAGAGATCAGCAGTTTTACAAGCAATTACTTTTACAAGTAATTTGTGAGTTTAAAAAAAAAAAATATATATATATATATATATATTTATTTGGGCGGTATAGTGTCCCTATAAGAAGGAACTTAATTAAAGGCACTTTCCAGGGAAGAGATTTTACTTACCTGGTTCCAGCGCCGGGAGCCTCGTGAAGCCGCGCCCCCTATTTCGTCAAAATGACGAAATAGGTGGGCGCAAGCAGGGAGCAATCAGACGCTTCCATTTGGAAGCGTCATTGCTCCCTTGTGCACATGCGCTCATACTTCAGAGGGCGGCATTCATGCCGCCCTCTGAAGTCCTGAGCGCACTACCGCGCATGCGCACGGTGTGCGCGGCCGCGAGCTGAGCTGAGTGACAGCTCAGCTCGCGGTCTTTGCCCGCCCCCCTCCTCTGCTGACAGGCTGGAGAGAGAAGGCGCGCACACAGTGCCTTCTCTCTCCTGAACACGTCAGACGTATTTTAATACGTCTGACGTGTACAGGGCCTTTTTAGGGCCCTGCGTGATAGGAAGTCCCTCTAGTGGCCGTCTGAGTGACGGCCACTGGAGGTATTCCTATCAATCAATGTAAGCACTGTATTTTCTCTGAAAATACAGTGTTTACATTAGATAATACCTGAACAACTACATTAATCTGTAGTTGTTCAGGTGACTATAGTGTCCCTTTAAATGTTTCCATTGAGTATACTGAAACTGTTCTTAAGGGATAGGTCAGGTGGCATTTATTCGCTTGAAATACAATAAAAGAAAGAATTGACAGGTAATTACAATTAGAGCACTTATTAGAAACAGGGTGGAATGATGATGGGGCTGGGATGGTATATGAACCTATCATATTTGTCTCCAAATTGTCAAATTAGACTGTAAGGTAGGTTGATGAAACACCTCTAAGAAATATAAAGATGCATCTTGCCAGGGCATGGAATGTATTGGGGTATTAATAAATTATAAGCACCAAAATAATCTTAACTCAACCAAGGGGTTTTGTTGCATAGATCATGCAACTGTAGTCACACCGCTTAATTCTCTGCCATGTAGAATTTCATTCACTTTGTGCAGCCCTAGCCACACTTCCCTGGCTGAGACTAGACTTGGGCGCTTCAGAAATTTTCGTTTCGTACGAATGTATTTGTACGAAAAAACAAATGTGTTTAATCAGAACCAAAATTCGTCCATTCTTCCATTCGTTTTCGTCTGAAATTCATTAGTTTTTTTTCGTTTCGGATAAACCCATTCGTTTATTTGGCATGATTTAATTGAACCAAATGAATTGAATACATCAAAATGAGACTCACACAATCTTCTTACACATTTCTTGAAAAAAAGTCTAGCATTTTTTTCAACATCCTTTAGTGCACATATTTGTTTTAACTTCTTTTATTGCACATTAATTTAAAATTCTCATCTCAAGCTCTGTTAGAAACCTACTCGAGCCAGCAATAGCCTCCTCTGTGGGATTAAAGCTCAGAGCAGGAGAAAATAACTAAACCAAATACACTTTGCTTGGAAGATCAGATTGACAATGAAACCATTTTTTTCATGTAGGCTTGGTCAGTCACTGTTATGGAAGCAATTTAACCCCTAAATGGCAGATAATTGGGCGGTGAAACTGCAGTGGCATGTATATATATGCAACAAATTACTTCATGACATATCCTTTTAGAGATGTCATGTTGGTCCAATTATAAATTTACCCCATGTGTATGCCTAAAAGCTTCTCCATTCCCCATTTATTTTCCCCTCATCCCCATCCCCTTGCATCTTTTATTCCCTTACATCCCCTCTTACTTTTTTAACATGTACAGTTATCAATTTCTGGATTTTATCAGTATGACAGTTGTGACTCTTAAAACTCAATAAAAATTATATACGGAGAGGATATGTTCCTTTCTATTGTATGTCGTTTCCTGCGACTTCTGCAGTACAGTCTACAGAAACCAGGAAGTGACAGCAATTTCTCAGCCAATCCTTGTTCTACAGTTTTCTAACAATTTTTTCATTGACAAATTGTTATAAAATTACACTAAATTAAAAAGTTGCACTTACTATGCCAGTGTACTTGCACATACACACAGTAATACAAGCATAATAAAATTACAAAATGTCCTTTAAGAAAAAAAATCTTAATTGTACCTAATCCAAAACAAGGTATAACCATGTACCCAAAATATGCTACCACCCCAGACTAGGAAATCTCTAGAGTAGCCAGGGGGATATGTGTGAATGGGGATGTCAGTAGTCTGATACTAAGGATTGAACAGCATATCTAATATCCCCTGTTCATGTTTTTGAAGTTGCTCTCTGTTCCTGCTTACCTACACACTAGCAGCAGAAACTTTAACCCCTTAAGGACACATGAAGGAAATATTCCGCCATGATTCCCTTTTATTTCTGAAGTTGTGTCCTTAAGGTTGTATCTCCATTTTTGTTATAGCACACAAAAAAATTAGAGAATGTAATAGATACATCAGTATGAGTTATGACAAAGTACACAGTTGTAGAACAACCACAGTAAATGGAGATACACACAATAGGAGAGTAAGAAAGATGGGAAACCAATCAAGGAAAAAAGAATTGAGAAGCGAAAAAGTGAAGTATAGAGGTGGAAATGTATAAGATCTAAAGAAATCAACAGGCATCAACAAAGATGGGACCTATAATAATAAGGCAAATTGAGAAACAAGGGTAGAGAGGCACAGGATCAGGGCAGTGCACTAGGCACACAGTGATGGATGTCAATGCAAAGGGCATCAAGAGGGAAATTCAATGAAAAGGCATGAATTCACACTCAGTCCTCAAAATGACTCAGGCTCCAGCAACTGATCCCAATAAAACCAGTGCAGCAATCATCTCCTATCCAGCGGAGGACCTAGAGAGAGCCCTGTTACTAAATTATTTTTGGTTCTCCTATACAGCAGTTGTGGCAAAAAGGCAGATCTCAACTGCAGTATAACTCCCACAACACCTTGACAGCTGTAGCTCTATCATTTGCCCATCACTGCAGGTTGTATTTGTGTGCAGTGTCTGTGTGTGAGGGTAGGCGTGTTTTTGCATAGAGTATTTGTGTGTGAATGTTTGTGTATTTCTGTATACACAGTGGTGTATTTTGTTATTGTGCTGCCCTAGGCATGACTAAACTCATTCACCCCTCATTCACCTCTTCTTGTCAAAACCGCACATCTTCCTGTTTAAGTCCCACCCCTTACTCTGTAAATCTCCGATCTTCTCCTTTAGGCTCCACCTTTTCACTGTGGTAGGTGATAGAATATCTCCCCCCACATCGTACACCAAGTACACTTGTTTATTGCTCATATAATGTTACTAAATGCATTTGTAAACCAAAAACATCTCTGGGATATCATTCAATAAAACTATATATTACATGAAAGAGAAAAACTATATAAAAAAAATCCAAGAATATATGGATTGTGTAAAAATCTTTGAGGTTAACAGGCAAGGAGATAATATTTATTTTTATGTTAGTTTATTAACACAGGACATAAGCGGAGCACATTCTGAAGAAATAGCTGTTAACTATGTTTTTTTATTTTTAATAATGAGACTATGAGTATTGCAGCTAACTAGGGGTGAACCTTTCACAGACACAGGCAGCACTCAGGAAGCACTGCATGTAGAAGTTGGTATTACCTCTCTTTCATCTATGGCACTTTATTCTGTTCACATGAGCATCAGTACCACCAAGCACCAGTATAAAAATTGCGCTACCCACAAAATGGCACGGCTGCTAGAGTTGCAGTATTGTGGGGGATCAATGGGTGGGATCAATAGGCATTTAAGGTCATGGGGGGGCATGCAAGTGGGCATGTCGGAGTGATATTGTTTGCCACCCAACTGGAAAATGCCACCCTAGGCAAATGCCTTGTTAGCCTCATGATAGATACAGCTCTGTGTATATAGCTGATGTTTGAATGCAGAGTAGCATTTATTGTAGTGTTGGTATTTGACTATAGGGATGTATTTGTGTGTAGTGTTGGTGTTTGAATGCAGTGGTGTATATGAATGCAGAGGTGTTTTTCTGTTTAAAGTTGGTGTTTGACTGCAGTGGTGTAGTGTCATTGTTTGAATGTAGCTGTGTGATTGTGTGTGATGTTGGTGTTTTTTCATGCAAGTGCATGTTCACATATACACATACATTGCCATACACACGTACAGATGCACTTTGCCTCACATAGAAACACACAAACACTGTCACACAAAGATACACACAGATACCCACACACATGCACACTGACACACACAGATTGATACATGTGAACAGATTCAACCAGTGTCATACATGCACAAATACAGATCCACTAACACTAACACATATATACACAACACACACATATAGATATACTAACTACCTCATGCTGTGTACACTTCAGATGTGTCCCCCAAGTCTCCCTGCAGTCTTGCCTTTTTTATTTTGCATCAGGAGCCTCTGTCTATGCCAGTCTGCCCAAGAAGGGCCCATGGCACCAGTGACAGCAATGGCACTGACAGGCCCCTGACCAATCCACACCTAAATTCCGATATCAATTAAACTCAAATTGATACACTATAACCTTAACTACCTTCTAAACCAAACATTAAAACAACTTTGTTATTGTGCTGCAGTGAGGATGAGCTTTTAAGAACACACAGCTGTTGTAGTAACACTCAAATGGTCCAAGACAATTCACAGTCTCTGTTTTAATGGAGATGTTTTGACACTAATTACTGCAATGTAATTACACCCAACTTGTCTTGTTGCAACTACTTGTTTTTTTAGTCTACCTATTATAAAGCTCTTTAGAATATGTCAATGTTTTATTTATAATAATATATGCACTTACACACATAAGATAAGTCCCAATAATATTACATCGCTTTTATCTACATGAGCTTGCAAAATAAATATTCAATTATATTTGTTTTTTGAACACTTTTTTAACACTATCATGGTAATCGATTGGTGGAAACCAAAGTGCCACTTACTATTTAATTTTATCTGAGTTTGAGGCAAAAATAAGCAGTACACTTTGATGTATTTTGCAAAAACATGTTTATTCTTCCACAACAATACAAACACAACTGCAACATATACATGCAATTTATCATTATTATAATAAAGTGATTTGCCACAAGCATCAAAACTTTTACCTTAATACCAACTCATCAATAACAAGTCATTATTTCTATCTTCCATAAATTTTAATTAAGAAAAAAACAAATATCTATGCTACAAATGCCCTTTTGTTTACTAGAAAAGAAACATAATTTCATATGAAATATCTAGGTATCGAAACATATTTTAATTTGTCAAATGCCTGTCATGAATTTCAGTGTTTTTCCTGCATTGTTCATGCACATTATTATATTGGTAGATGCCAATTACAACCTCCACAACCATCACTGGACACAATTGTAACAAGAACGTAGTGTTAAACCAGCGGGTTAGGACAACTTTTAAGAAAAAATAAGGATAGAAAGGCAAAGCTAGTAGCACATCATGGGTGTACTTTTAGACCAAGGCATAATGCCAGTTCAGATTTCTGGATCTTGCCATCTCTGTTGACATCACAGTGGTTCAGGAGAATCTTACGGAACTTATCGAGGTCGACACCACTGATGCTTGGCTGAAGGAAGAGAAACAAACATATATATTTACATGACCTAGTCTGTATTTAGAATGAATGTAAAAAATACACAGGTTTCATTGATTCATTCCTTTTATTCTAGTAATTGTAAAGCAATTTTATTTAAAAAAAAGTATACAAAAAGCAGAAAAACATTTGGAGTTACTTTTTTCTCCTTGCGGTCTGTTTAACAACCCTACAGAGTGCAGCTTAATCACTTAGTACAATGCAGTGTGTGCAGTGGGAAAAGGCACATATCCTGCTCTACAAATCCCCATCCAGATTTACAATGCTCAACAACAAGCAGGGTATAGAAATATGAACTGACTTCATGGATGGAGAGCAAAGAGCAATGTGGAGATCATTGTAGGATAAGATTGTGAGTTCCTGGTCTAGTCTACCCGATATATGGCCTTGCTACTTCTAGTAACTAAATAAAAAATACTCTGAAATGACATCAATTTTAAGAACCACAAAATATACACTAATTGTGGAGTGAAAGACACTGAAGGCAATTTCAAGCTAAAACATCAAACACATGTAAATCATGACATAGGTGTTGTGGGGGGGGGGGGGGGGGGGGGATGCAGAGGCTTTGGAGGCTAAAGATCACAACATGATACTCTTTATTGCCAGATATTTACAGATAATGGATCAAGCAAGAGCATATTAGTGTTTTATATATTTTACTTTTAAAGTAGGCAACTGCTTCTCCATGTAGTTGTATGATAGAAAAAAAAAAGATCAATAGTATAGTGCTTTTCAAAACTACAAGGGGGAGGGGGTGCTGGGGGAAACCTTTTAGTTTTTTAGTTATGTAAAATCACAATTACCCTAATACGGTCAATCACTAGATTCTTTGCTGCACACCCCATTATTAGTTAATTGTACACTAGAGGTACCCAGATCACTTCATCTCATTGACGTAGTCCCTGTCTCCCCTTAACCCTTGATAACTTCACCTATAGTGGCTGTCTTCTAGATAGCCAATGGAGGCCCTTCCTGGTACTTTATGCAGTTCAACTTGCTCTGTGTTGCTTTGGGCTTATCCCCCGGGTGTTTTTGGAACCAATCAATGCCCCTGATTGTTAATAATTGTCTCAATGTATTTCAAATTTTTTATGTGACAATCTTTATTGTCAATTTTTTTTCCCATTAAAGTTGATGACTGTGAACTTTTTTAAATGTCATCCATGTGGTTAATATTCACAACAAGGTCAGTGTCACATTTCTCTATATTTCTTCATTCCAAAAGAATATAAAAGCTACTTTTATCTTCATTGCATTGTAAGTGATCTGTAACACATTGCATTATATGATGTACTTTTACAGTAGATACCTAAAACAAATGACTGGAGTTGGCACCAGGGCAACAAAGACCGGGAGACAGTCTGGATTATTCCATAAACTCTGACAGGGTTATTTACCAAAGTGAGAACTCAAAGTGAATTCAAAGTGAATTTTAAATTCAAGGCCATAGTAGCCGAACTGAAAGCATTGCTGACTTAGAGACGTTTTCCAGTTCAGCTATTTTGACCTTACATTTAAGATTTCCTTTGAATTCCCCTTGAATTCTTACATTAGTGTGTATATTTGAGAATGAAAATCTGAATTGCAAGATTTAAGATGCAATAACAAACAAAACTAATTTATTTTACTCAGACATGAAAGCACACAGTCAACTTTTCAATGACATTACCAAACATTTCATAAAATATCAGGGTAATGGTGTTGAAACTAAACCTGAGGATTCGGATTCTAATTTTGTCCAAATTTGGGCATATCTACTGTTCACCTGACTAATGTTTCTCCCAAGTACAATGCAGGCTTAAAACCAACCAAGCCAACAACAAGGCGATGTCTAAACACGTTTGGATGCTTTGTTGCTTTGGTTGCATTCCTTATGTAAAGCATTAAATAGTTTGGGGTTATTTCTCCCCCAACCAACATTTTATAGGAAAGTTAGCAGATGATCAGAAATATGAAGGGTGTTGGGGTACAGTAAAAAAAAAAAAAAGAAAAGCAGCATGTATTGCAATCTATAAATGATTTATTTTATTTTTTTAAAGGGGGATAGTAAAAAAGAAAGTGTTTATAACAAACAATTAACATTTGATTTCAGGTTAGTTTGGTTCCGTTCCAAAAGTGCAGACCTATCCCTCCTGAAGTTAAATTTAAAGGATTAAGGGTGTAATCCCACGGAAATTCCCACTCGATTGCTCCATTTATTGGTAATTTTTCACCAAGAAAATCTTTTTAAGTAGCATACTGAACAAAAGGATATTAGGTCACAACATACATTATATTCCATAGAGATGATCTACATATATTCTTACTCGGTGCTTGAGTCACTCAGTTATTTTGGACCCGATTTGCCACATTTTTTCCATCACTAGCTTGTTCACACCCCATTCTCCTCCCCCCCCCCCCCAACCCTCCTCCCCTCACACACAGTTTCCTCTTTTTTCTTTTCTTTTAGAAATTATACTTTTAATTCAAAGTTAAACATAAAGAAAAGTAGTTCCTACTTTTCCTTATGTATAGCCTGAAGGTTGACAAAAGTTGACAAAGGGTAGAGCTTTATTAATGCTCAATGGTCTTTGCCATAGGCTATACTATGCTCCATTCAGCATCCTGTCACGTTAGGGAGTCGAGCATCAATCCCACTTTATTTTGATTATCGTGGGTTCGCAAGACTCAACAAAGGTCCTTAGGAGGCAATGCGTGTGCACGTCATTTGACATGCACGACCATGAAAGAGCAAAACATGGAATTCTCAATACCACCATCATAGAAACACAAAGATTGAGAAGACTCGGCTGGACTGGCACAAAATTAGAAATGGTAAGCTGCATCGGTCATGGGACCTGAAATGGTTGTGAGTGGGTTGGGAGGCTATAAGTTGATGGTCAAGAAAGACCCCCTAACTTCTAAATAAAGTACATGCTGTCCCCTAGCCATTAATTTACAAGGGGCATGTATGTAAATAAAAAAAAAATATTTGTATATTTGTATGTAAATCAAAATGTAAAACAAAAACTAGATACAGTACCTTGTTGTTGATCCAGCAATAATTGTCATCCAGCCAAGACTCGTGATCCCCATCCTACTGGGATTGTTCAAGACTTGGCTGGGGCTGGATCAGCAACAAGGTAGGGTTTACACCGTCCTCCTACTCCTACTCCTCTTCCTCCCCTTCTAGTTCTAGTAGATGGAGAGGGGCAGAGCAGGGGGTGGAGTCATATGAGCATGTCATATGACTCCAGGGCATCTGCTGGCTAACTTAAATTTCAGCTCCTCCTCACAAGATATATGGGGACATGAAGACAATCACATCTACTCACAAAATATTGACAAGTAGTCCTTTCATTGATTTATCGACTTATTTTTCAAATATCAAAAACACAATACTGCACAACCAATGTATTTAGTTATTTATATATTTTAATTTGCATTTTTGCCATGATGAAACTTTTATATTACATATAAATTAGTGTAAGGATTCTTTGTAGGGTTAGTGTAAGGGTTACTGTATTAAGTTAGTGTAGGGTTTTAGGGTGAGGGGTAGTGCAAGCAGTGGCGTACACACAACCCATGGGGCCCCGGTGCGAAAACTGATCCGTGGGCCCTACCCCCCCGCGCGCTTACTCTGCGCGAACTGGCGGTGGGCACCTGGTCAGAGGGGTCACAGGGCTGCAACCCCTGCGACCGCGGTATGTACACCAGTGCATGCAGATAGACCTACACTTAAAGGACCACTACGGACACCCAGATCACATCAGCTCAATGAAGTGGTCTGGGTGCCAGGTCCCTCTAGTTTTAACCGTGCAGCTGAAAACATTGCAGTTTCAGAAAAACTGCTATGTTTCACTGAGGGTTAATCCAGCCTCTAGTGGCTGTCTCATTGACAGCCGCTAGAGGAGCTTCTGCGATTCTCACTGTGAAAATCACAGTGAGAAGACGCTGAACGTCCATAGGAAAGCATTGAGTAATGCTTTCCTAAGGGCAGTTTTCATGTGCATTCGGAACTGAGTGGCGGAGAGATCCCCAGCGCCAAGGGTGTCCGGCGCTGGAGAAAGGTAAGTGCTTAAGACATACACACTCTCATGAACAGACGCATACACACTAGCTAACAGACACACACACTCAGTGACAGACATACACACTCACTTACTTACAAAACAAACACTCACTAACAGACACACACAGTAACACACTCACTGACACACTAACCCTAACACACACTCTAACACTAACAGACACACACACACTCTCTAACACACACACTAACACACACACACTCTAACACTAACAGACACACACTCTAACACTAACACACACACACTCACGAACACACACACACACACACACACACTCACTAAAACTAACAGACACACACACTCTCTAACACACACACACACACACTATAACACTAACAGACACACACTCTAACACTAACACACACACACACTCACTAACACACACTCACTAACACTAACAGACACACACACTCTCTAACACACTAACACACACACTCACTCACTAACACACACGCACTCACTAACACTCACACACACACTCACTAACACACACACACTCACTAACACTTACTAACACACACACACTCACTCACTAACACTCACACACTCACTAACACACACACACACTCACTAACACTTACTAACACACACACACACTCACTCACTAACACTCTCACACACACACTCACTAACACACACACTCACTAACACACACACACTCACTAACACTTATTAACACTCACACACACACTCACTAACACACACACTCACTAACACACACACTCACACACTCACTAACACTGACACACACACTAACACTAACACACACTTTTTTTTTAATTTAATCCCCCCAGCCTCCCTACCTTTAGAAGTGCTGAGGGGATTCCCTGGGGTCCAGTGATGGTGGTGCTGCTGGACGGGTCATCTGGCTGGCGGGTGCGCGAGGGAGCACTTTCCCCTGAGTGCTCCCTCTCAGCTCTCGCGCGCCCGCCAGCCCGGTGATACCACGGCCAGCCTCTGGGGGCCCTGAGGTGGCCAACTCCTGGTGGCCACAGGGGGTACATACCGGGTCGCAGGGCGGCCGGGCCCCCTGGTGGGCCGGGCCCGGTCGCAGCCGCGACCCCTGCGACCCTGGTATGTACGCCACTGAGTGCAAGTATTAAGGTAGTGTAGGGTTTAAGGGATAGGGATAGTGTAAGTATTTGGGTAGCAAAGGGATAAAGTACTAGGTTTAGGACCAACTGAGCAGTAGCAAGCCCATTAACTACTAGCCAGTTAATGAAAAGTATTTGTGGTGAAACTGTCATGACTCAACTTGCTTCCCACCTGGTGGACAGCCCTGGCTAGGCTCTGCAAAAACAAGTTGCCTACAGGAATACCTATAGTTAGCTAGCACTGAGCCATAGGCGTGCGCACGGGGTGTGCCAGGGCACACCCTAATCCACGTGGCCCACGCGGTGTGCCTCCATGAGCCGGTGAGGTAGACTTTTGAGCAGGAGAAGACCTGGTGAGCTCTTGCCAGCAGCTCTGCTGGGTTCCTCTCGCGAGGACAGAGTGTTGCCGCTGTGCAGGCTAGAGTTCACTCACACTAGGACTACCAGGGATCAGGGATGGCAGCAAGTATCCCCCTCCCATGCAAAAGGTAAGAAGGGAGCGGGGGTATAATCCCTCCAAACAAATTTACACACAGCACCCACACACAGCACCCTTACATACACACACACAGCACCCTCCCACACACACACACACCAGTGTATGTATGGGTGTGTGTGTATATATATATATATATATATATATATAATTATAATTATATAAATACACACATACATATACACGTGGCGTGTGTGTTTGTGGTTTAGGGTGCACACCCTTATGCAATAGGCTGCGCATGCCTATGCACTGAGCCCTGAAATAGCCAATGGGCCTCCTGCGTACTTCTGTTAAGGAAAACGGTAACCCCATATTTTGCTGGACTACTGATGACTTAATGATAAGACTATGAGTGATACCTATCTCATGCCCTGAGTAGATGAGCTCCTTAACCAGTTAGCTGCAGGACACTATGTCTCAACACTATGTAATCTGTGTAAGAAGTACCGGAATCTCTGGTTCCAGAAGCAGGTCCCAAGTCTGCATTTATCACCCGTTCGGCTTGTACCACTTCAAGATAATGCCGTTTGAGATGAAGTTGTTTACAGGATTTTAACGGTGTATACTTAGATGACATTGCCATATTCAGCAAGACTAGGACAGAATACCTACAGTATGTGGCACAAGTATTAGAAGCAGAATCCAAAAATAGGGAACAGTACCTACCAATCAGGGTGCCAAAGCTCCGACTGGAAGAGAGAGAGGTTCGAGCACATCCTTTGAAATTATGTCCTTTTGTTTAGGTGGCCAAAGTCAACACAGCAACGTTTCAACCACTACAACAAGCAAGACCATTGTAGTTGACAAAAAGTTGCTGTGTTTACTTTGAACACGTGAATAAAGGGACACAGTTTAGAAGGACGTGCTGCAATTCCTTTTCTTTGTTTGGAAGTATGACACTCAGAACTGACAAATGCGATTTGTGCTTGGCTTAAGTGCAGTACGTAGGGTATCAGGTGGGCTTTAGGAAACAGTGGTCAGAAACAGCTAAAATATAACTTATAGTGATCAGATAAATCAGTATAAATGTTTAATTAAATTTTTATTTTACTTATTCATCAATTTTGTAAAATGTTTACTTACATTTATTTCATTACAGTGATTTAAACTATAACTTACCTTCACAAGTTCCATCATATCCTTGACAAATCCATCCACTTCAGGGCCTTCCAGATCTCCTGTTTTACTCTGAAAATGCCAAATATTGGTGTTCAGATATAAATCAAAACAATTTTACAAATGTAGAAATCAGACAATTTCATATTAAAAATAGCTAAAATAGCCGATTTAGGAAAATTACCACTTTGCAATTTTGATTTTAATTTGAATTAATTTATGTATGTTTGGTATGCTTTGATTTTGATATATCATATGTAGGGTGTGAGTTGTTTATGATGCTTCTTTAATAAACTACATTCAGAATATGCTTTTTTATAATAAGCTTTATATATTTATGTATGTTATGATATGTATATATATCAATATATTTTTCTCTTTATACAGAAAATACAGGGAAGGCAAGAAAGGGGGAGGGGTGGCCCTGTATGTGAAGGATAGCATAAAATCTAGCCTAATAAAAGTTAGTGAGGTGAACATAGAGTCCGTTTGGGTTACGTTAGAATTTGGTAATCACACAGTAACTCGTGTATGTGTGATTTATAGGCCCCCAGGCCAAATAGAACAGTTAGATAATCTATTAGTTGAGGAAATAGCTAAAATGACAATAAAGGGGGAAGTTATCACCATGGGTGCCTTTAATCTTCCTGATGTGAACTGGAAAACCAAAATAGCTGCTTGTGCCAGGAGCACACATATTCTAAACTCCCTACTGGGATTGTCTCTAAAACAAGTCGTTGAGGAGCCAACTCGTAAAGAGGCCATACTAGATTTAGTGTTAACAAATGGAGATTTGTTATCAGATATTACTGTAGGTGAAAGTTTGGGATCCAGTGATCATCAGTCAGTGTGGTTTAATATAAGAACAGTGACTGAGTCACTCCACACAAAAACAAAAGTTTTATACTTTAGAAAAACAGACTTTTCTAAAATTAGAATATGTGTAAAGGAGTCATTATCAGACTGGAGCAGTTTAAATGGAGTCCAAGAGAAATAGGATTATTTAAAAGTTGCTGAAGGCAACAGAAAATTGCATTAGGCTTGTCAGGAAAAGCAAAAAATTTAAGAAACCACAGTGGTACTCCGCAGATGTGGCCAAACTAATTAGCATTTAGGCAGAAAGAGACTAAGCAAGTTATAAGAGTTTTGGAATTACACACAGAAGACAAAATAGCACAGTCAGTAAAAGAAGGGGACACAACATTTTTATAGATACATAAATGAGAAAAGGAAAGTAAAACAAGGATTAGTTAGTTAGGAAGGTATGTAGAAGAGGACAAAGGTCTAGCTGACTGCCTCAATGAATATTTTTGTTCAGTATTTACAGATGAAAATTAAGGCAAGGGGCCTCAGGTAGGAAAAAGGAAAAATTTGTTATTTGTAACATTTGAGTTTACAGAGAAAGAGGTTCTATTTCAACTGTCAAAAGTAATGACAAAATAAGTCAATAGAGCCTGATGGAATACACCCAGTTATTAAAAGAGCTTAGTTGTGTACTAGCAAAACCATTAACAAATTTAATTAACCAATCATTGTTAACAGGTGTAGTCCCAGAAGATTGGCACCAATGTTGTGCCCATTCACATAAAAGGTAATAGGGAGGAGTCGGGCAACTATAGGCCAGTAAGCCTTACTTCAGTAGTTGGGAAAGTAATGGAACCATGTTAATAGGATTGTTGAACATCTAAAAACACATGGATTTAAAGATCAGAGACAACACGGGTTTACTTCAGGGAGATCATGCCAAACTAATCTTATTGATTTTTTTGATTGGGTAACTAAAATAATAGATATGTAACATGGTTGATTTTTCAGGAGGGATAAGCCAAATGGCAAATGATTTAGGTAAACTAGAAAAATGGTCAGAGTTGCGGCAGCTGACATTTAATGTGGATAAGTGCAAGATAATGCATCTTGGACGTAAAAACCCAAGGGCAGAGTATGGAATATTTGATAGAGTCCTAAGCTCAACATCTGAGGAAATAGATTTAGGGGTAATTATTTCAGATTACTTAAAGGTAGGCAGACAATGTAATAGAGCAGCAGGAAATACTGGCAGAATGCTTGGTTGTATGGGGAGAGGTAGTAGCAGTAGAAAGAGTGAAGTGATCATGCCATTGTACAGAACACTGGTGAGATCTCACTTGGAGTATTGTACGCAGTACTGGAGACCATATCTCCTGAAGGATATTGATACTTTAGAGAGAGTTCAGAGAAGGGCTACTAAACTGATTCATGGATTGCAGGATAAAACTTTTAAGGAAATGTTAAAAGCTGCTATAACACCAAGTGCAGTCTTTCCCCAATACACAAAACAAACGTACAAAATAGCCAATATGGTGTAGTGCTAAATATATGAAGGAAAGAAAAAACAGTATATACCTTAAAACAATATACAAAAGTAGTGATGGTATCTGTAACGTGATACCTAAAAAGGAATTAAAATTCCAATAGTGTAAAATGTTATGGAAACCACCAATTAATGTAGAATATGCATGGAACAACTCCTAATTTTTTTGAGCTATAAACCTAGCTCAAGTATACACCACAGGTAGGTCCGTTAAGGCAACCTTCCCCTTCTTTGTGTAGAGTTTTCTCTTGTCTCCTGTGTTCAAAAAAAGTGGAGCCGTCTAATTTGGCTCAAATCAATCGTAGTGTGTAGTTTGGGACACAGAGGGGTCAATAATTTACAAAGCATTCTAACTTCCGTTTTTTAATTCCTTTTTAGGTATCATGTTACAGATACCATCACTACTTTTGTATATTGTTTTAAGGTATATACTGTTTTTTCTTTCCTTCATATATATAGTGCTACACCATATTGGCTATTTTGTAACTTTAAGAGCTCCCTCACAGTCTCGGCATTTATTTAAAGACTCAGCTTGCTGACTGTGGCACTTGAAGTAATTACCGAGGAGCCCTAATGGAACTCTAAAAGTGATCTGCATTGTCAGATATTTTTTACTGGCAGACATTTATTTATTACCCCATAAATATCCTCACAGCAACCAATAGAGATGCAAACCACAATGCTCCCAATGAACTGAGGTAGCACAGGTCTGAGAGGAAGATCTCTTGATCTCCCTGCTGGCCCAAACAGGGCCACCTCCCAGTCAGAGCCAGAGATTCTGAACAGGATTTTACCAGCACAGCCGATATTTGAGACTGCCTGGCTGATGCCGGTATTGCAAAAATATTATCAATACAAATGCTGGTATTTTTTGCTGATCGAGATTCGACTGCAATACTGGCGCCGATCAATAGGAGAGAGGCAGAGATAGAAAGTAATATCATCTCCCTGCCTCTCTTTATTGACTGAATCCACATGGGAGCAGCACAACAACTTTTGCCAGCAGCTCCCAGCCTGCAGATCAGGTAAGTGAGTGATGAGAGGAGAGAAGTGGGAGGACAGACTGCAAGAAGACACACTGGGAGACAAGGAGAGACACAAGTGGTGGTTAACAGGTGGAGAGAGACACAGATCATGGAGGTTAGCAGGTGGATAGACACAGAACAAGTTAGCAAGTGGAGAGACACACAAATTATGGAGGTTAACAGATGGAGAGAGACACAGTTCATGTGGGTTAAACGATGGAGAGAGACACAGATCATGAGGGTTAACAAATGGAAAGAGAGACACAGGTCATGGGTGTTAACAGGTAGAGAGAGAAACAGATGGGGATTAGCAGGTGGACAGAGACATAGATGGGGTTAACAGGTGGAGAGAGACAGATCATGGTGGTTAAAAGATGGAGAGAGACACAGTTCATGGTGGTTAAAAGATGGAGAGAGACACAGTTCATGGTGGTTAAAAGATGGAGAGAGACACGGCAGGGGGATTAATAAGTGGAGAAGCACAGATGGGGATTAACAGGTGGAGAGAGACACAGATCATGACACAGATCATGGAGATTAATAGGTGGAGAAAAACAGGTGGAGAGATGCATATGGTGATATACAGATGGAAAGACACACAGATTATGGGGTTTAACAGGTGGAGACAGAGACAGATCAAGGAGCTTAACGGGTGGAAAGAGACAGAGATCATGGGGGTTAACAGGTGGAGAGACACAAATGGGAGTTAACGGGGGAGAGGGGCTTAACGGGTAGAGAGAGACACAGATGGGGTTAAGAGGAGTATAGAGACACAGATGAGGGTTAACAGGAGGAGAGACACATATAAGGGTTAACAGGGGGAAAGAAACATGAGTGTGGATTAACAGGTAGTCAGATGTTGTTAGCAGAAGGAGAGACACAGATGGGGATTTTGACTGTATGAGAGATACAGATGGGCGTTGAACAGTATGAGAGACAAGGTTTGGACAGGTGAAAAGGCACAGATGTAGGTTTGCACAGGATGAGAGAGACAGATCAGAAGAAAACCTTCCAGCCTATTGAGTGACAGCAAGAGGCTTTTGGTATCCACTTGATAAAGTGCTGATTTCTATAGAAATCTGCAGTTTTATAAACTTGTTTTTAAAAAATTACAGCCTCCAGACACATAAAGCAGATGAATTGCTTTATGTGTCTGTAGTGTGTCCATAACATGCCTTATAAAATGTACCCCTAGATTCTTAAATACATAAATGCATTCACACAAAGCAACATCAAAAACAAATTTCAAGCTGTAACTAGTCATACTAGGACTATAGCACAACTGGAGATTTTTTTTTTCCAAATCTACTACTTTGGTCTTAACTTTCTAGCTGGGTTTGAATTTTCGACACTAAATCTTTTGTTTAGGGTATAAACCACAGAGGCGTATTCATTACACTGTGAAATGTAGTACATTGAAATATTGATTGTAAATTATAGACAAATAATTGATTTGATAAAATTCTCCAGCTTGGCTATTTGATCCAACATTTGGTAATTCAGATTGTAATTCATTTGGTATTTAGTGAATAAAACCCTGTGTATTTGAATCTATTGTCTATGACGCAAACAGGGATGTGATGCAGACAGGCTTCTGGTAGGTCTATTGACTGACCAGTCAGAAGGGCAGTCCAATCTCCCCAAACTGCAAAGTGATCCCTCTACACAGCAGAATAAAACAGTAAGCATTTTCCTCTCTCGAAATGTGTACTCTTATGTCACTCCTTATTTACATACTGTGTTGTCACGCATATATAGTCAATAATGTAAATTAGCCTGGCTGGTATTTTCTTCCAAGAAAAGTGGCAACCCTAGGCCCGCCTATTGAAAATTCTGGCTCCGAATATGGTGTGATATGCTATGTTTATGCAAGCCAAATATATTGCACATTTTTAAAATATAGGCTCTATTTCCGAAATCAGCATACTTACAACATCATAGTGTGCAAATATTGTTTCAAAATCTCTCTTTCTTTCATCTTGACTGCTCGCCTAGATAAAAACATTTAAAAAAAACCAGAGAGGAGTATAAGAATTTATAGACTGTACAATTGCTTATTATACAGTAGTTGTATGGCCCAAAATACCAGTATTTTAGAACTTCTCCAATACAGCTATTTTAACAGATAGAGAAAGATAGAGTTAGCCAATTAGTTTCAACAATTTTGACAGATGCACATGTAACAAAAACGTATCACCAGTGTTAATGTAATCACTGTACTGTCTATAAGAAATAGTTTACAATTTGTGATCTACATAAGAGCTGTCCAATTGAATTCTATAAGTCCCTAGTCTGAGCACTCTATAGGTTGCACTATATCATTGATTTACACTGTAACGGTAAACAATTTAGCTTATGACCCCCAGTTGGATTGATTGGAAAAGTGAATGCTTGTAATGTTATACAATCACCCTGTTTCCAAAACTGTCCCTCAACTGAGTAATCCAGCTAGCAATCTCAACTCCAAGGAAAACATTCTAAATCAAGATTCTGGACATTTTCTAATCTGAACAACTTTAGCTTTTATTGCACTTTGCTTAATGGTTTCTTCAAAAGTCAAGGGATACGTAATGTCCTGTTGCTTGCTACATAAATGAGTGCATAAAGTGCTATTTATTAGAAAATAATTCGAGGTAATTATAATTACTCTAAAATGACCTAACCAAACCACACAATTCCATTTCTTAGATTGGTTAACTCGCAATTTATTTGTTTGTCCTCACTGCTTTGAACTTGTCAATGAGTGATGTTGATGGAACCAACAAAGAAACATTATTTGGGATAATTCTCTGCAGAATATGTTCCCAATATAATTTTGAAGAAAAAAACTAGAGAGCATTTTTCAGTCTAGAAGTGTAGTAAATAATAAATAGCACTCCAGATGTGTAACTACATCTCCCGCGATGCTTTGGTAGATCAGCTTCTAAATTAAGTTTGACCTGGGTTTGAATTTAGTCTACTTGGGATTTTTCATCATGGGGAACCTCAGAAAACAAGATAGGGAGAGTGAGATGCAGGAATGACTAGACAAATGGTCTCTTATAATAATAATAACAATATTAATAATAATAATAATAACAAAAGTAATAATGTGATCTTAGAATGATGCATTTCTCAGTGTATCATCTATGACAAATCTGTTGAATAATGACTGGTCCATCATTTTGCATTGATGCATTGGGGATTTTCTGGTGGTAATTATCATACTTATAATTACAGACACTAGTTCTAGTGCAGGGGTAGGTAGCCTTTGGCACTCCAGATGTTATGGACTACATCTCCCATAATGCTCTTAAAGCCATGCTATCAGGGGAGATGTGATCCACAGAATCTGGAGTGGTGAAGGTTGCCCACCTCTGTTCGAGTTCGATCGTGCTCTTTTTGTCATAAAAAAAACATTTCTAACAAACCTGTTGAAAACACATTTTTTGTTCTCTAATGAAAATTCAACAGAGGATTGGAACAGATAGCACAGTAAAAGGTCACTTTTTTCTATTTTGCTAAACTTTAGATTGGGAGCATGGACTGCTTAAACTAAAACTTTTAGCTGTGACTGCTTGTAGTCATGCAGGTCTACACTCCAAGGTGTCCTAGATACGTGTCTGTATTCACTAATGAGCAATCTAACCTTGCTTCTAGTGCAAATATAAACACCCCGTGCTCTGCTTTTCTGTCTCTGGGAAACATATTTGTTTACAAAGTAAGCCATGCAGATAGGACACTGTGCACTTTAACCAATATCTTTCAGATTTCCGCAGCAAACACTGCTGTCTTTAGTAGGGATATAATAAATGTATAAATGTCACAAGGTATCAACCTTTTCACGTTCTACTTTGAAAGGTTCTGGTCATTCAATAAAATAATACAATGATGTGTATTTACTGTATCGCAAGTCAATTTAGAAGTTCAGCTCTGCAAATTACATGTATAGCATTAAATTTACCAATGTAGAATTATTGGAGAGTAAACTCTATTATCCATATATGTGAGCAACGTATTACATTAGCATGTGCAGACAAAGAAAATTTTACTTAAGTTTAAAAAAAATTGGTATAAAATGCAAATTTTTAGATACTCTATTCAAGTATATACAGAGATAGTGCTTTTTTCACCTCAAAACATTATAAGCAAGCCCAAACTCACTCAAAAGTCCCCAGAGACATCTAAGTAGGGGACAGAGATGACAGTTTGGCCCCGAAAAAGGGTGGGACTGGGCGCACCAATGGTATTATAATGACCGTGTGAGGACATAATACTGAATAAGTTAAACGTTGGATATTGAACAATTGATAATAGTCTGCTACACATGGTTTATAGTATAGCTCCTGGAAATATGTGTTCTTTCTATTGTCTTATTCCCTCTGCTCATTTTCTTGCTGTTTTTCTTGTTTGATTTTCTTCCGTTAATAAAGGGCAGAGTAAATCAAGGTATTTAGTATTTTCAAACTGTGTTTCCATCATCATGGAAGGTGCCATTACTTTCAAGTCTCCTTAACCGGCCTATCAGATATGGTTGGATGGCTCCTAAACGTTGGATAAAATAGTATCGATATTGAATACAGTATTGGGCATCTTTGTTAATGTTCAATCACATTGTGGGTGCATAAATTGTAAGTGGAAGCTAGAATAAAAGAAGAAACACATTACTGTATGGATTGCTTTTAAGACATAACTTTTAAAAGAGAGTAGTACCACACTCCAGAAGTAGTGGCTTCCTCCAGCACCCATCTCAGCTTGTGGAAATCTATTTTCCCACAGGGCCACCTTCCCCGCTCAGTACATAATCTAACAAAAAGAAATGGGCATCACATGGAGAATGTCTGATAGTGAAATAGCATCTACTAAAGCCACGTATGGCCTGGTACACAAATAAAATACTAAGTTTAAAGCCCATTTATCAATAAGGTTCAAAAAGAAGACTGAACAAAAGGAATCTTAGCAATGGAGAACCAGGAGGGAGCAAAAGTAAGAAAAAGATATCCAAGCGGTCATGTGAGGAGGTTGGCAGTATAACTAGTGTTATCCATAATTAATTAATGCATGATTAAGGGCTATATGGCTGAAATGTTGTATTTTATTCATGCACCAGGCCATACGTGGCATTAATAAAAGGTGCCTCGCTATTGGACATTCTTGATGTGATGCATATTTTCTTTTGTTGGATCTGATCCTATTTAGAATATTGCTAATAGCATAGGCAGATCTTATTCCACGTTACTTAATCCATGTTATGCCCCATAACCAAATACATTACAATTAGAGGAAAATATTTAATTAACCTTATATACCAGATTGTATTGTTAGTTCTCTTCTAACAAGACTTAGTTTTACACCACTGATTTTTATATTGTAGCAGTATAACTGCATTAGTCGCTGCAAAACACATCCTGTTTCTTCTCTGTCCCATGCACTTTGAGCACCCAAAGATAAATATGGCAGATGTTTGCAATCACGAACAGAGCATTACATTAAGCCTTGTTCACAGATAAAGCAGGAAATCTAGAGAGAGAGACAATATGACCTCAGGTAGAATGGGACTAATACATGTTTAGTAATATGAACTCAATTAACAGGGAAGGAGCCATTTCGATTTCTCTTTCATTTATCTCAAACAAAATATACTTTAATAAAACCAGCTGGTAAACACAGGAATTGGGAGCACAACACTATTTGGCACTGAGGTTATTTGTTGTAGTGGTAGTGTTTTATGCAGTTCAGAAAGATTTGGATGTGTATATTTCATACTGTATATATATATATATGCACAAAACCCTTCTGTCTTTTGCACTCATTTTATTAACCTCAACCTGAGCTGACCTTCCTGGGAATCCAGCCTGCAGCTCTGACGGCTTTTACAGGTATTAAAGATACTGCATCTAGTGCATTAACCATCTGATCTATCTCACTGGCCGTAATGAACATGCACTTTTGTGCTTGATGCTATTATATGAAATGAACCATGTCTGGCTACAAGAATCACTTAGATCACTGATCTCTAAATGGGTGCTATTAACATCCAAAAGTTGCTTTTCTGATTTTTCAAATGATGTTGATAATAAAACGTGACACGTATAAATGAATGCTTTATCTTGATGGGACATTGTCTGTAATTTCCAATGATACTTACATCCATTTTAAACTGAAGAAGGAAATTTTCTTGCAAAGCCAAGATCCTGGTAACAAATAAACAAGTAATAAAACATATAATAATACAATAAATGCAATAATACAATCACAATACATTAAATGTACATTTTAACAAAGTATTGCAAAACAAGCATACCTCCTAAACCTTCCCCCTTGGACACGTAAGGTATATGTGGATGCCACTTAATACCCAACCACATCGGATACCACCACTCTACGTGTTGCAATATTATAAGGCAATCCTCCTGTGCTCCCTTAGACTTCTTGCCCATGTTTCCAACAGCAGGCTACTACTACTCCTTGCCTCTGTTGTTCACCTTTGCTGCTTAGGACTGATTACATGTACAGGATGGGCCAAAATTCAGAGTAGGATTTGACAGGCAAATAATTTATTTGTTAGCAATTACATTTTTTTTGTAGTAGAAAAAAGTTGTAGAAAAAGTACACATTATAACTATAATGAGTCTTCAGAGCTTCATCATGGGTAATTTCACTAAGGAATGAGTAAAAATAGTGATATTTTATTTTCAATACTGATACACATATTCAAGATATTTCCAGACTAACCACCACCTTTCAGCTCCCAATCACTACCTTTGGGGATATCTGAAGGAGTCGGCGATCGAGAGCAAGAAATTTGACCGCTAACTAATAATATGAACAATGCAATTGAAAGAGCCAATCTTTGTGAGGCGGCAAATGGAGTTCATTTAAAAGATGTCATCTTCTGTACCTAGTCAAACAAATTTCCATACGGTTAGCATTCTTTGTTTGTAATGTCATTGAAATTTATTTATCAATAAGAACGTTATTGACTCCTCAAACCCTACTCTGAATTTTGGCCCAACCTGTATAATACATAAAAGAAGACTTTCTTGTGTCTTTAGTCCCTTTGTTTGTCCTTAAGGTGTGGAGCTTGTAGCTAAGTACAGACTGAGGTTCCTCTTATCATACTACTCTACTGGTTGTTAAAGTAGTAAGTTATAGGCGACAGAGAATCTATGACACTTGCAAACAATGATGCCATGGACAAAGGAGAAGTCCAGCTCACATACAGAGAGAGTTGAGTCCTAAATGTAGGTCAGCTATAGAAGTTAAGGCAAAGGCAATGTTTCACTCAGTTAGATTAGATCATATAGCTTAACAGGGCAATGTATGACTTACTTTGCCAAGTCATTAAGATCCAGACGGCCATCTTTATTCTTGTCAAAAAGTTTCATCTAGAATAGAAAATAATCTACCAATTAGTAAAGTACCCAACATAAAATGAATTAACTACAATTATTTCAAATATTATCACTATTTTTAAACGCATACACTTTAATTCATAATTATTACAAAACCTTTTAAAAAGTAGTGAATAGTGGTTGCAAGTCAGTAAAAGCGTATAGACGCAGTCATGACAATACCTGCATCAACAACAATAGAAATCATGTCAAGCCATATTTTATTAAAAGATGTACGGTATCTCACAAAAGTGAGTACACCCCTCACATTTTTGTAATTTTTTTATTATATCTTTTCATGTGACAACACTGAAGAAATGACACTCTGCTACAATGTAAAGTAGTAAGTGTACAGCCTGTATAACAGTGTAAATTTGCTGTCCACTCAAAATAACTCAATACACAGCCATTAATGTCTAAACCGTTGGCAACAAAAGTGTGTACACCTCTAAGTGGAAATGGCACAGTGCCACTTTAACTCTGTTAGGACAGCATAGAATGTCTTGATACTTGGGGTTCCACTCTTTTAGCTCAGTTCATATTTAATGGCCAAGACTGTATCCTGTGTTGAAAGTTGGTGTGCATACAGCCCTTTAACTCGTGATTGCTCAGCTGCAGTGATTTGAGACTTTCTCCATGTCTGAGGGAGGACCCTAGGGTCTGCATAGCATTTTACAGGACAGCTTCCCAAAACTCCAACATGAGAGGGAGATCTCCCTCACAGTCTGCAGTTATTCAGTAGATGGCATTCAGATAAAAATCTCTACTGTTTAAGCTAGGAAATCACGCTGCTGATGTCAGTACTAACATTAGCAGAGAGAAGGGTTACGTGTATGGTTAGGGTAAGTGTTATGGTTAGGACTACGTTTTGTTGTTGGGTTAAGGTAGGGTTAGTGTTAGGGTAATGTAAGAGATAATGATAGGTTAGGGTTAATGCAGTCTTAAGAGTTATGGACAGTGTAAGGCTAAGGTTAGCTGTAAGGTTAGGGTGGGTGACTGTATAGAGTTAATGTAAGCATAGGGGTAGGGTTTCTATAGAGTTGGAAAGTTGGTATAATGTTTTAACAACCAAAATGTAATCTAGATCCAAGACATATGTAGCATTTAACAGTTAGGACTCACAAGTGAATCTACTTTGAGTTATTTTTCTTTATTTGCACTTTATGTGTAACATTTATTAAAAGCAAAAATGTGAAACTTGATTTTTCTAATTTTTAGCATTTCATTCATACTTAATGATGTGTTAGGCATGCAATAAGATATTAAAAGAGACCCCTTTAATGATCACAGTTCTGAAGTTTTCTTTAATGGCACAGATCAACTCACTAATTAATAATGACTGATGGTTTTCTGGAGAAGCTGAAGAAAGCAGATGGGCATGTCAAGACCTTATGCATGCTCAGCCATATCTTGCTTGTTACATCACCCATTTGATAAAAGTCTGGAATCCTAAGAGAAAGGCATACACATCTTTGCTACCCCCTTAAGCTAGCAGTGAGCCTTTATTTACACATAGCTACACATCTGCCACATACATTTAGTGAACACAGAAAAGTAGCCATGCAGCCTTCCAACTTGTTGTGCATGTTTGCTGGTTTGACACGCCACCTTTATGGCCAGACATATTACCAGTGATGCAAATTGAGTCACTGGCACTACCCCAAAGTTTGCACGTGTTTACCAGTCGGTCTCAGTGATAACGCTGCTATAGTTTGCACGTTCCTTCAGCACCCATTTCCAATAGGAAATAAACAGCTGAAAGCAGGATGAATCCTGTTGTATTCTAACAATTCTCTGAATTCTCTGAATTCCTATTTAAATAAATGGACAGTATAAGTACATGCAATACAGCTGGAAGTACTTTCTTCCAGTTCAGGGGAATCACTGATGACTGACTGCATTGTGCCTGGGCTCTGCATTTCTTTCATTTCTTTTAAGTAGGGTTCATTGCATGTAGACAGTGTCTCTCTGCATCATTTATTTACATGGAAGAGCTCCCACTGGCTGAAATATTTCATCCTCTTGGCTACAGAGAAAGCAACAGTCTGTATTTTTACTGAGGTTAGCAAGAGGTTCATAAGTGAGTATAACTATTTTTTAAAAAATGTATAATGCAAATCTAGATAACGCATTGAAAGGTATAATCCAATATAGCCTTTTACTATAGTTGCAGTACAACCTCAATTCATACAACTTCATAAATCATACAATCTACTGTATATGTGTAGTGCTGTATAATTTAACTTAGAATAATAAATACATTTTAGTCAATCCCACGGCATCAGTAAGTAAATTGAAAAAAGCGACATTGTTACAAAGTAACAGCCATGCATGTATCACATGGAGCAGCGCAGTTAAGGGGAATGGGCCTTCACATTGCTAGGAGACAGGCATAGGAGGGGTATAATGTAAGGGGCTGGCTACAGTAGCTGGAGATGGGGTTGGGTTAGAGGAGTATATATAGTGGCCATTTTAGATTAGTGGCTATCTTAATTAATCCTCACTTACCTGTTTTGTCCCACCCTCTCTCCCTTATTTGGTCTCCAGCTCCCGTTTGGTCATGGCGGTGGGGGATGGATAGAGAAGTTGGGGTGTAGGTGGTTTGTCCTGATGTAAAATCGTTTGGTTCACTAAGAACAGTTAGGTTTGGAAGAGTATTTGTAGGTTCGAGCTTGTCGGTAACTCAGAACCCGGTGTGTATGGTGTATCTCGGTATGCCCCTACATGAAAGAAAGCTGGAAATCATGCCCTGGTGGCAATGGTTATGTTTGTATGTTAATTATAAGTTATAATGTAGTTTTACTTATTGTATTGTGGGTCATTGTCTGGGGTAGTACTGTTAATGGAGTTGGTGGGGGATATGTTATGTTAACATGTGAAAATGACCTTAAATTATTTTAACTTTATTTATATAATTAAAGCTGTGATATTTTTCCCAAAAAAGGTGTACGAGTATTTGTTGGGGGTTGTTTGGGTTTGTCACATATATGCCGGAAAGGCAACTATGCATATGTCAAGGAATCATTATTATTTTTTTTTACTTATGGTACAACAGTTGTCTCTCTTTTTTGTGGTTTGTGTACTGGTGAGTAATCATTTTCACATGATGAAATAGTCAAATAGTGACATCACAAATGAAGGAGGGACTAAAATGGACCTATCATTTTTTTTTTCTCAAGATTGCGAAGTGTTCTTTGTTGGAACTACTTACCATAGTATCTGTATATTCATCCAATTTATCACCAGTTATTTGTTTTTTGTGTTGTAAGAAGAGGTCTTGTAAAAAGTTCTGTTTTAAGAAGAAAGCATTTAGAAAAAAAAATGTGAAAAATTATAAATGACTCAATAATTTCACAGTTATTATTAGCCATTATCATACCAATAGAGTTATTGTTTGTTTGTTTGTTTGCTATTCCATACCCTGTGGTTATTTTTTCAATGATCTCCCTCCTCTTACACTCCACACCAATCTTATTTGGCACAGAGTCAGATATGTCTTTTAGCACACCCCAAATTAAAATGTAAAGAGACACACAGGGTTATTTAGTAAAATGAGGATTGAAACTGAATTTCAAATTTAAGGCCAGAGTAGCCAAAGAAGGAGCACATCATTTTGATCTTAAATTTGACATTCTTTTTGAATTCACCTGGAATTCTCACTTTAGTGACTGATTAACATAGTGGTTATGATGCAAGGAGGCTATTAATGTAGCAGTTACAGTTTTCCTGGCATCCGAAGCCCGACTGCTCTGCAATTTCATGTTTTGAAAAACGGAAATTCATTATATGCATTTTACCTTTAAATTACATACATAAAGGATAAAAAACAAGAACCAATAGAACTATACGTGAATGGCTTTCTATAAAATATATATATTCCACGCACTATAAAATAACATGATTTCAACTTTACCAGCAAAAATATTGCCAACATTTCCAATAGGGCCTCTGTAGTTCTTTATTGTGTAGCATTTTCTTAAAACAGTATTTTCAAATTTCAGCTACTGTACAACTAGGAAGCATCTATGCATCCATTACTGAGAGGGTAGTGGATGCATGGAATAGCCTTCCAGCTGAAGTGGTAGAGGTTAACACAGTGAAGTAGTTTAGCATGCGTGGGATAGGCATAAGGCTATCCTAGACTTAAGATAAGGCCAGGGACTAATTAAAAGTATTTTGAAATAATGGGCAGACTAGATGGGCCGAACGGTTATTATCTGCTGTCACATTCTATGTTTCTATGTCTGACATCATCGGATGCCCAGAACCAAACAAGTCCTGACAGCAGTGGCGTACATACCGGGGTCGCAGGGGTCGCCCACTGGGCCAGCCTCTTCTCCAGGAACCGGCCACCTCCGGGCCCCCCGAGGCTGGCCCTGCTGTCACCCGGCTGGCTGGTCCTGCGGGCGCGTGAGGGAGCACTCTCCCCTGAGTGCTTCCTCTTCAGCTCCCTCGCACACCGCACTGAAACCAGAGCCAGCCGGGTGACAGCAGGGCCAGCAACACCACTGGACCCCAGGGAATCCCCTCAGCTCTCCCACAGGTAAGGAGGCTGGGGGGATTAATTTTTTTTTTAAAAAAGTGTGTGTGTGTATGTTAGTGAGTGTATGTTAGTATGTGTGAGTGTGTTAGTGTGTGTGTATGTTAGTGAGTGTATGTTAGTGTGTGTGTGTATGCTAGTGAGTGTATGTTAGTGAGTGTATGTTAGTGTGAGTGTGTGTGTATGTTAGTGAGTGTATGTTAGTGTGTGTGAGTGTGAGTGTGTGTGTATGTTAGTGAGTGTATGTTAGTGTGTGTGTATGTTAGTGAGTGTATGTTAGTGAGTTTATGTTAGTGTGTGTGTGTGTGTGTGTGTGTGTATGTTAGTGAGTTTATGTTAGTGAGTGTGTGTATGTTAGTGTGTGTGTGTGTGTGTGTGTATGTTAGTGAGTGTATGTTAGTGAGTGTATGTTAGTGAGTTTATGTTAGTGTGCGTGTTAGTGTGTGTGAGTGTGTGTGTATGTTAGTGAGTGTATGCTACTGTGTGTGAGTGTAAATGTGTGTGTATGTTAGTGAGTGTGAGTGTGAGTGTATGTTAGTGAGTGTATGTTAGTGTGTGTGAGTGCGTTAGTGTGTGTGTATGTTAGTGAGTGTATGTTAGTGAGTGTATGTTAGTGTGTGTGTGTATGTTAGTGAGTGTATGTTAGTGAGTGTATGTTAGTGAGTGTATGTTAGTGAGTGTATGTTAGTGAGTGTATGTTAGTGTGTGTTAGTGTGTGTGAGTGTGAGTGTGTGTGTATGTTAGTGAGTGTATGTTAGTGTGTGTGAGTGTGAATGTATGTTAGTGAGTGTATGTTAGTGTGTGTGAGTGTGTTAGTGAGTGTATGTTAGTGAGTGTATGTTAGTGTGTGTGTGTGTGTGTGTATGTTAGTGAGTGTATGTTAGTGTGTATGTTAGTGAGTGTATGTTAGTGAGTGTATGTTAGTAAGTGTGTGTTAGTGTGTGTGAGTGTGTGTGTGTGTGTGTGTGTGTGTTAGTGAGTGTATGTTAGTGTGTGTGAGAGTGTGTGTATGTTAGTGTGTGTGTTAGTGTTAGAGTGTGTGTGTGCAAGCGTGTGTGTGTTAGTGTTAGAGTGTGTGTCTGTTACTGAGTATGTTTGTGTGCGTCTGTTAGTGAGTGTGTGTGTGTCTGTCAGTGAGTGTGTATGCATGTCTTTCACTGAGTGTGTGTCTGTCAGTAAATGTGTGCGTCTGTTCATGAGAGTGTGTGTGTGTCTTAAGCACTTACCTTTCTCCAGCGCCGGACTCCCTTGGCGCTGGGGATCTCTCCGCCCCGATCCGCCTCTCAGCTCCAAATGCGTATGCGTGGCAAGAGCCACACGCGCATTCAAACCGCCCATAGGAAAGCATTAGTCAATGCTTTCCTATGGACGTTCAGCGTCTTCTCACTGTGATTTTCACAGTGAGAATCGCAGAAAATCCTCTAGCGGCTGTCAATGAGACAGCCACTAGAGGCTGGATTAACCCTCAGTGAAACATAGCAGTTTCTCTGAAACTGCTATGTTTTCAGCTGCAGGGTTAAAACTAGAGAGACCTGGCACCCAGACCACTTCATTGAGCTGATGTGATCTGGGTGTCTGTAGTGGTCCTTGCAGTGGGAGACTGAGAGAAATTAACCAGATATATGGTCAGCTGAGCCAATCTCACAATCCTCTGATTAGTAACACCTCTATCAGTTCCATGTGTGTAATGCAATGGAACCAGTATTTCAATTAAATAACTCGTGCAAGAGAATGGAAGCTGCAGCTTGTTTATGCTTATTTATACGGGTGACACGGTTTGAGTTATTTTGTTGAATGCAAATGATGGATAGTGGGAATTAATGGGCCATACATGACCATGGAGTTGAAGATTAGTAGTCAATCCCTATTTCCAAGAAACAGAATGTGTAAGATTCATGTTCCTTTTAATTTTCCGCAAGATTTATTTGATATTGGTTTTAAATAGCAGTGTGTAAGTGAACACAATAAATAATTCAAGTCTGATACTAGTAAAACATATATATATTTCTAATTTTAACTATATACAAGACTGTGTGGGACCAATGACTAAATAATTCTGCCTCGAGAAAGTAGGGTTAGACAATTTTTATATGACAGCAGAATTTGATGGCACTAGGACTGTATACAGCTACTCATGTAAGTAGAACATATGATAGAGGACTTTAAGGACCAATGTCTAAAGGCTACATTAAAGATAATTTAATTATAATTTCAGCAGTTGCTAATCCTGTACCCGTTCATCAGCCATATGACCCACCAGCTGGAAGTTGGACAGATATATTTATCAGGATCCTATGAAATTACAATACATAGGATACATTTAAAATAGAAAAGTAGGAAAAGTTAAAATATTTATATATTTGCCATAATTTACATTCCTTGGTGGTAATTCATGGTAGTATTACACCGGGCTGGGTCCTGCCCACAGCAGGAAGGACATAAAAAAGGTTCACACATGTTCTATAAATAAGACTCTCATTTTTGAATTGATTAGTCTAAGTTTCTATACTTCAATTGGGAGTGATACCATGGCTTGCAGCCAGGAAAAGAAGATTAATAGACTTGCAGTTTTCCATGGCAGCATTACAAGGTAATACCTAAGCTAAAAATAAAGCAAAGGAGGAAGAATAGGTGATAACAATGGAAACAATTTTTGATTATAAACTACGTGCAAATTACCATAGGCACAGCTGTAAGAGGGAACACGTGATAAGAGCTGCATCCTGGTTATGTGCAATAGTATTAGTTAAAGGTACAAAACTGCAATTGTTTCGTAAATATACCTGTAGGACAAAATCACTCAAAGTATAATACACTAACTGACCCAAGCTTTGAATGTTTTTTCTTTAGGTAACAAAATAAAAATAGTGTAATGTGTGAAATAAGAGCAAACATTTATTTGAACAGTATTTCTTACAATTATGAAAAAGCAATGTTTTAGAGAAGAGAGGTAGGTGCATGACTTGCACTGCACACCTGGCTGAGCCTGCTCATGACTTACAAGTGCTAGGACAAAAATATTGTGAAATGATACTTACCTACATGAAAACAGTGAGGATAGCGGTGGAGTTTAGATATTGGATATTTGTTAGATTACAAAGAAAACATAATTTCAAAGGTAGTGTTTCTGGGAAAGGTTCCTGTAACTGTAAACACCAAATAAGCTGTAGGAGTAATGTGCTTATAATGTCTGGGGGTAGGGAAGGAGTTCCAACATGCCTCTGTTGATTTACTTAGCAGAGTTACTGCACTTAAAGGGACACTGTGGGCACCATAACTATTTCATATAATTGAAATGGTTATAGTACCAGGAGACCCGTGACACTGCCCCTCCAGTATTGCTAAACCATTTTCAAACAGTGCAACACTAAATAAGGATAACTGACCACCCACAGCCTGCCCCCTACTGGAGGTATGGGAAAGGTTATACATTTATACCTTCTAGCGATACAAATTCATACCAGCAACTAACACTGTGATAAGCTAAAAGCGCTCAGTTGACACTCTCAGACTATCCCAGCCACCCATTGTTGCTTAGGATAATGCTTTCTTATTAGCCCAAGTACCATAGAGGGGAAGGGCTGCTGAGGACTCTTGTTTAGCATTAAAACATTAAAAACAGTTTAACACTGAATGGAAGGACTGTGCCAGGGGACTCCAGACACTATAACCACTTAAACTAGATGAAGCATTTACAGTGTCTACATTGTCCCATTAACATATGTCATACAACCAAGCTATTTTTGTATGCACAATTAGGATGTTTTATTAGTTATACAGTATATATTTCTGCACAAAAACATTATAACATAGCATTTCTGGTTTTATTCTGTAAATGTAATTCTAATATATCTTCATCCATTATATGCAACTTTATATTTACTGTTATATATTTTACAGAACCAAAACCTTAAAAAAACAACAACACATACATATTTTATGCAATGATAACTAATATATAAGAAATATTCATAAATACATGTACATGTATCAATATAAACGTAAACAACTTACATAAATCAAGAGATACATGAGCCAGAACATTTGGCGCAGTTGACATGATATCAACTATATGTTACTATACTCAGGGCTGGCCTTAGGCCATTAGGCACCCTGTGCGAAAAGTCTTCACGGCGCCTCCCCTCAAAAAAAGCTGTATACAGTCACACTCACAGGCACAAGCAGACAGTCACACAAACAGTTACAAGCAGACAGTCAGACACACTCAGTTACAGGCAGACAGTCACACACACACACACACACACACACACACAAATAGTTACAGGCAGACAGTCACAGAGCCAAACACACAGTTAAAGGCAGACAGGCAGACAGTCACACGCACAGTCACAAGCAGACAGTCACACATACTCCATTAAAGCAGACAGTCATACACACTACGTTACAGGCATGCAGACACTCACGCATGATGATAGGCACACACACACTCAGTTAATACACACACACTGTGTTTTTTTTTAATTCAAAGTTTCTTTGTAAAATATTTTCCTTATTTTAATTTGCTCTATATGTATTGTGATGTGTGCACCCCCATTAGAGCGCTTAACCATTAATACACATACAAATCCACAGATCACATCTCACATATACATAAATACACACATTCACATACAGATACAGACACATGCCATCATATACATTGGCACACATACATACATACTAGGTTATTTACTAAAATGAGGTTTGTCAGGAATTCTAAGCGGATTTCATATTTGGCACCAAAATAGCTGAATTCGAAGCACAGGAGACTTTGAAATTCACTTTCCTGACAATTGACGTTTTAGTGAAGAAGCTTGTCAGATATGAACACACATGATGTACACAGACACATCACAAAATGCAGTCACAGATATACACACATTAACACAGTTATATACATTCAAAGACAAAAAAAAGTCACATATATTAAAAAAAAAACACAGACACATACATAGTCAGAAAATCACAAACACAGTCACATAAAGACATAGACTCAAAATTGTTGGTTCAGGGTCCCACACATACACAGACTGAATGTATATAGCATGTTCATGTGAGAATTAATAAAAATGGGGTACAGATGAGGGTATGTGACAGACAGGATAGGTAGGTAGTGTTACACCAGCAGACTAATGCTGATGTAACACCACCTATACTCAGCAGCTTCTTTCCCAGTCACAGACTGGGGGAGTTTATGTGGCTGGGAACTCAAGGCTGTATTTCAATCTCCTACCTACCTTGTCCCAAGCTGCCTCTGCTTCCATGCAGTGCCCCTTCTCTCTGGTGCCCGATCACAAGTCTCCTCTGTCCCGGCCGGGCTCTAGTGCCGGCCTCTGGTGGGCTGGAGGTGAATAGCAGGGAGTGCTGATCATAACTTCTCCCTCAAGGTTCTGGCGCTGTGTGGAGTCAGAGCGCAGGCTGGGAATCTCTGAGGCTGCGCTCTGACTCACTAACTGAGCGCCAGAACCGCGAGGGAGAAGTTATGATGATCTGGCTGCAGCTCCTGCTAGGTGCACAACTGGACCATCAGGGAGTAATTTTTCATGTAGGATGGATTCAGCTTGCGAGCCGTGTCGGCTGCCAGGGCGCCCCTTGTGTTATGGCGCCCTGTGCGACCGCACAGCTCGCACACCCCAAAGGCCGGCCCTGACTATACTACTCGACTTGAAAATGTGTTTTTAAACATTGTCTACATAATGTTGCATTTTCGTGATGTCACAAGATATGTCTCACATTCCAGTAGTATAAAAGTCTACTATCAGTATGCAATTTCCCCCAATGTGGATATGAATTACCATTACATTAGACGATAGATAAGTAAGATAAATGTTTAAAGGGTTATATGAAAAGTGGAGCTGAATAAACTAAAATATAAAATGTTTTTATTAGTGGGAGGTACAAAACATAAGACAATTTTTCAGGGGTGTCTATAGCGTTCAGAAACAAATTGGGCTTGAGCCCAAAGCAAAATCTTAAAACTTCAACATATGACCTTTCGAGCCATATCCACACCTCTCTTTGCAAACCTTGCCAGCTATGTAAGCTGGGATGGCAATGAAAAATATAAACCAGAAACAAGAGGTTGCTGTATTGCCAGCTATGTTATGCAATTCCACCATGCCACACTACATAAGTAACTAACAAGGCAAGCACTTTCTTGCAAACATTAACATTTTAATTTAAAGAACAGACTTACTACTACTTACTGGTTATTCACTTCAGTCTAAACTGTAGTGTATAAATATTAAAGGATCACTATAGGGTCAGGAACACAAACATGTTTTCCTGACCCTATAGTGTTAACACCACCATCTAGCCCCCCTGGGCCCCTCATGCTGCCTCTATACATATATCAATATCTTACTGTATTCAAGCCAGAATCTGTAGATCTGCATGCTGTTTGCCTAAAAAAAAAGACAAGCAGTCTGCTGACATAATCAGAAGTGGTAGCCTGATCCAATCACAGTGCTTCCCCATAGGATTGGCTGAGACTGACAAAGAGGCAGATCAGGGGCAGAGCCAGCACAATTCAAACACAGCCCTGGCCAATCAGCATCTCCTCATAGAGATGAATTGAATCAATGAATCTCTATGAGGAAAGTTCAGTGTCTGCATGCAGAGGGAGGATATACTGAATATTTGGATGCATTTTAGGCAGCCATGACCCAGGAAGGATCTCTAACAGCCATCTGAGGAGAGGCCAGTGAAGTTATCACTAGGCTGTAATGTAAACACTGCATTTTCTCTGAAAAGACAGTGTTTACAGCAACAAGCCTGAAGTTAATGATTCTACTCACCAGAAAAAATTCAATAAGCTGTAGTTGTTCTGGTGACTATAGTGTCCCTTTAAGGTAGCGATGTTACAGTATCTTAGTAGGAGACTTTTTCCAACTCGGCTGTTGTTGCCTATGTTGTGCCGTTTCATTTTATACTTTAATACGTAGATTGAATGGTTTACTTTGCATTGGAGTCTGTGGGGCTTCTATACCGTATCTAAGAAGGATATGATAGATAGATAGATAGATGGATAGATAGATAGATAGATAGATAGATAGATTTGTATCCCCTTAAAGACACATGATGGAAATTCTCCATGTTGGCCTTTTACTCCTGAAGCTGTGTCCTTAAGGGGTTAATACTTGAAATAAATAACAAACATTGATATAAGTTTCACACCTTGTATCTACTTGAATACACTATAAAATAGAGAGCACAAAAGAAAAAAAGATTAAACAATGTAAGAATTGAGGCGTGGGATATGAGAATGTTCCACTTCTGCTCTCGGATGATTCCGAATGCAATTTATTTTGTTAATGGGCTTGTACAACCTGCATGGTAAATGGACCCTAATGGCTCCTCTGGGAAATGTGATTTTTCAAACATGTTTTTTCATTGCAATCGTTAGGCATCTGATTATGTTTTATGGACTAATAGAGTGCAAATATATGATCATTAATATAGTAACAGAATTAAACATTACGAGAAGGAAGCATATTCTGTTTATTATGAATAAAAGTTATATAATTACATAGAACAATAGCCATGAAATTTAATTTCCTCTGGTCCTTAATTCAACTGTAATGATCATCTTTGTGTTCGCCTGGGATATCCTAGTAATTGTATCCCACAGGTGGGGATACAGGGAAAATAAGTCCAGGGCAATTTTACTACCAGGACTCTCACTCCCATGCTTCTTGGCTACACTACCTAAAAAGGCAGGGGGAGTAAACTTGGATTATGGAGAAAGATAGGAGAAATAATTAGAGAGAGAGAAAAACGCAAATTGTCAGAAGGTAAAAATGGGCAAAGGTGCACGCATGGGAGATATGGGCAGAGGGACACACAAGGGGAAGGTAATGACAGTAAGATCCAAATAAGGAGAGGAGAGGAATATGGGGACAGGGACAAAAGAAAGAAATGGATAAATTCATTAAGGAAGTGTAGAGAGATACACTGGGCAGATGGGTAGTAGTCAGGGCTGCCATCAGAAATTTTGGGGCCCCTGACAAAGCAAATTTTGTGAATGCAGAGTATCTGTCAGTGTAATGAATGTAGTGCGTGTGTCAGTGTAATGAATGTAGTGCGTGTGTCAGTGTAATGAATGTAGTGTGTGTGTTAGTGCAGTGAATGCAGAGTGTGTTAGTGTGTAGTGAATGCAGAGTGTGTGTTAGTGTAGTGAATGCAGAGAGTGTGTTAGTGTGTAGTGAATGCAGAGTGTGTGTTAGTGTGTAGTGAATGCAGAGTGTGTGTTAGTGTAGTGAATGCAGAGAGTGTGTTAGTGTGTAGTGAATGCAGAGTGTGTTAGTGTAGTGAATGCAGAGTGTGTGTTGTACTAGTGTATGCAGAGTGTGTGTCAGGGTAGTGTATGCAGTGTGTGTGTGTTGTATTACTGTATGCAGTGTGTGTTGGATTAGTGTATGCAGTGTGTTGTATTAGTGTATGCATTGTGTGTGTTGTATTAGTGTATGCAGTGTGTGTTGTATTAGTGTATGCAGTGTGTGTTGTATTAGTGTATGCAGTGTGTGTGTTGTATTAGTGTATGCAGTGTGTGTTGGATTAGTGTATGCAGTGTGTGTGTAAATGTGCAAACTAGGGCCTGCAAGGGGGGGAGGGGCATTTTTACAGTAATTTCACATACATTTTATATTAAATTTAAGTAAATGTTATTCCCCCCTCCCTGCTTCTTACCTGTGTCCAGGGAGGGGAGAGATTCCATTCCCTGGTTGTCCGGTGGCATGGTGGGGCCCCCGTCTCCCAGTTACTGCAGAGGGGGCCCAGCACACTGCGTCTACACATTCAGCTCCTCTCTCCCAATAACTCTCGCGAGCATGTCCTGCGTGCTGCGTGGAGCGTTGCCATGGTAACCCGTGGCAACGCTCAGAAAGCCGCGGGTCTCGCAAGAGTTATTAGAAGAGAGGAGCTGAATGTGTAGACGCAGTGTGCTGGGCCTCCTCTGCAGTAACAGAGAGCCGGGGGCCCGCAACTGCACATATAGATAGCGATATTTGCGATATATGTGTGCAGAGAGGGAATGTGGGGCCCGGGACTGCCAGAGCAATCCGGGACCTCAGGACCGCCGGGCCTGTGACACCCATCATGGTTGTCACCCCCTGATGGCGGCCCTGGAAGTAGTGTAGTAGAAAAGAGTCATAGGGATCAAAAAATTAAATGCACACACACCTGCACACACTACCATTCATGCACTCTGGCACTCTGCAGAAATACAACCCTACATTCACAAATATGCCCTTCATTTACACAGTGACAATTCACACAAATATAGACCTCCACTACTTGTGCATTATGTGAATTGTATTGCTGTCAATTTTGGTATACGTTCATATATAAAGAATATTACATTACTTACCCTCATAGTAAAAAGATAAACACACAGGAATTTTCACTGAAAAAAAGTGTAATGAATTCAAGTCTGAATTTCAAAATTAAGACGAAAATATCCCAGGTTTTTCTTCAAATGTTATGTTTGCCCAGGTTTTACTATTCAGATGTTAACTAATGTGCATTCTAGCTTTGTGATTGTTTTTTATGTGAATCACTGCAATTGAGTCCATTGCTCCTCTCGAGATTGGACTCTGGATCTGTACCTGTAACCAGATTAACAATAAGGTGAACTAAATGTGGGTCTGTGGGTTACACAGGAGCTCAGACATCAGGAAGATAAAATGCATGCCCCATTTATTGTCAATTTACTAACAGTTAAGGGGGGGGCAAACTGGTATCACGTCTAGGACCCTGTTGATTTTAATTCTTCCCTGCTCACAATCAAATCGTCTGTACTCTTGGTTCATGTAGTTGCCTTTGAATGATTACTTCCAGGTTTATGTCTTTATGAACTGATGCAAAGAACTATTCTCTGTAGTGAAGCTTATCACATGCGATCAGGGTCACAATAAAACACAAAAAACTGTGTAGACATAAGAGAATGACTTGCTCTTTCCTTAAAGTGGACTAATAAGTCACAGTCTCAAGAGCCATGCCCAGCAGCTACAGACATTTCAAAGCATAATGGATCACAGATAATCAGACAGATCTCTCATATACAATCAAATAACAGTAAGTCGTACCCTGAGCTCAACAGCAGAAATGAACCCACTGCTGTCCTCGTCATACTTTCGCCATATCTAGGAATAAAAAATAAAAAAAATAAACAGATTTTTATTCAATGAAACATTTCAAAATATATGAACTGACATAAAATTAAATTAACACATTACCCAATCCTATTCATATTAACAAATTATTTATAAAGAAGACAAGCATGGAGGGGGAAGGTGATAATGATTGTGATGTGGAAAAATAGAGATAAATAGGACATGTGGAGAATGAAGGAGATATGGGCAGAGGAAACTCCATGACACGATGGTTGCCTTCACCATCCATATTTGCTGTTAAAGTAGCACTTTCACACCAATTATACCTTCCAGTAATGGACAGGGTTGGAAGATATGAATAAGAGGCCATGCATACAATCTATTTCTCTGCTACACCTCACAGTCTACTGAAACGTTTGGAAATTGACTTGGAAACAGAACCTGGCTCTGGGTAATACTGCCTGGGTGCCTGTAAAGAGGGCACCAACCTTTCTTTGGAAGCAGAAGTGGAGGAAGCCAGAGTAGGACTACATTGATTTATTATGCATAAAAATAAACATGCAAGAAAAATCAAAGTTAAAAAATAAAAATATACAATAAAATCTAAAAAATGTCCCAAAGAGGCTCCTCTTGCCGAGACGCATTTCTCCCAGATCACTGGGCTTTCTCAATTGGTATATGAGTCACAGCTGCTTCCTCTTGCCTTAAATATCCAGAAAAAGTGTTCCATTGGTTCATTCAAAATATCTTTATCCAATTAAATTCCAGTTCCTTATGGGGGATTAAAGTATCTGCTTGTTTGCAATAGTTCTTAATTCCGAAACGCTGGAGCTTCCTCCACTTCTGCTTCTAAAGAAGGGTTGGTGCCCTCTTTACAGGCACCCAGGCAGCATTACCCAGAGCCAGGTTCTGTTGGCTCTGGAAAAGGTGAACACTTATTTGCATTTGAAATTGAGTTATTGCTCATATGTTAAAATATATTACACCATAAGCGGTTTGTTTATTCTTTTATCTTCTGAGGATATTAACTGGGACCACTCAAGAGTCAAGTGCCAGCAGACGGCACATACGCTGATGTGATTTGAGCCTGTCCATCTAGAGGCTCTAACCCATGTGAGTTTACATCTCAAAAGTCTCCTCTCTATTTCCACGTATCCATCACAGATTTATTTTGATTTTTTTCTCCTTTCTCCCCCATTTATGTTCCACTAATGTCCGTACATTTCATCTGTTTGGAGTAAGTGTAATTACTCTTTCTTTAACTATAGCGCTCCACTCATATATATAACTTGGTCTGATGTATTTCGAACCTAGCCGGATATAGAACCTTTTTCATTCAACTGTATCATTTAGTGAGTAGGAGAGATTCTCACTAGAGTGTGTAGCGGCTGTCACTTATATACCATTTTTTATTAATATCTAAGCGCATGATTCACAGCCTTTATATACACACGGAAATTACACAAGGTTTCTCATCCCACTACCTATCAAAATGCATTGTAATGTACAGAAATGGTATTACAATGACTCTTTAACAAAGTTCTTTCTCTTGAAACTTTCCAAAGATAATATTAAAACAAGATTAAAACAAAACTTGTATTGTAGCTAATGACAGCTATAGTGAACTAAGTATTTTAATCATTTGGATTTAAACGATTTTGAGAGGTAGGGTCACCACTAATCATTTATAAACCTCCTGAGACAATTACTCATAAAATGCATTAACTTCCAAGATACGGGAATGCTAATAGCTTTTGCGCCTGTTCCATATAACTAACAAGTAACTTATGTGGTTCTTACCAGTACTTGACATGAGCATCAATGGCTCTGCAACAGTATGAACAGCCCCTGTAATCATTATGGACCATGCCTTTAATTCCTCTTAATTCTTCTGACTTAAATAACATTTAGCAAACGCATTATTCCATACAATTTTGAAGACATGTTATAGTTTGTTGGGTTTTTTCTTTAAATGAAAACTGCAAATCTAGAGTGGTAGAATGATTAACAAGTACTGGACATGTAAAAACAATTGGAAGGTATATCTAATCAAGTATTTTTGAACGGATATTAAAAATAGGAAAGCTGATGATTGTCTTTGAACGAAAATGATGTCGGAGTTAGTTCACGTTATAGTATAAAGTCTGACAGACCAGACAGACAAGAAAAGGTGTCAGTGAATTAAAGCACTCCTAAGAAACAGAGAGCCACTGCCAGTTGTTACAAGTCCTTACCCGCATGAACTCCACGCTATTATCCAATGGGGTTTCCCTTCGAAAAAGCAACAGAAAGTTCTCATCTTCTGGTAGGATCATGTTTGCAAGCTAGAATAAATAATGGTTAACATGAAAGATTTAGAAGGAAGAAGAGCAATGTATTTCACTACAAGGTAGGGTATATTAATTGCATGAATCCACTGTCTAGCTATCTTGAGGTTTATATTTTTACGATGTCTACTACTGCACCTAGTTACAAAGGCCTGTAGACATAGTAGACATCTATACTATCATTCATAGACTTTTATAGTATCGACTGTAGAAACTTATAGAAAGCATACAGTATTGAAATGTGTTTTCCTATGAGGAAACCATGTTTTCACCATAGCAACCACATATAATCTAATATATTACATTACAATATAATATAATATAATATAATACAATATTCTATATTTTCAGTCAATAACAGATTGGCATGAAAATACACACTGGACCTGCTTGGCAAGCAACATTCCAGCCAAGGAAATGCAACTGCACATGAAAAATTAGTTGCTATGACAACAGTAAACATCTACCTATTTATCTATGGATTTTTCTAGTGTGTAAACAGAGGAAGCCCTGCTACATTATGCTACAGGAGTGCTGATGTGATACTTTATACTACTCTGAGTACAGTCATCTGAATATGATAGACAGATTTAAAATAGATAGATAAGCCTGAAGTGGTTCTGTAAGATCTCAAATGTCCAGAATGGTCTGAACTAGGCAGATTAATTTAAACTGATTAGATAAGATTAATCTAGCCAAGGAAGAATACATGGGATGGATCTCCTCAGTGGGGGTGGGGTGGGGGGGAGGAATTACAGCCGAGCAGAACCTCTAGTACTCTATGAAAATCACACAATTTGACAATGACAACCACATGGCATGTCATAGATATTCATAATATCAAATGTGGGACTCTAAGGCTTGCTTCCATTGTTGTCACTTCTTTTTTTGTGGCCAACTGCTACTTAATAAACTTCCTAACAGCCAAACCCACAGGCAGGCCAGAAGGCATGACCCTCGCCCTCTTAACCGAACCCCACATCCCAGAATTCTACACCTCTCCTACCCCACTTCCCTGGTGCGGGACACACGTCACAGCCCTGAAAATGCACAACTTATTGAGAGGCACAGAACCCCTGATAAATGGAGATGACATGCCTAACGGGAATACACAAACTGGACTGGTCCAAAGATATGACCGAGCATTCATCCCTCGGGACATCTACCGTCCGCGAGCCTACTGACACATAAAGGGAGTAATGAACCAGCCACCTCATGAAGTTGTTATGGTACTTTTTCAGTAAACCAAAATGTTTAAATGTCTATCTGTTCCTGTCCAAATTAAAGAGAATTGAATTGCGTATATACGCTGAAGTAATTCAGTCTGACACACGGAGTTCAGGTTAAAATAACTTCGAGGAAATTTATTGGCAAGAGCAGTAAGAGCGGGCGCGCAGGCCCTTTTAAGAGGCATTTTTCGTCATCATTGATTATCAAGATATCAGTGAATAAACATCATTAATTGGATTAATTGTTAAGTGTCTGGATTAGTGTCCACCTATCATTATAATTAATTGGCTCAAAAATTAAGTGGTTAGCTTCGTGTCCACCCACCAAGAGGTGGTATTGTTTTGGACACGGGTGGGGACAAGGGGGGGGCTTGAGCGTCATTTTACACGGTCAGTGATGTCAGGTCTTGTGGTTAGGTGCAAGGTCTCTTATGAATAGAACATTTCATTACTACTGTGTTCTCATGGCCTTTAAATTATACTATGTTGCGAGTTAGGGGAAATTCAACAGTTCCTGGGTTAGTCATGTCCTTATGGAGAATACAGTCTTTGTCTATTGTGTTAGATGTGCTGAGAAATTCTGTCATGTAATGTAGTTTTCAAATGGAGAAGTCAGGTTATGAGGACAAAATGGAGGATTTGTCACGGCATCAGGTTAAAATGGAGTTAGTGCAATAATTCAATACAAGTTCAATAAAGATTTTTAATAATTCTACATCAGTCCCCCCTATGAAATGTTAGATTCTAAGAGATAAAACTTTATTTGTTGATACCAGAAGACGTGTTAGCCCAAAGGCACAGAAACCCCGTGGCTGCTAGCTAGGTGTTAATGCAAAGTGCAAGTCTGTCCCTAATTCTGACCCTAATAGGCTAACTCATCCGTCAGCATGGCTCTCGAACACTTCACACCCATGGGTGGCCCATGGCGGCTTGCCCACCACTTCTCCACACGGGGCCTTTACCATTCACTGACAGATGCTGTCCCTAAGATGGTCCCTTCCTAGAATTCTCGCACTTTATCATCAAAAGGGATAGATTGCAGCGGCAAACAGGGTGAGTTGAGATCCTGGAAATCTTGGTCATCAACTTCAAGATGTGTGAAAGTGGGTGCCGCTTGGTCAACAGTCTTCGTGAGGGCTTTCCTCAGACAAGGGAAGACACAACAAAAGAGAAGAGCAAAGATAAAAAGAAAAATTAGTATTGCCATACCAATATGCATTAGAGCCTTTTGCCAACCCGTCATCCAACCAAACCATCTGTCCCAGGGATCTTTTATCCCAGAATTCCTTTTCAACTCTTCTGAGAGGTCATTTAATTTTGCTATGGCTAATGTAACTTTACCATTAGGGCCTGTGTTTTCTGGGATGTAGGTACAACATGTCATGGTGTCGGGCAAAATTTTACATACCCCTCCTTTTTCGGCTAGGATCATATCTAGGGCCATTCTATTCTGGAAGGCCATTTGGGATGTGGCCTGTAACTGTTCGGCTAATCCCTGGAGGGCATCTCTGGTGTAATTAACAAAACGCTGTTGGTTGTAATAAATGTAATTTATCCAGTTTAAATTCTTGTTTGCGGTAACTATGGTAAAAATTGATTCAAACCCTGCAGCAACTTCATCTCTTGCTTTAAACTCAGTGGGTACCCCCCTAGGCACCCCAATGGCATCAATGTAAATGTGAGGGTCAAAACTTCCTTTTACTGGGGCTTCACGCTTAACCTTAGTGTGGCTGGACTCATGGGTGTTGAGGTGTGTGTCAGAGATAATGTGTATAGGCATAATGGCCTTGGCCAAAGTACACTCCCCCCACCACTCCGTGTCCATTCTGGATCTTAGCTGTAAATCCCCACACAACCAGTAAATGTCTCCCAGTGACCTAGTGTGATGCTGCAGCAAACGTACAGGAACAGTTCGCGAGTCGTGACAAACCCATAGTAGATACCCCCCTCAGGGAGTGGAAGAAGAGTGGATGGGTTAAGAACTTGACATCTTTGTATAGAAATGTTGTCAGGCAGAAGAAGATGACATTGTAGACGCAAGTGTCTAGCAGGAGACACGTGCTTGAGCTGTACTTGGTTGATAATGGCAGAGATGTCATGAGGGGCCAAAAAAACCAGAGGGTGGCCAAGGACCAGATCAGAAGTTCTTTCAATGAGTTCTCTTGCAGCAAAAACAGCCCTAAGGCAGGAAGGGGCACCTCTGGCCACAAGGTCCAGCTGGCACGAGAAGTATCCAATAAGCCTCTGGCGGCCTCTTAAGTCATTAGTTTGGGTAAGAACTCCTGTAGCATGGCCTTGTCTTTCAGAGACAAATAATTTGAAAGGTTTGGTATAGTCTGGTAGGCCCAAGGCAGGAGCAGAAGCAATGGCACGTTTAAGAGATTTGAAATTGTCCAGAGCTTCATTGGTCAGGCCGAATGGGTCTGACTTGAGTGCATCATAGAGAGGTTGCATAAGCAGAGAGGCTTCTGGGATCCATGCTCTGCAATAGGAAATGAGGCCTAAGAAGGCATGAAGAGATTTTGAAGTCCTTGGGGGAGGAATGTCCAGAACTGCTCTGACTCGGTCCCGAGTGAGATGTCTGGTACCTTGAGATAGGCAATGTCCAAGGAAAATTACTGAAGGTTGGCAGAATTGCAGCTTGAGAAGTGAAGCCTTGCATCCTTGTTCTGCCAAATAACAAAGTAGACTAATTAAACACTTTTCAGTAGTGGGTATATCATCTCCACAGAGCAGTAAATCATCCACATACTGGAGCAAAACAACTTCTGGATGTTCAGCTTGCCATGGGTCAAGGATGGTACACATGGCCTTTGCAAATTGACTTGGAGAATTTTGTGCTCCCTGGGGCATGACAGTCCATGTATACTGTTGCATTTCATGGGTGAAAGCAAACAGGTATTGACAGGATGGATCCAGTGGAACACTGAAAAAGGCATTAGCCAGGTCAATGACTGTGAAGTACTTTGCAGATGGAGGGACTCCTGAGAGCAGAGTGTGAGGGTTTGGCACAAGAGGGGTGTCCAGAACAGTTGCTTCATTGACAGCACGGAGATCCTGAACCATCCTGTACTTCTCTGGCTCACCTTTTGGAGTTTTATTCTTCACAGGAAACAATGGAGTATTACATTCTGATTTGCATTTCACTAGAGCACCCTTCTCCAAGAGTGCTTTGATTTGGATAGAAATGGCTGCAGCCTGTGCTGGTTTGAGAGGATATTGTGGTTTTCTTGGTAATTTAGCTCCTGGGATCAGCTTTACCACCACAGGTGGAACATTTAGGTGACCTATGTCCTCTGGACCTGAGGACCATAACTTAGCAGGCACCTCTGTTTTCAACATATCTGGGAAATTGGACCTTGGTTCTGCTGCTTCCCTATGGGAATCCTCTAATAGCAGCATCAGGGGTAGGGAGCACAAGGCTGAGGTGTCTGGAACAGATAGAGGTGTAGACATTTCTACCTGTCCATCTGGAGTGAAGGTTATAGATGCCTGCAGGCGTGAGAGGACATCAGCGCCTAACAGGTTAATTGGGCATGTGGAGGATACTACAAAACGAGCAAGTAGGCTTGTGCCAACTCGCAGAGGGGTTGTTAGAGGACTGTGTCTTGGTTGGCCATCCACTCCAACACAGGAGACATCAATACTTGACAAGAAAGATGGATCTGGCAGGTCTTGTTCTCTTAGAACACTTCGGGCTGCACCTGTGTCAACAAGAAATGTGGTAGGTTGGCCTTCAATGGGTAAAGTCACTGTGGCAAGTGGCCCCCCTCCTTTATCCCCTGTAGACACTGCCATGACAGGGGTTAATGACACAGGTTTGCCAATTTCCTAATCCTCTGGTTCCTCAACAATTGGAACCGTTTTCTCTGCCTTAGGGGCCGGTGCAGGCTTGGATTGCTTTCTGGGCTCCCCTGGTTCCCTTCTAGGTTCTGGACATTCACTTCTATAATGCCCTGTAGCCTTGCAATTAAAACAAGTTACATCCTCTAGTTTAACACCCTTGGTGGCAGGGGTGATGGGGGTGGCGCGGGCCACCATGAGGGGAGCTGGACTGGGTCTTCTGGGGGTCTGGGCAGATTCCAAACCTCTAGCAACTAGGAGTAAAGTATCCAGAGGAACAACCTTATATTCAGGGCGTGCAGCAATGATTCCCTTGCGTATGGAGTCTTTAACACCTTGGACAAACGCACCTGACAGCATTTGTGAATGAATTTTGTCAGTAAGATCAAATCCCAAATCTGTAAACATTTGATACAGTCTTGCATGAAACCTTTCCACTGATTCTCCTTTGTCTTGCACAACATCAGTAAGACCAGCAGCCTGATCTGCAAGTTTGTCCTTAGCCCAATCTTTCAATTGATTGCAAAAAGTTACTCCGGAGGGGTAATCAACATCACTTGTAAGCAGATCTGTACTGAGGTGGCGGGCCATGCTAGGCCAATATGCATCCCCTGCTTTAATAGCACAAATGCTCAGTAAATCACGCCATGCAGCGGAATAAGTCTTTTGAATCTGAACTATCCCTTGGTAAAAAGGCATAGGCTGTTTTTCTGGGTCGGGGAGAGATTTCATCAAAGCACTAGCTTGTGTGGGGTTAAAGGCAACATATTTAGGAGGGGCCCGTTCTCCCCGACCCTTATGGCCGAAGGGATCTTCAATAGAGCGGTGGGCCGAGACTCCCGCAGCCTCCAATGAATCCTGAGACAGCCTGTCATCCTCTTCCTCGTCTAATTCTATGATCTGGGCCTTTCTGTGTGAGGGGATCACCTGAGGTGACAGAGCCGGGGGATGAGAGGGGGTCCCGGAGGCGGGAGTCGCCATTGGGTCATAATCTTGGGATCGGTAATCACCGGGAAGCACCGGCATCAGGGGTGCTGAATGACTGGGGGCCGCCATATTGGAGGCGGGGAAGGAAGTTGCATTGGGGTTAAGGGAAGAAGTGACGGCCATATTGGATGTGGGCACATCCGGGGCAGACTGTACCGGACTGGGCATGACCGGAACCTGGGGAGTGGCTTGGGGAAAGGGGTATGGATAATTTGGATAGGGCATGGACATGGGGTATGGGAAGGGGTATGGCCAAGCCATCTGGGCGGGGGCTGGGGCGGAACCTGGAGTGGGCAGGAAAGCTGGGTAGGGATTAGCAAAAGGGGTGGGAACCTGGGCCGTGGTAGGGACGGGCAAGGGAGAGGATGGAGAAGAATCAGTAGAGGCGGGTGAAGAAGGAGGAGCCGGAGTGGGATCAGCAAGATTGACAGTGGCAGGGGAGGAGGGGTTAGCTAACTGGGCAGATGCAGATGGGAGGGTAGGATTATCAACGGAGAGAAAGTGCGGGGAAGGAATGGCAGATGAAATGTTAGAGTTAGACACAGAAGGTGGCTTAGGGATGGATGAGGATGATGGGAGTGTAAGGGAAGGAGAAGGGGAAAAGTAAGATCCATCAGAATTCAGGACCGGGCAAACGGGGGAGGTGGCGGGATGGGAGTTGGGAGGAGTGGGAGTGGGGTACATAGTCAGCTGGCAATCACCCATTGCTGACTGAACCTTGGGGATGGACATCCCCTGGGCGCCATATTGGGGCGCTGGCTGAGGAAAAGCCCCAGCAACACAGTTATTATGATACACAAACAATTTCACACCCTTGTGAATTATTTCTTCCTCAACCCAACCTTCTTGCTGAATAGCCTTCGCTACTCTGTACCATGCTTCAGCTGTCTTTAATAAATCATTATTTGCAAGCTTGCCTTTCTTCTCCATCAATAATCTACGCCGGGTCAGGAAGCCCCCAACTCAACACTTAGAGCTGGAGGGTCCGGAAGCGCACAGTGTAGCTAGCTAGGCTATCAAAGTGACACGAAATGGATCACGGGAAACTATGATTCTACACAGTTCCCACAATACCACAACCTCTTTTTCCATACAGCCACAGCCACGAGGCTCCTAAAAGAAGTAAACAGGCAAAGAAGACCCCCAGGAAAACTTCCACAGGTCAACCCCCCTTTTTCCCTACAGCCACAGACACGTGGCTCCTAAAAGGAGTAAAACAGGCAACAGGACTCCAGGCAAATCCCCCGGGTCCACCCCCCTTTATCCCAAAAGGGGAAACAGACAAACACAGGACCCCCAGGCAAACTACCACGGGTCCACCCCCCTTTTATCCCAAAAAGGGGAAACAAATAAACATTCAGCCCGGGCAACCAAACTAGACCATGCCAATACAGACACACCCAGGCAACAGATAGACTAAATGCAGGTAACAAATGGGTAATGAGACCCCGGGCAAGATATTACCTGTCTTTGATGTCCTCCCGGGAAGCAGTCACAGACACGTGGACGGGTCAATCAAAGGGGCCGGAACATACCGGTGGCTCTGCAGAAGTCTCTACCGTGTACCTGGAGGTGATCAATCTCCTTTCCTTCCCCCCGGATTCCTCCGTCCAACTGCGTCTTCCTTAGGACGGCTCACCGGCCAGACATAGCCCGGGGTCCCTGTTCGGGCGCCAAAGTTGTTATGGTACTTTTTCAGTAAACCAAAATGTTTAAATGTCTATCTGTTCCTGTCCAAATTAAAGAGAATTGAATTGCGTATATACGCTGAAGTAATTCAGTCTGACACACGGAGTTCAGGTTAAAATAACTTCGAGGAAATTTATTGGCAAGAGCAGTAAGAGCGGGCGCGCAGGCCCTTTTAAGAGGCATTTTTCGTCATCATTGATTATCAAGATATCAGTGAATAAACATCATTAATTGGATTAATTGTTAAGTGTCTGGATTAGTGTCCACCTATCAATATAATTAATTGGCTCAAAAATTAAGTGGTTAGCTTCGTGTCCACCCACCAAGAGGTGGTATTGTTTTGGACACGGGTGGGGACAAGGGGGGGGCTTGAGCGTCATTTTACACGGTCAGTGATGTCAGGTCTTGTGGTTAGGTGCATTTAGGTAGGTTAGGTACATTTCATTACTACTGTGTTCTCATGGCCTTTAAATTATACTATGTTGCGAGTTAGGGGAAATTCAACAGTTCCTGGGTTAGTCATGTCCTTATGGAGAATACAGTCTTTGTCTATTGTGTTAGATGTGCTGAGAAATTCTGTCATGTAATGTAGTTTTCAAATGGAGAAGTCAGGTTATGAGGACAAAATGGAGGATTTGTCACGGCATCAGGTTAAAATGGAGTTAGTGCAATAATTCAATACAAGTTCAATAAAGATTTTTAATAATTCTACATCAACACCATCACTCACACCTAAGGGTGCGGCGTGACGTCCTAGCCAGTCGGTAGACATAGCCCGAACAACACAACACGAAATCCACAACTACACTTAACACCAAACGATGATCTGGGGGACAGCAAACAGCCCAACAGGTGCAGACGTAATAAACAAATATTGGTCCTAATATAGTGCCTGGGGCATATTAACCCAGTTATACCCAAAATGAGCACACAATCGAACATTGTGAAAGAGACTGTGTGAAGTGTCCAAACTGTGATTGACCAATATCCTGTTTAAGTGCTGTACAATACTTCCATGTTGCCAATCCCAGACTAACCTTCTCTTTTTTCTGTACACAACTACCTGCTATACTCAAATTACAAAACAAAAACGAAAATAAAGAATTTAAATAAATAAATAAATAAAATAAATAAACTCAGTTGCTTATAAGTGGCTACAAAACTCCTGTTATTCTCTATGGGAGCTGTTAACACTACTTAGTTGCTGCTTTCTCACCGGTTTTGGGCGGTGCAGTAACTCTTTAACAACAGTTATATCCCTGTACATCTTATTAGAAAATACATGTTAACTTTATGACTTCTCATCATCTCCCAAGATGATTCTGAACTGCAACTCATATGATTACCTGTCCATCTTTTAAATTGAAATACTTCTCGGTGTTGGAGGACATTAACATCAAAGGGGCCAAAGTTTGAGATCCCTGATTTAAAGGAAAGAATGCTCCAGGATCATACTCCAGAGATCAGAAATATGTTGGCGCTATATAAATGCCATTAATAACAATTATTATAGTTTGATACATTCTACATTATGACATCAAATTACACTGCTGCATTGAAAAAAATAATAAACTGCTTTATGCTATTTAGGAGTTAAATCACATTTGCTATGCTTATGCAGCAGTAACCACATCTTTCCTGTCTGCGACTCACATAGCCTACATGTATAAATGGTTTAATTTTTAATTAGATTTGACAACTACAGGGTGTATACTTTAGAAGTTTTATTTCCTACTCTATTAATTGAACTATAAATACACAATGTTCCTGCGGGCTATTAACAAAGCAGGATATAAGAAATTCTAAATTAAACAGACTGTGCAATAAAGGAAGTTTAAACATTAGATCTCTCTTTAAAAGGAAATATGTAAGGAGACTACATAAGTCACGTGCAGGGATGTGTGGCATGGCTGAATAAACAAAGTGATTTAACTCCTAAATGGCAGAGAACTCAGCAGTGAGACTGCAGGTGCATGGTCTTTACACTAAAACCACTCCATTAAACTAAAGATTTTTGGTGCTTATAGTGTCCCTTTAGATATATTATATACAAATACACAATTTGTTTTTCCTGCTCCTTCATTTGTTCCCTCTGTTCACTTATTTCTGTGAATAAAATCAATTTTTCTCCAATCATCTACCACGCGGGGAACTCCGAATCACAAAACAATTGTTCGTCCAATGTCCATTTAATTTGCTTTGTGATATATCCATATGCCACTGTAGAGTTACAGCATTCGGACGACCCAACTGACCACCCGCCCAAAATTTGGATGAATCTCAATTCATTTGAAAACAAAAAGTCTAAAAACACATACTATGCATAATTCCTTATACATACATACTTCAGTATATATAAGACTTGTGGATTTTGTTTTGAACATTCGGGTCATCTGAATTCTATAACTCCAAAGCGCCATATTGGTATATCAGAAAACCAACAAAATAGTCAGTAGAAGTTTATGGAAAAAGATGACAAGTTTGACAGGACAGGCACTAGATGTAAATTTAATTCACATATGTTGGTATTGCTAGGGGGCTTTGTGGGCTCAAGCCCTGGATGTGGGACTCTTCAGCACCAGATCTCTACGGGTACTGGAGGTGCAGGAGTGCAATGTATATGAGATATAGTGTGTGATTGGGGGAACAGTGGGTGTATATGTATGTGTGCTTGTTTGTGTGTGTGTATGTGTGTGTGTGTGTGTGTTTAGGGGTATAGTGTCTGTTGTTGGTATAGTGTGTACAGTGGCAAGAAAAGTATGTGAATCCTTTAGAAATGACTGGATTTATGTATAAACTTGTCTTACAATTTGGTTTGATGTTCGTCTAAGTTACAGTAATCAACAAACAAATCTGTTTAACTGATAACACACACAGTATTGTATTGTTCTTGTGCATACTAAATATATAATTCAAATATTCACTGTATAGGTTGGAATACTAGGCTAATTATTTCAACGTAAGCTGAGTAGAGTTAGAAATGGGCAAACATGTTGTCCAATCAATGCAATGAGATTGGATGCTTGGGGTAGGGATGCTATGACTTATAAAACATTAAACCTTAAACATTATGAGTTTGCTCTTCACTAAAATCATATGTTCATGTAAACCATGCCTTGCACAAAGAGGTCTAAGAAGATCTAAGGTCAAGAATTGTTGTGTTGCATAAAGCTGGAAATGGTTACAAATGGTTATCTCAAAAGGCTTAGATAGTAATCTGTCCACTGTTAGACAAATTGCCTACCAATGGAGACAAATTAGCACTCTGGCTACTCTCCTTAGGAGTGGCCATCCAGTCCAGGTGACTCAAAAGGCACACCGCACAATTCTAAATGAGGTTAAATTAAAAAAAACAAAATACTTCATAATTGGCACCGATTAACACGAGTCTACTATATGGAAAAAAATGAACAGACATGGTGTCCATGACAGAACACCACAAAGAAACTGCTGCTTTCCAAAATAAAAATCATAGCTACGCGTCTGGTGTTTGCCAAAGATGACCTTGACACTCCACAATGCAACTGGGAAAATCTTTTCTGGACTTATGAAACTAAGGTTGAGTTGTTTAAAAAGAACATTACTATGTGTGGAGTAAAAAGGGCACAGCATACCAACATTAAAACCTTTTCCCAATGGTTAAGTACGAGTGTAAAATGCATCATGATATGTAGCTGCTTTGATTTACATGGCCTGGAGCAATTGCAATCATCAAGGGAATAATTAATTTCCAAGTTATTATCAAGATAGCCTACAGGATAATAATAAGTAGAAGTTGGGTAATGCAGCAGAACAATAATACTACATACTGAAGTGAAGCCACTACAGTATTACTTCATAAAATAAGAAAACCATTTGGAGTGGCCTAGTTAGAGTCCAAACTTTAGCCCCGTAGAGTTGCTGTGGAATGACCTCAAGAAAGCTGAAACATTTGGTTAAGGCTATTGCTGCTAAAGGAGGATACAATAGCTATTAAACGCAATTGTTTACTTACTTTTCCCACAGCCCTGTGAATGTTTAAGGGCATGTGTTCAATAAAGACATGAAAAATTATAATTGCATGTGTGTTGTTAGCTTCATCTTTGATGAAGACAAGATGACATTTTATGATTAATTCATGCAGAGAACCTATTAATTCCAAAAGAGCCACATATTTTTTCTTGCCACTGTTTTTACTATAGTTTATTTTACTAAAAGCAGCTGCTTGACATACAAATAAAGGTCACCAGTATAGTGCTCTGCAAGGTAACTTTTAGGAGTGGATGCAATGAAGCCAGCACATCAGAATCATCAGGTGGAGCTGTGCCTGGTGTGGCAAAGCCTGAGAGGCAAGATTAAGAAAAGGCTTCATGCCCACAAAGGCGGGCTTATAGTGAAGCTGGAACCATTGGGAAGGAGGTGAATATAACTGGAAACCCAATGGAGATTCAAAGAAGGTAAGTAAAAATACAGCATTTTCAGCAATTATAAAGCAAAGCAGCATATTTAAGGAAAGTTTTCTTCAAAAATGTTTGTGCAGAAATCCATATCATTCCAAAGGGTTCACATACTTTTTCTTGCAACTGTACATAGAAACATAGCAGCATAGAATGTGACGGCAGATAAGAACCATTCGGCCCATCTAGTCTGCCCAATTTTCTAAATACTGTCATTAGTCCCTGGCCTTCTCTTATAGCTAGGATAGAAAGCCATATGCCTCCCCCACGCATGCTTAACCCCTTAAGGACACATGACATGTGTGACATGTCATGATTCCCTTTTATTCTAGAAGTTTGGTCCTTAAGGGGTTAAACTCCTTCACTGTGTTAACCTCTACCAATTCAGCTGGAAGGCTATTCCAAGCATCCACTACCCTCTCAGTAAAGTAATATTTCCTGATATCATTTTTAAACCTTTGCCCCTCTAATTTAAGACTATGTCCTCTTGTTGTGGTAGTTTTTCTTCTTTTAAATATAGTCTCCTCATTTTACTGTTGATTCCCTTTATGTATTTAAAAAATCCTATCATTTGCCCCCTGTCTCATCTTTTCTCCAAGCTATACATGTTAAGATCCTTTAACCTTTCCTTGAATGTTTTAGCCTGTAATTCATGAACCAGTTTAGTAGCTCTTCTCTAAACTCTTTTCAAAGTATCAATATGCTTCTGAAGATACGGTCTCCAGTACTGCGTACAATACTCCAAGTGAGGTCTCACCACTGTTCTGTGCAATGGCATGAGCACTTCCCTCTCACTACTGCTAATACCTCTCTCTATACAACCAAGCATTCTGCCAGCATTTCTTGCTGCTCTATTACATTGTCTGCCTACCTTTAAATCATCTGAAATAATTACCCCTAAATCCCTTTCCTCAGATGTTGAGGTTAGGACTCTATCAAATATTCTATACTCTGCCTTTTGATTTTTTACGTCCAAGATGCATTATCTTGCACTTATCCACATTAAATGTCAGCTGCTAGAGCTCTGACCATTTTTCTAGTTTACCTAAATCATTTGTCATTTGGCTTATCCGTCCTGGAACATCAACCCTCTTACATATCTTAGTATCATCAGCAAAAATACATACCTTACCATCAAGACCTTCTGCAATATCACTAATAAAAATATTTAAGAGAATGGGTCCAAGTACAGATCCCTGAGGTACCCCAATGGTGACAAGCCCATGCTTCGAATATACACCATTGACTACAACCCTCTGTTGTCTGTCACACAGCCAATGCCTTACCCATTCAACAATATTGGAATCCAAACTTAAAGATTGCAGTTTATTGATAAGCCTTCTATGTGCAACAGTGTCAAAAGCCTTCTGAAATCTGCACCACCCTGATCTATTATTTAAGTTACCCAATCAAAAAAATCAATAAGATTAGTTTGGCATGATCTCCCTGAAGTAAACCCATGTTGTCTCTGATCTTAAAATCCCTGTGATCCCTGTTCAACAATCCTATCCTTTAACATGGTTTCCATTACTTTCCTCACTACTGAAGTAAGGCTTACTGGCCTATAGGTGCCTGACTCCTCCCTACTACCTTTCTCGTGAATGGGCACAACATCCGCTAACTTCCAATCTTCTGGGACTACTCCTGTTAATAATGATTAGTTAAAAAAATCTGTTAATGGTTTTGTTAGTACACCACTCTTTTAATAACTTTGGGTGTATTCCATCAGGCTCCATTGTCTTATGTCTTTACTTTTGACAGATGAAATAGAACCTCTTCCTCTGTAAACTCACATGTAACAAATGACTCATTTGTCCTTTTTCCTAACTGAGGCCCCTCTCCTTCATTTTCATCTGTAAATATTTAATAAAAATATTAATTTAGGCAATCAGAGAGACCTTTATCCTCTTCTTCATACCTTCCTTTCTTTTGTTTTTAATCTAACTAATCCTTGTTTTACTTTCCTTTTCTCATTTATGTATCTGAAAATGTTTTGTACCCTTTTTTTACTGACTGTGCTATCTTCTCCTCTGTGTGTGATTTGGAAGCTCTTGTAGCTTGCTTTGCCTCTTTCTGTCTAATCTTATAGAGCTGTCTATCTTCCTCACTCACTATTACTAAATGATAACCTTTAGGTCTTTTTTATATTTTGTCAACTTCTGTGGAGTACCACAGTGGTTTCTTAAATCTTTTGCTTTTACTGACAAGCCTAATACAATTTTCTGCCTTCAGTAGTTTTTAAATAATCCAATTTCTTTTGGACTCCATTTAAACGCTCCAGTCTGATAATGACTCCTATACACATATTTTAATTTTAGAAAAGTCTGTTTTTCTAAAGTATAAAACTTTTGTTTTTGTGTGGTGTGACTCAATCACTGTTCTTATAATAAACCACACTGACTGATGATCACTGGATCCTAAACGTTTACCTACAGTAATATCTGATACCAAATCTCCATTTGTTAACACTAAATCTAGTATGGCCTTCTTACAAGTTGGCTCCTCAACTACTTGTTTTAGAGACAATCCCAGTAGGGAGTTTAGAATATGTGTGCTCCTGGCACAAGCAGCTATATTGGTTTTCCAGTTCACATCAGGAAGATTAAAGTCACCTATGATGATAACTTCCCCCTTCATTGTCATTTTAGCTATTTTCTCAACAAGTAGATTATCCAACTCTTCTATATAATCACACATACACGAGTTACTGTGTGATTACCGAATTCCAACGTAACCCAAACGGACTCTATGTTCACCTTACTACCGTGTTTCCCCAAAAATAGGACCTAACCCGAAAATAAGCCCTAGACGAATTTTCGGGGTGGGCTGCAATATAAGCCCTACCCCGAAAATAAGACCTAGGCATTTTACCTTTGCGGCCCGGCGGGACTTCCTTCTTCTATGAGGAGGGGGAGGAGCGTTGCGGGCCGCGGCATCGCGCAGCGTGATGATGACGTGCGCAGCGTGATGATGACGTGCGCAGCGCCGTCAGTCTGCCTTCACGGATCTTCAGCGGAAGGATCCATTCCGGGCGGTGAGGCACCCAGTGGTCGGACTCTTTGAACTGTGAGTAGATACCGGTATTTTATGTCTGGGACTTAATTAATTAAAGGGGGGGGGGGTGAATTAATTAAAGGGAGGGTGGATTAATTAAAGGGAGGGTGGATTAATTAAAGGGGTGGTGGATTAATTAAAGGGGGGTGGATTAATTAGAGGAGGGGTGTGGATTAATTAGAGGGGGTGTGTGGATTAATTAGAGGGGGTGTGAGGATTAATTAGAGGGGGGTGTGGATTAATTAGAGGGGGGTGGATTAATTAGAGGGGGGTGTGGATTAATTAGAGGGGTGTGTGGATTAATTAGAGGGGGGTGTGGATTAATTAGAGGGGGTGTGGATTAATTAGAGGGGGGGGTGGATTAATTAGAGGGGGGGGATTAATTAGAGGGGTGTGTGGATTAATTAGAGGGGGGGTGTGGATTAATTAGAGGGGGTGTGTGGATTAGAGGGGGTGTGGATTAATTAGAGGGGGTGGATTTATTTAAGGGGGTGTGTGGATTAATTAAAGGGGTGGTGGATTAATTAAAGGGGTGGTGGATTAATTAAAGGGGTGGTGGATTAATTAGAGGGGTGGATTAATTAGAGGGAGGGTGGATTTATTAAAGAGGGGGTGGATTAATTAAAGGGGTGGTGGATTAATTAGAGGGGGGTGTGGATTAATTAAAGGGGGTGGATTTATTAAAGAGGGGGTGGATTTATTAAAGAGGGGGTGGATTTATTAAAGAGGGGGTGGATTTATTAAAGGGGGTGGATTAATTAGAGGGGGTGTGGATTAATTAAAGGGGTGGTGGATTAATTAAAGGGGGGTGGATTAATTAGAGGAGGGGTGTGGATTAATTAGAGGGGGGGTGTGGATTAATTAGAGGGGGGTGTGGATTAATTAGAGGGGATGTGTGGATTAGAGGGGGTGTGGATTAATTAGAGGGGGTGGATTTATTTAAGGGGGGTGTGGATTAATTAAAGGGGTGGTGGATTAATTAAAGGGGTGGTGGATTAATTAAAGGGGTGGTGGATTAATTAGAGGGGGGTTGTGGATTAATTAAAGCGGGTGGATTTATTAAAGAGGGGGTGGATTTATTAAAGAGGGGGTGGATTAATTAAAGGGAGGGTGGGTTAATTAAAGGGGGGTGGATTAATTAGAGGAGGAGTGTGGATTAATTAGAGGGGGTGTGGATTAATTAGAGGGGGTGTGGATTAATTAGAGGGGGGGTGGATTAATTAGAGGGGGTGGATTAATTAGAGGGGGGTGTGGATTAATTAGAGGGGGTGTGTGGATTAATTAGAGGGGTCTGTGGATTAATTAGAGGGGGTGTGGATTAATTAGAGGGGGTGTGGATTAATTAGAGGGGGGTGGATTAATTAGAGGGGGTGGATTAATTAGAGGGGGGTGTGGATTAATTAGAGGGGGGTGTGGATTAATTAGAGGGGGTGTGTGGATTAATTAGAGGGGGTGTGTGGATTAGAGGGGCGTGTGGATTAATTAGAGGGGGTGGATTTATTAAAGGGGGGTGTGGATTAATTAAAGGGGGGTGGATTAATTAAAGGGGTGGTGGATTAATTAAAGGGGTGGTGGATTAATTAAAGGGGTGGTGGATTAATTAAAGGGGTGGTGGATTAATTAGAGGGGTGGATTAATTAGAGGGAGGGTGAATTAATTAAAGGGGGTGGATTAATTAAAGGGGTGGTGGATTAATTAGAGGGGGTGTGGATTAATTAAAGGGGGTGGATTTATTAAAGAGGTGGTGGATTTATTAAAAAGGGGGTGGATTTATTAAAGAGGGGGTGGATTTATTAAAGGGGTGGTGGATTAATTAGAAGGGTGTGGATTAATTAGAGGGGGTGTGTGGATTAATTAGAGGGGGGTGTGGATTAATTAGAGGGGGTGTGTGGATTAATTAGAGGGGGGTGGATTAATTAGAGGGGGGTGTGGATTAATTAGAGGGGGTGTGTGGATTAATTAGAGGGGGGTGTGGATTAATTAGAGGGGGTGTGTGGATTAGAGGGGGTGTGGATTAATTAGAGGGGGTGGATTTATTAAAGGGGGTGTGGATTAATTAAAGGGGGGTGGATTAATTAAAGGGGTGGTGGATTAATTAAAGGGGTGGTGGATTAATTAAAGGGGTGGTGGATTAATTAGAGGGGTGGATTAATTAGAGGGAGGGTGAATTAATTAAAGGGGGGTGGATTAATTAAAGGGGTGGTGGATTAATTAGAGGGGGGTGTGGATTAATTAAAGGGGGTGGATTTATTAAAGAGGGGGTGGATTTATTAAAGAGGGGGTGGATTAATTAAAGAGGGGGTGGATTAATTAAAGGGGGTGTGGATTAATTAAAGGGGGTGGATTTATTAAAGAGGGGGTGGATTAATTAAAGGGGGGGTGGATTAATTAGAGGGGGTGGATTAATTAAAGGGGGGTGGATTAATTAAAGGGGGGGTTCAATGTACATACCGGTACCGTAAATAAATAAGCCCTACCCTGAAAATAAGCCCTAGTGTGTTTTGTGTGACTAAAATTAATATAAGACCCGGTCTTATTTTCGGAGAAACGCGGTAACTTTTATTAGGCTAGATGTTATACTATTCTTCACATATGGAGCCAACCCTACTCCTTTCTTGCCTCCCCTGTCTTTTCTACATAAAGAGTACCCTGGTATTGCTATGTCCCAGTCATTTTTCTCATTATACCATGTCTCAGTAACAGCGATTAAATCTACATTATCAGTTGCCATTATTGCCACAAGTTAATGGATCTTATTCCCTAAATTGAGAGCTTTTGTAGACATGACTCTAAGCTAATGATTTTTTAACACACCTGCTACAGGCTCTTTCCAGGATGCAATTGTCCTTGTTTTGGGCAAGACCTAGCAAAACCTCTGAACTGCTCACTAAGAACATTAGTTCCCTTTTGAGAAAGATGCAAACCATATTTTTTGTACAGTTTATTTCCATTCCAAGCAGAGCTGCCATGAGAAATTAAGCCAAATCCTTGATCCTGACACCATTTACCAAGCCACAAGTTAAAGTCACTAATACGCATCCGTGTGTCGTTCTGAGTGTTATGCACAGGCAGAACTTCAAAGAATGACAGTTTGGAAGCAACCTGCCATATATCATTGGCAAAAACACAAAAAACTTCTGAAACCTCATTGCAAGACAAGTCATTTGTCCCTAGATGGACAAGTACATCCAATTCCCCTTCCTGCTTTGCTCACTTAACAATATTACAAATACGTCTCCTGTCTCTGTGAGCAGTAGCTCCAGGAAGACATCTCACAAGGCAATTATTTTCCAGCTCCACACCTCTTATGACAGAATCCCCCAACAACTACTTTCTATCACCTATCGTCTCACCTTATCCTTTGTCATTGGCTGCAGTATTGCACAACTTTGATGTAGAAGATAGTGGTTCCACAAACTCGGTGCCTGAGCCTGTCTCCATAACACCACTACACTTGGTGTTTGAGCTTGTCTCCATAACACCACTACATTCAGTGCCTGAGCCTGTTGCCACAACACCACTACACTTAGTGCCTGAGCCGGTCTCCACAACACCACTACACTCGGTGCCTGAGCATGTCTTCATAACACCACTACACTCGGTGTCTGAGCTTGTCTCCATAACACCACTACACTCGGTGTCTGAGCTTGTCTCCATAACACCACTACACTCAGTGCCTGAGCCGGTCTCCACAACACCACTATACTCAGTGTCTGAGCCTGTCTCCACAACACCACTACACACAGTGCTGAGCCTGTCTCCACAACACCATTACACTCTGTGACTGAGCATGTCTTCATAACACCACTACACTTGGTGCCTGAGCCTGTCTCCATAACACCACTGCACTCTGAAACTGCTGAAAATGAATTATGTAGAGCAACAGACTGTGCAATATGCCTTTTATCCACAACTCTAAGTCTACCAGATCCTACAATAATCACAGAATGTAACCATAATTTTTCAGAATACTTTGATAAACGTCGCCCATTATTTCATAACCTCTCTTCTTTGTATGTGTTCTCTATGCTGACTGCCAGGTGTAAAGCATAGAGCATATAATAATGATTGAAGGTGATTTAAGATTGTGGCACCCAGTTGCAGGATAAAAAGGTGTGGAACATCTACATTTTTCACACCTCACAAATATAGATTGTTAAATATAGGGAAGTAGGCACACTATTAAAACTCCTGTGATGATGACAGTTCTTCTTTAAACACAAAATGTTAGCCTTGTTTTTTATTTGTATATATACACTCTACAAACAATGTTACTTTTAAGAAAACAAGAAGTGACAAAAGGGTTTTTGATGATCACCTTGTAGTATGGCAACATTACTTTAGCTTCCTTCAAGGACAGGTAGGAAGTCCTCAGAGAGTTGGAATGGTTATTCTGTAGCTGATGTTAATGTAACATTATGTCAGTAGATGGACATGTTTGTACCCTGGAGAATTTCCCGTATTAGGTAAATTCACATTTAGTACAGCTGGCTTAAATGGTCTGGTGAGTACGGGACACGGATGCTGTCTGTCTTGTCAAGTATGTGGCTAAACATATTCTGCATTAGTCAGTTTTTGACAAATCCATGTTGAGTTTTGTAAGCATTTCTACAATATGCCATTGAAATCAAATTCAACGGTGAGCACCAGAATTCTAAACTGTACCCGCTGTATTGTTGGTTGTGCTGTTGAGATGTATGTTCTTTTCAAGGAAAAATACATTAATATTGAAATGCAAAATGTATTCAAAATGCAAAACTGGCAATGGTTCTATGCCTTATTGATATGAAGCCCTATTAAAAATGTTATGTTCATGTTTTTCTGTGGTGATTAAAGGGACACTATAGTCACCAAAACAACTTTGGCTTAATTAAGCAGTTTTGGTGTATAGATCATGCCTCTACAGCAGGGGTAGTCAACCTAGTCCCTACCGCCCACTGGTGGGCGTTTTCGGATTTCAGGTGGGCGGTGGTGGGTTCTGCAGAAAACACGCAGTGGGCTTCGATGGCCGAGGGCTAGGGCCGGCAGGGGAGATCCTTTCATCTCCCTTGCTGGCCCATGCAGAGCCAGTCTTGCTGTAAGCCCTCTCGTGCTGGTGAGGAGATCAAAGTTTATTAGCACTTATTTCCTACCAAAGGGAGGGAAGGGCCCGGGAGGCTCTGTGTTCCTCCCACGAGCAGGCTGGTCGGAGCATTGCCGCGTGTTACCATGGCAATTCTCCGATACAGTGTTGTGCTCACAGGAGAACAGGAGAGTCAACCTGCAGCCAGAGAAGCTGCAGGCTAAAGTGAACATGCCACCACTGGACCACCAGGGCTTGCAGCATTATGTCCTCACTCCCTAGTATAAGGTAAGAAGAAGGGAGGGGAGAAATTAATATCTCACCTACACACATCTCACCTACACACAGAAACAGACCCTATGCACTCTTGTCAGGGAAATCCTGACTTCTGTATGATTTCTACACAAACACACACTACACCCCTCCCACACTACCTCCTTCACACACACTGCCCTGTCATACTGCCCCCTCAAACACACACTGCACCCCTCACATACAGTGATCCTCTAACACACGGTGCACCTCTAACACACGGTGCACCTCTAACACACACACTGCACCCCTCACACACACAGCACCCTCACACACAGACACTGCCCTCTCAGACACACTGCCCCACTCAGACACTACCACCCTCCCACACACTGCCCCCTCACACACGCACTGCCCCCTCACACATGCAATGCCCACCTCACACATGCATGCAGTGCACCCCTCACACATGCACGCATGCAGTGCCCACCTCACACACATACGCAGTGCCCCCCTCACAAATGCACGCAGAGCTCCCCTCTCACACACACAGTTCCCCCCCTCACACTTGCAGAGATTTCCCCCGTCACCCTGGCACACACACACTGCACCCCTCACACACACACACAATGCACTCTTCACACACACACCCTGCACCCTTCACACACATACAGCATTTTCACACACATACAGCACCTCACAGACACACATAGAAAAAAATCGCACTTCCTCTATAAAATTATTTACTGCGGCACCGGTGGGTGGTAAGGAAAATTTACCATCAACAAAGATACAAAAGTGGGTGTTAGGTTTTAAAAGGTTGACTACCCCTGCTCTACAATCTCATTGCTCAATTCCCTCCATTAAGGAGTTAACTCACTTTTTTTATGCAGCCCTAAGTCCATGCGTACGATTCAAACTCCCGAACGGACTGGTGTTCGTATGCCTCGACGAAAACGAAGGGCGACCGGTAGCTTCAGCGGTGTTCGGTAGATAAAGTGTTGGTTTATAGTTCCATAGAATCTTCCCTGAACACTGCTGGTTTAAAATGGTATACGAACGACGACCACCCTGAAATACGGTTAGAATGGAGAGGTGTCTGCGGTTGACCACAACGTTCTAATTGGGGCCAAGAGGTTAACCAGCAGCACACTTCTCTCCTGGGTGGCCGACCGTCCGTTCGGTAGTTTTGATCGGTATCTTCTGTAACACACGAACAGGGGCATACGGACAGGCAAATAGACGAAAAAAGGGGAAACAGACGAACCAGCAATCTCAGTCTATACAGATGGATCTGTCACAGTTCATTAGTCCCTAGCCTTATCTTATAGTTAGCAAAACCTCTGAACTGCTCACTGAGAACATTTGTTCTCTTTTGAGAAAGATGGTTTTTTTGTACAGTTTATTTCCATTCCAAAAAGAGCTATCATGAGAAATTAAGCCAAATCATTGCTCCCGACACCATTCACCAAGCCACAAGTTAAAGTCCCTAATATGCATCTGCCTGTCGTTCTGAGTGTTATGCACAGGCAGAACTTCAGAGAAGTTAAAGGGAATGTTCTGAAACTAATTGGTTGTGTGGTTTGGATTTAGGTTAGGAAGCTGAACCTCTGGTAAATACTATATAGTAATATGTATGTAAAAAATAATTAAACCTTTTTTAAATAGGTTTTTCTTCAAATCTATACATTTACAAACAAAGCTGCTAGCACAATTTACAGATAGAATTTGAAGCCTGTTTAAAAGAGCTAAAGTTGATTTTATAATGACAGGTTCCATTTAATATACAGTCCCCATGTCTCAAAAGTCAATACCACTAAACAATGAACTTGAAAAATGAAATGACTTATGAATGATTGAAAATGCCTGTAGAGCACTCAGGGCCGGCCTTAGGGGTGTGCGAGCTGTGCGGCCGCACAGGGCGCCATGGACCAGGGGGCGCCCTGTGGCCGACACAGCTTGCACTGTCTCCTAGTAACAGCCTGTGAAGGAGAGCTCAGAGCTCTCCCCTAATACAGGCTGCGCTGTGTAGCGTGGCCGCGCTCCGCCCCCCTGCCTCTTAATGCTGCCCTCACGTATAGTCCCCAGACTCCCCACTCGGATCTCAGTGAGAGAAAGGGGGTGGGGTTAAATGTCGATCGGAGGCGGAGCTACATGGCAAGCGGGGCGGAGCTACAGGCAGGCAAACCCTCTGGTAAGTTAGGGGAAGCAGGAAGGAGTTCCTGCTCCCCCATCTACCACCACACTGCACCCTGCTTTCCCATCCACCCTAACCGTGCCCCCTGCTCCCCCCTACCCTAACTGTGCTCCCTGCTCCCCCCTACCCTAACTGTGCTCCCTGCTCCCCACCTACTCTAACTGTGCCCCCTGCTCCCCCTACCCTAATTGTGCTCCCTGCTCCCCACCTACTCTAACTGTGCCCCCTGCTCCCCACCTACTCTAACTGTGACCCCTGCTCCCCACATACCCTAACTGTGCCCCCTGCCCACCACCTACCCTAACTGTGCCTCCTGCCCACCACCAACCCTAACTGTGCCCCCTGCTTCCCCACCTACCCTAACTGTGCCCCCTGCCCACCACCTACCCTAACTGTGCCTCCTGCTCCCCACCTACCCTAACTGTGCCTCCTGCTCCCCACCTACCCTAACTGTGCCCCCTGCCCACCACCCACCCTAACTGTGCCTCCTGCTCCCCACCTACCCTAACTGTGCCCCCTGCCCACCACCTACCCTAACTGTGCCTCCTGCTCCCCACCTACCCTAACTGTGCCCCTGCTTCCCCACCTACCCTAACTGTGCCCATTGCTCCCCCACCTATCCACTGTGCCCTAGCTACCATAACTGTGCCCCTTGCTCTCCCACCTACCCACTGTGCCCCTTGCTTCCCCACCTACTCGCTGTGCCCCTTGCTTCCCAGCTACCACCATTGTGCCCTCTCTCCCCCAGCTACCACCACTGTGCCCCTTCTACCCCAGCTACTACCGCTGTGCCCCCTCGCCCCCAGCAAGCTTATCTGTGCACTGTGCCCCAGCTACCCACTGTGCCCCCTGCTTCCCCACCTAGCCTAACTGTGCCCCTGCTCCCCCGCTGCACACAGTGCCCCTGCTCCCCACCTAGCCTAACTGTGCCCCCTGCCCCCCCACCTAGCTTATCAGTGCCCCTGCTCCCCCAGCTACCCACAGTCCCCCTTGCTCCCCCAGCTACCACCACTGTGACCCATCTCCCCCAGTTACTACCACTGTGCCCTTTCTCTCCCAGCTACTACCACTGTGCCCCCTCTCCCCCAGCTACCCTCTGTGCCCCTGCTCCTCCACCTTCCCACTGTGCCTCTGCTCCCCCAGTTACCCACTGTGATCCTGCTCTCCAACCTACAACTACACTACCCCTGCTCCCCCAGTTACCCACTGTGCCCCTGCTCTCCTACCTATCACTACACTACCCCTGCTCCCCCACTGTGCCCCCTGTTCCCCCACCCACCACTACTTTACCTCTGCTCCCCCACCTACCAATGCACTACCCTTGCTCCCACAGCTACCACCACTGTGCCACCTGGTCCCCCACCTACCACTGTGCCCCCTGATCCCCTACCTACCACTACAATGCCCCTGCTCCCCCAGCTACCACTACACTACCGCTGCTCCCCCACTGACCACCCTGCTCCCCACCTACCACTACTGTGCCCCTGCTCTCCAACCTACCAATACACCACCACTGTGCCCCCACCTACCACCACTGTGCCCCTGCTCCCACACCTACCACTATATTGCCCTGCTCCCCCACCTAGCACTACACTACCGCTGCTCCCCCACCCTCCTCCACTATGCCTCCTGCTCCCCACCTACCAGTACACGACCTCTGCTCTGCATATCAGCAAACATATCACACACATCCAATACACACATATATCACACACAGTCAATACAACAATTACAAATATTACACACAGCCAACACATAGCATACATATCACACACAGCCATCACTCCTATCACAAACAGACACCACACACAACATCATATTATTATGAGATTTATTACAGCAGAGCTCTCTCATACAAAATACAATATGTAGCTGTCCTCCGATCTCCGGCCAATCAGAAAGTTGCCACGGATTACCACAGGAAAGCTTTGTCACTGTAAGTGCCTGATCTCACAAGACAGTTAATTATGGTCTTGAACCCGGTGGAGGCGCCGACCAGACTCCCAGCATACTGGATCACCAGAGATCAGCATGCCCACCTCCCTGCAAGGTAATAACAGGGAAGGGGGAATCCTTTTTGATTTTAAATAATTATTAATTTAATAAATCCTATATACAGACATTACACACCTATTGACACACACAGTACATGGATAAAAGGGTATGATGGGGGGGCGCTGTGAAGATTTTTTGCACAGGGCGCCTTAAGGCCTAAGGCCGGCCCTGAGAGCACTCACAGATTTGCTGGGACATATATTTCAGATGAGGCTACTACCATAACTTGCCCTGCAGATATATATTGAAGCCTCATTAAATTGTAGTTACTGTTGTTTCTAACAGGTACATCACACACATTATTGCTTTGAATTGTATTATTAATATGTCCATTTTGTAAATCAAAATGCCACAATTGTAGCTTAGACTCATACAGAATACAACAGAGAAATTCATCCTATTAGTTGTTAAATGAGAAATATATAAATAATTTGTAAATGATACTGAACATGGAAATTGCAATCTCTGTTCCTGAATTTTTCACCCGACGTATAGTAAAATATTATGAATATTATTGATTCATGAAATTCATGAAATAAGATCTCAAGGGCAAAGAGAGTAATGCTTGGATACTGCCATCATGATGCTTGGGAATGATCAGATACATAAAGTACTTGATTTTGTTTCTGGAATTTGGATTTTTTGGAGTTTATAAAAAGGCTTATTTCAATAGAAATTGTAGATTATGCTAGCTTTAGTGTACCTATAATCTTAATTTTATTAATGACAGGAGGCGAGTATTTGCTTAAGTCTCTCTTTACTAGAACTCCACAGCAGCACAGAAAAAACAACCAATCAGAAAAAAGTTAGGTACTATAAAACTCCCCTCCCCATGCATCATTTCCTCTTTCAAGCTGCGACAAAACAGAATAAAAGGCAGAGAACATCATGGGGAAGAAACGAAGTCCTAGATACGATGAATATAACGATGTCCACCATCCGAGAGTAACCGTCAAACTAGATAGTGTTGATGGACTGTAAACTGAAACGAGAGAAAACCAGAAACGAACAGGTTGATTATCCAATTAAATGTACTCAGAATAAACATTTAGGTACCCAATGTAGCAACCAAAATTAACCTTAATATGTAGATATCCCAACCCTACTTATGAAAAGAAACACAGACATAATGAACAAGTGACAGGTATCAGAGACAACAAACAGAGTTGCATACGTACCTGATAATCTAAACTATAACATTAAACAAGGGAGGGACAAGAATGGGTGGGAAATACTCGCCTCCTGTCATTAATAAAATTAAGATTATAGGTACACTAAAGCTAGCATAATCTACAATTTTATAACATGACAGGAGGCTTCGTATTTGCTGTTTCAACGCTCAATTCACCAATCCAACGCTGTTTGTGTCGCTGGTATCTATTGCAGGAAATATCAGAGTAATCCTAATTGGACATTCCAAGTTCGATAATTGACAGTAGACGGATAAAAGAAAATGCCAGCCGACGAAGCATCTCAATTACGGAAAAAAGTACCATCCGCTGGTAAATCCATTGTATGTGGTTGCGACTTGTTTCCTAGCAGCCGGTCCATGAGCTGGCAAGCTGACCTATCAGCCACCTTCCTGTAGTTTTAATATCAAAGGTCAAGTTCGGACTTGGGGACGCGAGAAGAAACTGTCACCGTCTCAACTCATGATCCGTAAGGCGGTTCCTCCGATCGTGCCAGGGATATTCGGCGATGCGGTCTTGCAGGTAGATCTCCAATTTCAATGAATGCGCCCAAGTCCACTACCAAAATCGTATTAGAAACCGAGGAGGAACTTTCGTTCCTTCCTGTCCTACCCGGTGATATGTCTCATCCGAGAATAATTTAATAATGCAGGCAAGAGTGTGGCCAAACTAGCCGTATTCTAAGTGATTCTAAGATTCCAAATGGACTGAGTAAACCTTGGACGCAGTAGAGAAAGACTCCAAAGGACGTCCATTCAGGGTTCCGAACTGAACTTGTGTGGAAGGACGGTGGTCGACTATACTGGGAATAGCGAATCCTGGAAACCTTCAAAGGAAGGGAAAAGCCAACCGGAACGCAGATTTCCATCCAGCAATGCCCTCGTCAAAGAGTGAAAGATGTCTGTAGGAGTCGGGGTACACCAGGTACCTCCGTAAAGTCTCATAGATCCCCTCGACGGTAGTTGAAAAAAAAAGGGGGTAGCGCGAATCCAAAAACAGACGGCTCCCGTGAGGGATGAATAGAGTATAGACGAAGGGTCCTCCACCTCCATCAACCATGTTCACCAGGTATGCGCTCCGATTTTATCCCAAGATCGTAAAGACCGGAGAAGTCAAGACAAACGAGGATTCCTGATTTACCATATGACCCATACGTACAGTTTTACCTTCAGACCGGGCAATAGTCCTTCCTTAATGTTGTTACCCGAGCAAGGCGGTGCCTGTTTGCTCCATGAAGGTCTCCGTATCTCCCGACATCTTGACATGGGGGAAACTTTCTGCTCAGTTTGCTAGTAATGGTCTGGATATCTAAAACAGAAAGCAAACTCTGTATTATATGGTGCCGAATATGCCAAAAACCTGCACTCTCAAAATACCGGAGGACCATCCGTTAGTGTACCATCTCCAGGAGTGTGTGTAAATAAATGGGAGACTCCCCCCGTTATACCTCTGAGTATTTCTTGCGTGTTTTACAGCAGCCCGGATCCAGTAGATCCATCACGGGAGATAGAATAGAGGGATCTAGTCCAAACATGTAATACTTGCATGACCAGGCAGTCCTCTAGGACGAAGCCAGTAGCGTGGATGGCAGCTCTAATTGAATTCCGGAGGGACGCCCCTCTATGTAGTCATCAATGTCTTGCACAGGCACAAGCCTGTGTGATGAACAAATGGCCGGTACTGTAGAGCGTCGAGTGCATGAAAGAGCCGCGCTCTCTACTACTGTGATCGCATACCGTGAGAGCGTCCAGGTGCTAGCCTGAGTGGGCCGCACCCATTAGTAACCAACAGCAGAGTCTACATCCGAGACCGGTTCTCTCTATGAGAATGGGTCCACCCAACTTGTACTTTGTATCCAGCCCAGTATCTGGTTGATGACGAGTGAGGGACTGCGCCCTCTAATAACAAATCAGTATCCGGTTCCGTATGAGAGGATTCGCCCAACGCTCATGAAAATAAATATACTCGGATCGAGGTGATGGAGGGCCGCACCCTCCTGTGGTGCAAACTAGAGTCCCTAGAGATTCAGGGTGACCAAAACCGTAGGGCGCACCAATTACAAATGTCAGCATAAGGCTGAGGGCAATCTGGGAAACAAGGAATGGAAAACTATCAACCGACTATCCGGATCCCGTGTGCGCGCGCGGGGTTCTGGTAGGCTGTTGGTAGTCCGAGGAAAGCTGGAGACGGTCTCCGCAATCCACGAGTGCCCGGGAGGTCGGAGGAGACCAAGTCAGACCTCACGACGACCCGAGCGAATAGGAACAGGAAGTCATGAAAAAAACAAAACAAAACAAAAAAGCAACAATAAACGAAGATAAGAGAAAATACACCCATTCTATCTCGGATAGAATGTAAACAGCAGGCCGGAAGGTAAGAAAAGTAAATCCCACTGGACAGGGCCAGGAGCTAACCTAACGCAGGAAAAAACTACCGAACCTATAGGGACTCCGGAAGGCATATACAGAGTAGATGGTAAAGACAAGGGAAAAACACAGCTTTCTCCTGAAGGAGTCTGAATACCGGTCCCTGCCGGTGCGAAATTCTCCTTGGAGACGTGCAGTCGCCGGTTTGGAGTAAACCGTGGATGTGTCCGGGGTCTTCATAAGAAACTTTGCCCTTCAGGCATGAGGTTTAGGGCCTTCACCCTTCCCGCCATATTCAGATGGCCGTATACTGGTGTCCTCTCGAACACTATGGCAATGGTGTTTGCCCGGACACCTGCCTATCTCCATGTCACTGGTGTGCACTGGGTTTTCCTCAGTGATATTACCCCAGGCCTTCGGCCAAAAGGGGTTCGGTACCAATAGCGTAGGCCCGTCCTTAGGGCATAGTCTCAGCAGGTCAAACGAATGGACACAGAAAGGTGAGCCAAGCAAATAGTCACAGGCATAGCCGGCCATCCAAGTAGGCACCGACATAGCAGGCTATCCAATGGGGCACAGACATAGCAGGCCATTTTATTGGGCACAGGTATTGCAGGCCAATCTTATGGGCCAGACCTAGCAGGCCAATCTTATGGGCCAGACCTAGCAGGCCAATCTTATGGGCACAGACCTAGCAGGCCAATCTTATGGGCACAGACCTAGCAGGCCAATCTTATGGGCACAGACATAGCAGGCCAATCTTATGGGCACAGACATAGCAGGCCAATCTTATGGGCACAGACATAGCAGGCCAATCTTATGGGCACAGACATAGCAGGCCAATCTTATGGGCACAGACACAGCAGGCCAATCTTATGGGCACAGACACAGCAGGCCAATCTTATGGGCACAGACATAGCAGGCCAATCTTATGGGCACAGACACAGCAGGCCAATCTTATGGGCACAGACACAGCAGGCCAATCTTATGGGCACAGACACAGCAGGCCAATCTTATGGGCACAGACACAGCAGGCCAATCTTATGGGCACAGACATAGCAGGCCGTTCTTATGGGCACAGACATAGCAGGCCAATCAATGGGGCACAGACATAGCAGGGCATACCCCGGTGTTGTATTCCGACAATAGCAGGGGGTCAATCTGTGTAGAGCCCCCTATATGTGTAATGAAAACCAGGGAACCTAGGGTGAAATAACTCCAATATGCAAACCCCCCTAGGCAGAGGTAATGTGTCTACAGATATACAGGAAACTGTTAGACCTTAATGCTTGTGGCCAAAAATAAGGATATCCTGTTGCAGGAAAACTCAGAAGTACAGGGTGTATTGCCTACAGGCTGATCTCCAGCCCTTGAAGAAATATAGAAGTAAAAATATATAATATATATGTTTGATCACATAATTGCTATATGTCTCTATATGGATATGCACCCTGAGCAGGGTGGGAGGTGGTCCTCCCAGACTGCCAGCGAGTTAGGTTGGGGTCTGAATACACCCTGCCTATAGATGGGGGAGGAGAAAGCCCCTCCACAGACCTCCGCCAAGAACGGTACTGGCGGGGAAGGAGCTGCGCGTGGGCACACCCCCCGCACACACGCAGTCCGCGGGCGGAGGCGGCCGAAGTGAAGCCTCTACGTGGAGGAAACGATCCGACCACCGGGTACTCACGCTCACTCGCGAGTACCCCTGCGACCGCGTAGAACACACAGGACCCACGTGGTCCGCGGCGGAGAAGGCTGTCGCGAAGCAGCCATGTGGGAAAGAAGATCCGGTCGCCGGGTACTCATGCTCACTCGCGAGTACCCCTGCGACCGGGTAAAACACACGGGACCCACGGGGGGGGGGACGGCTGCAGCGAAGCAGCCACGTGGGAAAGAAGATCCGGCCGCCGGGTGGTCGTGCTCACTCGCGAGCATACCGGCAGCTGGAAAAAACACACTGGGCTGGCGGAGATTAACTCCGCGGTCCCAGATCTCGGGGGACAGAGGAGGCAAATGCTTTTGAGGTAGAAGCAGCGATGATCCGAAGTACAGACACCGAAGAAAAATCCCACAAGGCCTATAACCTACTGCATTTACAGGAAAAAAAATCCCATAAGCACAAAACACACTGCATTATAAAAAGTAAAATGCCACAAGGCCTATAACCTACTGCATTTACAGGAAAAAAATCCCATAAGCACAAAACACACTGCATTATAAAAATAAAATGCCACAAGGCCTATAACCCAGGGCCGGACTGGGTATGAAAACCAGCCCTGGAAAAAATTACATACCAGCCCCATAGCATTGCGGAGTCATCAGAATTCAGCTTAACAGCCCATTAAAATGCGGACGGCATATAACGCTGTAACAGCGTTAAAGGGACACTATAGTCACCCAGACCACTTAAGCTCAATGAAGTGGCCTGGGTGCAATGTCCCTCAGTTTTAACCCTTCACATGTAAACATAGCAGTTTCAGAGAAACTGCTATGTTTACATTTGCGGTTAATCCAGCCTCTAGTGGCTGTCTTCCGGACAGACACTAGAGGCGCATCTGCGACGTTGGAGGCACATTTCGCCTCCATCGCGCAGAGTGTCCATAGGAAAGCATTGAGAAATGCTTTCCTATGGACACTTTGAATGCGCGCGCGGCCATGCGCATTCAGCTCCAGTGACGTCGGACGGGGGAGCTGACGTCAGACAGGGAGGAGAGGTCACCAGCGCCGAGGGAGCCTGGTGCTGGATTAAGGTAAGTAACTGAAGGGATTTTAACCCCTTCAGCGCCACGGGAGGGAGACCCTGAGGGAGTGGGCACCCTCAGGGCACTAAAGTGTCAGGAAAACCGCTTTGTTTTTCTGACACTATAGTGATCCTTTAAGAGTTTAAGGGGTTATTTTGGCCTGGGGAAGCCGAATGGTTATACACCTATGCTCTAAACCAGGAGTAGACATCCTTTGCCACTCCAGATGTTGTGGACTACACCTCCCATGATGCTTTGCAAGCCTTAATGGAGATGTAGTCAAAAAACAAAGGGAGTGTCGAAGGTTACCTACCCCTGCACTAAACTAAAAATATATAATACAGTTCCTACCCCATAAATATAATATTTAATGCTATAATATTTAATGCTCTCATCCAACCCCCTTCCCTCCACAGTTCCTAATAAATATATTACAAATATAATTCACCCCTGTAGCCCCCTCTATTTACATTTCCTTCTACACACACACACACATATATATATATATATATATATATATACACATATATATATATATATATATATACACACACACACACACATACATATACATATATAAAAAAATATATTAATTGGGCCACAAATATAAATGTAAAAAAAAATAATCATTGCCTCATCTCAAATTCCCAAGTCAGATCTTTCCCGCCCCCCCCCTCCCACAATACACTGCTGACCCCCCTAATATACTGCTGTCACCCCCCTCCTCTAATATACTGCTGACCCCCCTCCCCAATACATTACTGCCCCCCTTCTTCCCCTCCCCAATACATTGCTGCCCCCCCCTTCTTCCCCTCCCCAAATACATAACTGACCCCCCTCCCCAAATACACATTACTGCCCACCCTCCCCAATACACATTACTGACCCCCCTCCCCAAATACACATTACTGACCCCCCTCCCCAAATACACATTACTGACCCCCCTCCCCAAATACATTACTGCCGCCCCCTCCCCAAATGCATTACTGACCCCCCTCCCCAAATACACATTACTGCCCACCCTCCCCAATACACATTACTGCCCCCTTCCCAAATACATTACTGTCCCCCCCTCCCCAATACACATTACTGTCCCCCCCTCCACAATACACATTACTGCCCCCCTTCCCAAATACATTACTGTCCCCCTCCCCAATACACATTACTGTCCCCCCTCCCCAATACACATTACTGTCCCCCCTCCCCAATACACATTACTGTCCCCCCTCCCCAATACACATTACTGTCCCCCCTCCCCAATACACATTACTGCCCCCCTTCCCAAATACATTACTGTCCCCCTCCCCAATACACATTACTGTCCCCCCTCCCCAATACACATTACTGTCCCCCCTCCCCAAATACATTACTGTCCCCCCTCCCCAAATACATTACTGTCCCCCCTCCCCAATACATTACTGTCCCCCCTCCCCAATACATTACTGTCCCCCCTCCCCAATACATTACTGTCCCCCCTCTCCAATACATTACTGTCCCCCCTCCCCAATACATTACTGTCCCCCCTCCCCAATACATTACTGTCCCCCTCCCCAATACATTACTGTCCCCCTCCCCAATACACATTACTGCCCCCCTCCCCAATACACATTACTGTCCCCCCTCCCCAATACACATTACTGTCCCCCCTCCCCAATACACATTACTGTCCCCCCTCCCCAATACACATTACTGTCCCCCCTCCCCAATACACATTACTGTCCCCCCTCCCCAATACATTACTGTCCCCCCTCCCCAATACATTACTGTCCCCCCTCCCCAATACATTACTGTCCCCCTCCCCAATACATTACTGTCCCCCTCCCCAATACATTACTGTCCCCCTCCCCAATACATTACTGCCCCCCCTCCCCAATACACATTACTGCCCCCCCTCCCCAATACACATTACTGTCCCCCCTCCCCAATACACATTACTGTCCCCCCTCCCCAATACACATTACTGTCCCCCCTCCCCAATACACATTACTGTCCCCCTCCCCAATACACATTACTGTCCCCCCTCCCCAATACACATTACTGTCCCCCCTCCCCAATACACATTACTGTCCCCCCTCCCCAATACACATTACTGTCCCCCCTCCCCAATACACATTACTGTCCCCCCTCCCCAATACACATTACTGCCCACCCTCCCCAATACACATTACTGACCTCCCCTCCCCAATACACAATACAATAGGTCCCCCAAGCCCCCTTATTCTTACCTTCAACAGTTCAGGGAAGAGAGGCCGCGATGCAGTCTCTGTAGAGCCGCCGACGCGCAGCCGCCGGATCTGATTTGACGCTCACATCCGGCGGCTGACAGGAAGTAGCTGTGCCCTCGCAGAGCAAGCAGCAGCCGCCGGCGCAGGTGTGGCTGCGGCCGTGCGGTTGTGGCTGCGGCCGCGCGGCCACACGGCCGCATAAGCAAACAGAAAAAAAAGTGGAGCCACATGTCAAAGCGGCCCCAGGGCTGGCGGCCTACCGGGAAATTTCCCGGTATCCCGGTAGGCCAGTCCGGCCCTGCTATAACCTACTGCATTTACAGGAAAAAATCCCATAAGCACAAAACACACTGCATTATAAAAAATAAAATGCCACAAGGCCTATAACCTACTGCATTTACAGGAAAAAATCCCATAAGCACAAAACACACTGCATTATAAAAAATAAAATGCCACAAGGCCTATAACCTACTGCATTTACAGGAAAAAATCCCATAAGCACAAAACACACTGCATTATAAAAAATAAAATGCCACAAGGATAAAACACTGTATATTAAATTAAAATGCCATAAGGATAAAACATACTGCATTATAAAGATAAAATGCCATAAGGATAAAACCTACTGTATATAAAAATAAAATGCCACAAGGATAAAACACTGTATATAAAAATAAAATGACATAAGGATAAAACATACTGCATTATAAAAATAAAATGCCATAAGGATAAAACCTACTGTATATAAAAATAAAATGCCATAAGGATAAAACCTACTGTATATAAAAATAAAATGCCATAGGGATAAAAACCTACTGTATATAAAAATAAAATGCCATAAGGATAAAAACCTACTGTATATAAAAATAAAATGCCAGAAGGATAAAACATACTGCATTATAAAATAAAATGCCATAAGGATAAAACATACTGCATTATAAACATAGAATGCCATAAGGATAAAATTATTGCATTTACATGCATACAATCCCACATGGATAGAACATACTGCATAATAAGAATAGAATCCCACAAGGATATAACATACTGCATATAAGAATAAAATCCCCTAAGGATTACAACAATACTGCATTTATAAGGCTAAAAGACTGAATATAAGCAATAAAAACCCAAAGCCACCCACTCTAAGCAGGAGGCAGTGGTACTCTGACCTGTACTGACTGCAGAGCAGCAAAGAAAGAGGAAATGATGCATGGGGAGGGGAGTTTTATAGTACCTAACTTTTTTCTGATTGGTTGTTTTTTCTGTGCTGCTGTGGAGTTCTAGTAAAGAGAGACTTAAGCAAATACGAAGCCTCCTGTCATGTTATAAAATTGGCACTTTCATAACTGAGTGCCAAAATGCGTCCCCAGCTGTTAGCCAGACAGCCAGAGAGGTTTTCTCCCTTCTCCATTAGCTCCGCAGAGATAACGAATTGGCAGGCACAGTCGGTTTGCACTTGTTTGCCCTCTGGCCTTCTGTACTACAACTCATTGAGTAGAATTGAGAAGCCACAATCATGTATTTTCGTGGCTGCAGCACAGATGCTTCTCAATAAGAGCCTCTGATTGGTCAATTCCCTAGCTGAAAAATAAAATATTTAAAAAACTAAATGGAATGTTCCTATAACTATAAACCCTATACTGCAGTTCATTTAACTGCAGGTAGCAATAAACATATATCCTGAAATGTAAGTGAAAAAAAAGCTATAACACAATAACAAATGTAGACCCATGTTAGACTAAGATTTGACAGAAGGTTATCCTCAATTTTAAACAATAATTGATATTAAATTGAATACTTGATTTGACAATAAAGAAATAAAGAACAATATATCTGCCAAATTCTAATCTTTACCATTAAAAGGAGAATTAGCCTATATGTTTATTGTACAGATGCATTCACACATTTTTTGCTATAAATATCAATAATGTAAAAAAAAGATAGTTCTGCTATTTCTCTCATCTCATGAGTACCTCTTGTATTTGCAGACGTCCATCAGAGGTAACATCATATGCAGACATAAATCGATCCTTTACCCTTTGAACTTTCTCTGTTGTGATTGCATTCTGCAAGAAAAAAATGTAAAATGAGAACATTAATATCTTTGTTTATTTTCTTTAGTTTCCACATTACATCATATCAGGTTATTTGCTGTTATCACTAAAATATATGGATAGTATTCTCAGTTGATAATATATAGATCTCTTCCAGTCAGCTAGTTGAGGCGCTTCTGCAGAAACACCCGAATGAAACTTGATCATGTGACCAAACGCTGCTCACAGGAGAGCATTGAATTCACGCACTGTGCATACACACTAGTCTCCTCTGTGAGGAACATTGGAATGGACCATCAGCTAGAGAACGACATCTGCAAGAGGAAATAGGGGGAGGCGGAAAAGCAGCAGAGGAGAGTCTTGGCAGTGTAGAAAAGGTTTCTAAACACGTTTTAAACTTAAAATTTTATTAAAGACATGGAGGCTCCTATTATGCATATCTCTTTCTTTATTACTCTCAGCAGCAAAGATAGAGAAATATAAATATATCAAAATTAAAGAAAAAACTGCATAGGCACACAGGCAACCAATCACAAAACAGAGGAAGTGACTATAAAAGGCCTGTGCCACCCACAATCCCCCTCTTTCTTTGCTGCTCTCAGACCAGATACGTACTCTCTGTTCACTCTCTGTCTAATGTGTTATTTATGGAATTTCTTTGGTTGTTTATTATGTGTTTATATTTTTTCTGGGGCTTCTGCTTACCTTTGCCCCTTCCTGTGCCTGCGTGGTATGCCCTGCTTAATTTTTCTCCCCTGCCAGCCGGTCGTTTTTTCCCCGCCGTCCTCACCCTCTCCTACCCTCTCCTCTTCTCGTTGGGTGGCCTCCTGGTGGGTGGCCATGGGTGCTGCGGTTGGAGAGGTGTTTGCGTGCCTCCGCTCCTCGCGACGGTGGCTCCCTGGGTGCAGTCGGGTCGGACCGGACCGCATGTGTACCATACACGCATCCCTCCCCTGCACTTTCTGCTTCTCCCGAGGTGCCTGTACCTCGTGCGGCGGCCATCTTGGATCGCGGTTTTACCGCGATCTTCCTGCAGGCTTCCTGGGTTCCCTCTCCTCCTGCCCGGCCGTCCTCCCCTTGCTCTGTCGGCCTCTGAGGCTTCTTATTTTCCTGGGCAATCCACCATTCAGGTACTCTGTTTAATGTTATGTTTAATGTTATTATTATGCCTAATTAACCGTTTCTTTTCTCCTATGGGTTACTCAACCCTGTCCTGCAAGGTTTATGCTTTTGGTTTTCTTAATGTGTTTTTACAGTTTTCTCATACTACCTCCCTGTTATGCCTTTGTATTTTGCCATATTTAATGATGGGAATTGCATGAATGTGTCCAGATCACATGGGCCTTTACTCTACTAGTTGTTTTACGTCCCAGAGGGACCTGATCTTTCTGACTATTTATTTTATTTATTTTAAAGATTATGTATTCCCTTTCTATATTATTGCAGTTTCTCAAATCTGTTTTTATCTAATGGACAATACATTTTCGTTTTACATAACAACCCTCTCCCTATGATGGCTGAGGGTGATGAGCCTGAGAGCCGTTTTTCATGATTTTTCATCAGGGGCAGCAGAGCTGACTGTCAGACATTAATAGTCTCCTATATGTCGTATCCCATGCCATGAATTTTTATCTTTATCCTGGGTGCGGAGTCGTCTCCGCTTTCCCAGTATTTCTGACGCAACTCCCTTAATGCCCCCTGCGGCTACCTCTGCTCTACTGGGTATGGGACCCTCCCCCCCCCGCTGCCCTGCCTCGCCGGGGCCCATAAGGCTACGGCGGAGGATTATAACCTCATAACTCCCACTCATTGACGCAGATCCTGCCTGATATGACGGACTCGCTGAGGCGGTCAAAGATGGCGCACTCCCACCGCGCATAAGAGCCCCTGGTCGGGCTAAAAAGACCAATGTGGATACGGGCTAGACACCGTACTGAGAGGTCGGTTACCGACCGGAGTGAGGAGAAGGATTATGTGGTTATGGTAGGTGCCTTCCTATGGCGACCCCTACTGGGGCTACTACCCTATCAGGTGCTCCCACTCGGGCGGGTATTAGGGGTACGACCCCTTTTGGGTCCTCTGGGTATGCCCCGTTTTCTTTAACGAATCGGGCTGATACTTTGATACCTCTGGGCTCCTCCCTGGAGAATTTCAGAATTTACTTATGAGAGCGATGGGCCCCCCTTCCCTTTTTTCTGTACAAATGTATGTCCTACTTGATTCCGCTACGGCGGTGAATATGAACGCCCGGGTGCATCACCTGTTGGCACTATTGGCAAGTTTTCTATGGTCGTCACGACCGGACGCCAGAAGGCGATTCTTTGAAGGTTCACCCTGATTGGCGAATATGGCCATCTCCGCACCGGCCCTAAGCTGAAGGGAGGCTGTTCAGATGCAGACTTTTTGTCATGGAACCGGGGTTTTATAAGTGAAGACGTTCACGTTGATTGCTAAGCCCCAAGTAATTAGAAATGGTTTTGGTGGGGCCGGGCGTGACGGGAGCCGCCCGTCTGGCCGTGATTTACGGGACTCGTTCCGAGAATGCCAAGCTCCTTACTCCCTATGCGGGATTTCCACAAGCTCTAGACTCCACTCCTCCCCATCCAGGGGGAGAATATATTAAGCCCCTGCCACCCCGTGGTTACTCCCTTCTGGTGGATACCCTATGTTCCCCTCCTCCTTATGGACGGGTGGCGGACAGGTTTGGTCCAGTTTCTGCTAAAGATGCTGCCTTAGTAGTTTTTCTGAGCGGTACGGAGCTACCGTCTAGTGTTTTTTCTGTCTTGACCTGTTGGCATTTTGGCCCCATTGCACTTGCCTGTCAGGGGGACAGGTATCGTGATTCTCCACGGGGATCCACGACCTGCTCGCCTTAGGGAAGATTTGAGGGTTACCCTGGGGTTACCAATCTTCAGATCAGTATAGTCTTGGTACCTAAACGGTGGGGAGGGGTTCGCCCCATTCTACTTCCCCGTCCTCTTTGTTTTCCCTTTGGTACCACCATTTCAACTGATGGGCATCCATTGCCTCCGGGATCATTTCTAGGAGTAGGTTTGGTTGGCCCATCTGGAATTGACAGACTATCTTGTTATTGTTACTATGAACACGGAATACGGGGGTTTTTTCCCCGTTTTGCCTGGCAAAGGAAACATTCGAGATTGTTTTTTTTGCTAGGACTACTGTTAAGTCTCTCATCGGCTTCTGGATGTCCCACCAGGAGGTGCTAGGGGTACCCATCTGAATGTCTACCTGGATGACGTCCTGGTCATATCCCTGTCCAGGTACCAGTTACGGTTGCGTGTCAACTGTCCGATCACGATGCTTCGGGTTTTCCATTTATTAATGAGCGGTTAGGAGCCAGTTTTATGTAGTCCTCACGGTCGATGGAGTTTTTTCTTAGGTTTAACGGTGGAACTCTATCAGATTGTTCCTTCCTGGCTCCGAGATCTAAACCATTATGAAGTTTGTCATGTAGACTTTTAGTACAGTGGTCCTGGTGGTCGGGCATTTAGTGCAGGTACCAGACCTGCCAATGGCTTCCATCCAGGCTATGTCTCCAGGACCACCTCACTTTCTACCCCTTCAAGTCAGTAGGATTCCTATCTCTGTCCGGGTCACTGTTATGAGGCAAGGCGGGAGTTGGACGACGGTTCCAGGATCTATCTGATTCAAGGCTTGGCTCATAAGTAGACCTGGATCAGCGGGACCCTCTGTGAGCCGTGAATCTTTTCTCCCAGGGACAAGTGGTCCAAAATCGAGAAGATGTTGCACTCTGACTATTGTAAATCTTGGCAGGAACATTTTGTTTTCGCGGTTTTACCCCGGTCGCGCATACGACTACGTTATGTTTTGAGTGGGCTATATGTCGGCGATGGGTTCCATTGACCAGCTAAGGGCTAAGTTAGCTAAGTGGCTAATCGTAGCGTACTGATTCTGGTGCTTTTTTGCCTTCAGGGTCTCGGTGACGGCTGAACACGTTCCACCTGGACACTTCTAGGTCCGCTTGGACTTCACGTTTATTCAAGAGTTTATGGCGTTTTTTCTCGGTTTGTAACGGTTGTGGAAGCAGTTCGAGGTGGATCTATTGGCATCTTGTCTTTACACCTCGTTACCGAGGTTTTTACGTATGGAAGGCGATACCCAGCAACTGTCACGATTGGCGTGTTCGTTCTGGACTGATCGGATATTTGGATGTATGCATTCCCTCCGTTCGATTTGGCTGCTTGCGGGCTCTTGCACTTGGCCCAGCACTAGGTGGCGTTGGTATTGATTGCTGCTCTGTGAAGGTCGCATCCATGGTTCCCTCGATTACTGAGAATGGCGATGATTTGCCAGGTTTGATTCCAAGCATTCGGAACCCTTCTAGACCGAATGGGACTACACTTCGTGGATCAAGACCTTCTACATTAGATGATGTGACTCCTTTCGGGACGTTTGGATTATCTTGGCCATTCTGCGATCAACTCCCCGTCTCCTCTGTGAAACATGGATCCCGGGTGATCGACCGGCCTTAGGTCATCATGACAAGTGTGGTCCGGTTGATGCGTGGGACTACCACTGTTTTTTCCGTATCTATCCCTGGATTTGGGATTTTTCCTGGTCGGTCAACAACCTTCGTAGATCATCTATGTAGAGGATTCACCTTACTAAGTCAACTGGAGCATACATTTTTACCATACGTTCAGGAAGTTTTTTTGATGCTATGGCCGGTGGGGTGTCTGGGAACTTACCTGGAGGTTACACAGCCACTACGTTTTCCGGATCGTGCACTTTGTTCTTTCCTTTCAACGCTCCCCACCTACTGGTGTCCACTCTTACATTGTCAAGATGGGTTTCCTGACTACTATGTTGGCTGGTATCGACATGTCATCTGATGCATCCCACTTGGTACACGAGGGTATGACATACGGGGCCTTGGAGGGTGGTTGTCGTTTGGAGGATACACTACGGGCTGTTCTCCAGTGGCGAGTGTTGAGTTTCGTGACTCTATATTCCAGACCGATTGATCACATTGCATCTCATATGGTGGCTCAGCTTTGAACTTGCATAATAGGAGCCTCCGTGTCTTTAATAAAATTCTCAGATTTTACTATTAACATGACGTAAAGTCATGATTTTATTAAAGACACGGAGGCGAGTATTATTCCCGCCCACCCTCCCGGTGTTGGGTTTGGGATGAGATGCTGTTGGACTTACAGGTATGTGGCAATCCAGTCTGTTTGTTGTATGTATTTATTGTGTATATTTACTAAAGAAGTTTAAATTTTCCATGGTTTGGTTCTAATGGTAATTTTTCCTACTATAGGTTTGGTTTCCTAGACTGCTCCTAAAGAATTTATTTGGTGAGTTTCAGTTTGGAGTTTAGATTTTACCATATTTCTCTCTCTTTTGTAGCTTGGAGTTCGGTTTGTTGCCGTTCCTGTTCTTACCGGTGTGTGATCTCGGTTCATGTTTCCTGGTCTTCGGTTCGCAAGAAAGAGGGGGATTGTGGGTGACACAGGCCTTTTATAGTCACTTCCTCTGTTTTGTGATTGGTTGCCTGTGTGCCTATGCAGTTTTTTCTTTCATTTTGATATATTTATATTTCTCTATCTTTGCTGCTGAGAGTAATAAAGAAAGAGATATGCATAATACTCGCCTCCGTGTCTTTAATAAAATCATGACTTTACGTCATGTTAATAGTAAAATCTGAGAATTATTTCTATTGCAGCTGGGGTGGGAGGGGGTGTCTAATATAACAACAGCGGTTTATATTTATGTTCCAATGCTACAGTCTTCCTATAATTGCAATTATATTTACAACACTTGCAAATTGTAACCTCTACTTGTATTACATTTTTGCTGGCTAAAAACTCTGCAACTTTTAGGAATACCGGATGCTTAATATGAAACCAGTGAAGCTTTTAAAAATAAATATCTAAAAAAATACAGGAGTATATTGATAATAAGTGATAATTTCTAAAACTTATTGGAACACAATCAAAAGCTGGGAATTGGAAGGCTTTGGTGTTTTTTATACCAGGTTGATGTGAAATGATCTAAGTGAATTTTAAGATTTGGTGTCACTGAACTAAAGTTACTATGTTGAAGTCTTTTTTATAGTTTAGTATTAAACAATCTGGCTAAAGGACCCTGCCAAAGTAATGGATACAAAAATGTGTGATTGTTTACATTAGTCCAACCCAGCCCTCAAGCTAGACTAGCATGTAGACTACTAAAACCCCAGAAGTAACACAACTCTGGTGGACATCCCGTTTTTTTAAACATATTGGGCACTATGCCTCACATACCCTACATACCTGCGTTTACAGAACACAGATGTAACCTTGCTACATCATAGTTCACTCACAAACTACTAGACCACTACCTTCACTAATTATAAAATGTGCTGTTTTATCTGACATGTCATGGATTGTTATTGTACCCGCTGTTGTGGCGCTGCAAAAAAATCTGTTGCTCTACGCACAAGTAAAATAAAGAATTGAAAATAAAAAGATTGTCTTACAAATGCTTGGCATCATTGACCTTGTCAGACTGGCAGGAAGAAGCTTAACTGGAAAATGCAGGTAACATAACACTGGAATTATCATCCTTGAAAGGGTTCATCATCAGGACATGTATTGTTCTTTACATTGTAGTTCCATGTTTTTGATTTAACTACTAGTTACACTATGTATTCACTAAGTACATAATCCTATTTCTTTTACACTTAGTTTTTTTCTATTGTATCCTTGTTTATTTCTCCTTTTGTGTTATATATTATGCAAAAATGAATTAAAAGAATTTAAGCTTCCGCAGCCTCAGGCCAGCCATCTACTGCAGATCATCATCTGTTGTATGCTGTAAACAAAGTTATTTTTGTCCACGGCATTAACCAGGGTTATTCACTAAAGTGTAAATTTTTTGGAATTCAATGTAAATCCAAAGTTAATTTCTAAATTCTAAATTGGTATATTTTTACTTTAGCATTTTTAGCCTAAAAGTTGAAAATCACTCTGAATCTGTAATGCGTTAGTGAATAACTAAAATACGTTACATTCTTAAATTTATAGTAGAGAGCATAGATCAGGGGTGGGCAACCTTCGGCACCCCAGATGTTGTGGACTACATCCCCCATAATGCTGGCAAAGCATCATGGGAGGTGTAATCCAAAACATCTGCAGTGCCAAATGTTGCCTTTGCCTGGCATAGATGTTTGAACAACAACAGACTCCATATACATTGGGTGGTTGGGGCACTATTAACTGCTATTGACAAATGTATACACTAAACTTATTAAACACATGTCTATATCTGTATATTATTCCTTTAATATAACTTGAAAAATTATCTAAGCTCTTTTATGCAGCGTCAGGTGTGCCAGTACAAAAGAAAAACAAAACATCTACATAACATAATGTGAGCATAAACATTGCAAGTGTATAAATTCTATATCATGAAAGTGAAATTTTACAACATAGATATACATAGAGATAACTGCAAACAGTAAGCAGTACTGAGAATGTAAATTTAGTAGTTGTTGCTAAGACATGGTATAATGAGAAAAATGACTGGGAAGGCAAGAAAGGGGGAGGGGTGGCCCTGTATGTGAATAGCACAAAATCTAGCCTAATAAAAGTTAGGCAAACATAGAGTAAGTTTGGTTTACATTAGAATTTGGTCATCACATGGTAACTCATGCAGGTATGATTTACAGGCCCTCTGTACAAATAGAAGAGTTGGATAAGCTACTAGTTGAGATACTAGCTAAAATTATATGGAAAGGTGAAATTATCATCATTGGTGACTTTATTCTTCCTGATGTGAACTGGAAAACCAAAATAACTGCTTGTGCCAGGAGCACACATATTCTAGACTCCCTACTGGGATTCAAATGCAGAAATATAAGTCCTGCGCTCACTCCCATCACTGGGCGGCAGCAATGACTACAGTACACATCAGCCCCAATATATAGTAAAAACCAAAGAAAAACAAGTTACCTGCGCTCTCTCCTTAATCCCTAAGTATTTTTAAACAAATTGAGTTTTTTTAGTTATCTCCAATGGCCATTAGAGGATGAGCCCACCTGCCAACGTCAGGGCAGACCCCTCTAGGTGGGTCCTAACTCTAACTGTTCACCTTGCTTCCTTGAGCCTCTGGCAAAAATCTCTAATGAGACAGAAAGGGGTATTTTTTATATACACCCCTATATATTATTGACCCTTAATAGGGAACACATGGGATGGGCGCCTGCATTGTAACAAGGCTGAGTGATACAAAAAATGGATACAAATGCAGAAAGTTAAGTCCTGCGCTCACTCCAATCACCTAGGGGGGTCTGCCTTGACGTTGGCAGGTGGGCTCATCCTCTCATGGCCATTGGAGGTAACTAAAAAAAAATCCATTTGTTTAAAAATACATAGGGATTAAGGAGAGAGCGCAGGTAACTTGTTTTTCTTTGGTTTTTACTATATATTGGGGCTGATGTGTACTGTAGTCATTGCTGCCACAATTAGAATATGGGTAAAGGAGTCTTTATCAGACTGGAGCAATTTAAATGGAGTCAAGAAGAAACAGGATTATTTAGAAGTTGCACTGGTGAAGGCAACAGAAAATTAGGCTTGTCAGTAAGAGCAGAAAAAATAAGAAACCACTGTGGTACTTCGTTAAAGTGGCCAAAATAGTAAAAAAAAAAGTTAGCATTTAGTAATTATAAAAAACTCAGAGTGAGGAAGACAGCCATATCTATAAGAGTAAGCAGAAAGAGTCAAAGCCAGTTATAAGAACTTCCAAATCACACACAGAAGAGAGAATAGCACAGTCAGCAAAAAAAAGAGGGATACAATGTTTTTAGATACATAAGTGAGAAAAAGAAAGTAAAACAATAATTAGTTAGATTAAAAAGAAAGGAAGGAATGTATGTAGAAAAGGATAAAGGTCTAGCTGACTGCCTCAATTAATATTTTTGTTCAGTATTTACAGCTGAAAATGAAGGAAGGGGGCCTTGGTTAGGAAAAAAGACAAATAAGTCATTTGTTACATGCAAATTTACAGAGGAAGAGGTTATATTTTAACTGTCAAAAGTAAAGACAAATAAGTCAATGGGACCTGATGGAATACACCCAAAGTTCTCAAAATAGCGTAGTGGTGTACTAGCAAATCCATTAACAGATTTATTTAACCAATCATTGTTAACAGGATTAGCTCCAGAAGATTGGAAATTAGCAAATGTTGTACCCATTCACAAGAAAGGTAGAAGGGAGTAGTCAGGCAACTATAGGCCAGTAAGCCTTACTTCAGTAGTGGGGAAAGTGATGGAAACCATGTTAAAGGATAGGATTGTTGAACATCTAAAATCACATGAATTTCTAGATCAGAGACAACATGGGTTTACTTCAGGGAGATCATGCAAACTAATCTTATTGAGTGTTTGATTGGGTAACTAAAATAATAGATCGGGGTGGTGCAATAGACATTGCTTACCTAGTAGACATGTGTAATTCATTTCATTCCGAATGTACATTTGTACGAATTTCATGCCATTCGGACATTCAGATGCTTACGAATGTCCGAAGTGCCTAGGTTCCGAAGTTCCGAAATGACGAAGTTCGGTCGTTTCGGAAGTGCCGAAGCTCCGAAGTGCCGAAGTGATTCAGATTTCTGAAAATTGGCAAATCAAGAGAGAGGGAGGAAAAATTACGTGAATGATGCCAGAATCTTGACCAATAAGCTAATTCCTTTTGTGCAATGTAATGCTTGCTTGCCCAATCCGGTCTCACTATTCCCTGTCCAATGAAATGAGTACATTTTTGTTGATTGATGTTAGAGGACAGTCATGGTGATTTTGTCACTAACACTTTGTCAATGAAGGCACACAGAGTCATCGAGGTGGGATAGTACATAAATCAGGTTGTCAGGGTGTTGGCTTGCATTCATGTGACCAGACTAGTTGTGACAGCACAAGAGACTGAGATAGATAAATTACATAACATTTATTGTACTTTACTTGTTGCAAACTTGGGGAGCCACATTGCTTTTAAGTGTGTGTTCCAGGGAGAGAGAGAGAGTTTTGCTTTTTTTCTGCATTTTGTTTCTTTTTTTGAAGGAGGGGAGGGGTGAGAGTGTGTGGCTGTGCAAGCCCGGAAGTCTGATTGCCAGGGTGTCTCTCTGCATCACTGTGACTTTACTGCAGTGATTAATTTTGTATTTTCTAGTTGTTGCCAGGTAGCCTGATTGCCAGGGTGTCTCTCTGCTGCCCTGTGACTTTGTTACAGTGATTCATTTTGTGTTTTTTTAGTTTTTTGTGATTTATTTAAATAAAAATTTAATAAAACAAAAGAAAGCATAATGAATCGTCCACGCCCTCCTCACATTCTCCCCTCTCTCACACACTCTCTGTAACGGACCGTTTCACTTACAAGAGGATAAAACCCAGTTTAGGTGATAATCCCCTTTCCAGATGCACAGGCAGCTACTGCAAACACCATTCTCCCGACTGGAACCACACGAACACTGGAACAGCTGAACAAGAAAAGCAGACATCGGCTTACACTCTTGGCAGTCAGCATACAATCCCATTCCCCCAAAGACCGAGATGACACATCGCTTTGAGGGTTAAGCAAGACTCTAGACTGGGACACCCAGTCTGGCTTTTATTTCCAACTCACACATACAGGCCACACCCAGGGGGAGGCATAAAAGAACCAATGACATAGATGTTACCTCCCACACATCCCCTCCCCTTAGTGTGACACATAATCCCATTATGCATACAGTGTAAAATATACTTTTACACAACTTTCATAACTTTACAACCATACATCACATTCACATAAAAATACATATCCACAATCAATCCATTCAGGGGAACAACATATTAAAAAATGGCATGAATCCGACCAGGGGTTTAAAAGCTACTAAAAGTATCTTTTGGGCCCTGGCTTGCAGCATGGCACAATCTGGCCCAAACAGAAGTAAAACATCCCCCACAATGCATCCCGGCTTCCTCCCTTCTGCCCTGCAGATAATTGGAGAAGTAATTCAATTATCTAGGACTAGAGTCAGACTCCATTAACCACATGGTTGCAAAAAGACAGTAAAAGACATAAAATTACCTACTGATACATTTAACACATAAAACACACATTTCTACATATCCCCAGTTTAACTGAACACATAAATACCTACATAATATTTAAGACAGTATTACTGTGATATGTTACACAGTCTTAAAGGGACAGTAGTCCCAAAAGTCCCAATATGTCCATCGCTGATTTTAAAGGGCCAGTAGCAGCAATATAAATTATTACATGCCCAAATATAGTGTTTATAGAGCAATATGTCCATGGGCCGTAGTCGCAGGGCAGGAGGCTAGCAGCCAGGCCTCTCCAGTTCACAGTGGCGAAGCTGGCCTCGCCACATTTCTCCCCTTTGCCAATTAGACTAACAGGGTACCTGACCTTCTGCCGGTCAGTGCCCTGGTTAGTCCAGCAACCCACCCACGAAACAGAAATAACAGAGCAGCCCACCCACACTAACCGGTTACTACATCTGGGTGAGGAAGGATTTTGTCCAAGTTCTGGTGTTTCACCACTGCTGGGTGGGAGACGGGTAGGCTGCCTTGGTGGGTTGCTGAGGGGGCAGAGACCAGCGGTACTCTGTCCTGTTGCCAGCACTACCACGGGAGTAGTCTGGTGGGCGCCTGGTTGCTGGAGACTGGCTGTCTCCCCTTTAGGTGCACAGCTCGACTGCCGGAGGGGGAGACCGACTGTCTCCCCTTTGGATCCATCACACTGAGGCTGGGGAACAGGACCGACCGTCCCTATCCCTTGTGCTGTAAGTGCAGAGACTACGGTCCCATCTGCACAGTTGTGGGGCTTAACATCTCCCCTTGGTGGGTTAGGTTGCCGTGGGAGAGAGGGTGTAACAAGTTCCTCTCTCTGGATGGCAAACTGCCGCTGGGGAGAAAGGATGGCACCTTCTGCTCCCTGGGGTACCCACTGCCGCTGGGGAGGAAGGACGCTGCTCTCCTCTCCCTTCGCTTCACACTGCCTTCCTGGCACATCACTTTGCTGCTGGGGAGGAAGGACGACACCTTCATCTCCCTGGGGTACACACTGCCGCTGGGGAGGGAGGACGCTGCTCTCCTCTCCCTTCACTTCACACTGCCTTCCTGGCACATCACTTTGCTGCTGGGGGGCAGGAACAACAACCTCTGCCCCCTGTAACTCAGCCTGCCGCTGGGGAGGATGGACGACACCATCAGATCCCGGAGACACACACTGCCGCTGGGGAGGGAGGACGCTGCTCTCCTCTCCCTTTACTTCACACTGCCTTCCTGGCATATCACTTTTCTGCTGGGGGGCAGGAACAACAACCTCTGCCCCCTGTAACTCAGCCTGCCGCTGGGGAGGAAGGACGACACCTTCATCTCCCTGGGACACACACTGCCGCTGGGGAGGAAGGACGGCACCTTCAGCTCCCTGTGATACAATCTGCCGCTGGGGAGGAAGGACGACACCTTTAGCTCCCTGGGACTTACTCTGCCGCTGGGGAGGATGGACGACACCATCAGCTCCCTGGGTTACACACTGCCGCTGGGGATCTGGGCCGACTGCCCAGCATCCCTGTAGGGCTGGTAGAGAGACCTCGGTCCCATCTCCACCTGCCTGTTGTGGTTCCTCACAGGACCAATCTATGAGGACCCCTACTTCGGGTTCTTCCTGCCGCCTCAGGGGGGGGCGGCTAACCTCCTCGGATGCAGCCTCTACTCTGCTGCTGTACCACTCTTCCTGCTCATCATACTCTTCGTCCATCTTTGAGTTTTGCTCAGCCATGACCTGGTTCCAGATCCCCTGGAATGTGTCCATGGATATATAACCCCCATACTGGGCCACTTGCTGCCTCACCTTGGCCATAAAATCATCTTCAGCGTCAGAGCCTTCCATACTTGTCTGCTCCAAGTCGCTGGATACCTCTGCTGCCAGGGGCGCTGCACGAGTGCTAACGTTGCCCTCAATTTGTAACTCCAAGGAATTGGTGTTCTGTAGCTGTCCTTCTGGCTGTGGGAACAATCCCGCAGCTTGTTGGTTCCTCTGCGTCGTTCGCAGCATGAGGTACGCCTGTACATCGTTGTAGACCCGGTCTGCCATCCGCTCCGCTCGGGCTGGTGAGAATAGAGCCATCCTGCTCCTATATTCCCTGGCAAACTCGGATTCCTCCTCCTCCCTCTGAGGTGCTGCAGCAGCTGCGACTCTGTCTCCTTCCATTTTCCTGATTTCCTTTGTAGATAGGGTCGCTGTACGGATACTAGCGTTGCCCTCAATTTGTAATCCAGAAATGGTGTTGTCTGTAGCTGTCCCTCTGGTTGTAGGAACGATCCCGCCGCTTGCCACCAATTGTAACGGACCGTTTCACTTACAAGAGGATAAAACCCAGTTTAGGCGATAATCCCCTTTCCAGATGCACAGGCAGCTACTGCAAACACCATTCTCCCGACTGGAACCACACGAACACTGGAACAGCTGAACAAGAAAAGCAGACATCGGCTTACACTCTTGGCAGTCAGCATACAATCCCATTCCCCCAAAGACCGAGACGACACATCGCTTTGAGGGTTAAGCAAGACTCTAGACTGGGACACCCAGTCTGGCTTTTATTTCCAACTCACACATACAGGCCACACCCAGGGGGAGGCATAAAAGAACCAATGCCATAGATGTTACCTCCCACACACCCCCTCCCCTTAGTGTGACACATAATCCCATTATGCATACAGTGTAAAATATACTTTTACACAACTTTCATAACTTTACAACCATACATCACATTCACATAAAAATACATATCCACAATCAATCCATTCAGGGGAACAACAAATTAAAAAATGGCATGAATCCGACCAGGGGTTTAAAAGTTACTAAAAGTATCTTTTGGGCCCTGGCTTGCAGCATGGCACAATCTGGCCCAAACTGAAGTAAAACATCCCCCACAATGCATCCCGGCTTCCTCCCTTCTGCCCTGGAGATAATTGGAGAAGTAATTCAATTATCTAGGACTAGAGTCAGACTCCATTAACCACATGGTTGCAAAAAGACAGTAAAAGACATAAAATTACCTACTGATACATTTAACACATAAAACACACATTTCTACATATCCCCAGTTTAACTGAACACATAAATACCTACATAATATTTAAGACAGTATTACTGTGATATGTTACACAGTCTTAAAGGGACAGTAGTCCCAAAAGTCCCAATATGTCCATCGCTGATTTTAAAGGGCCAGTAGCAGCAATATAAATTATTACATGCCCAAATATAGTGTTTATAGAGCAATATGTCCATGGGCCGTAGTCGCAGGGCAGGAGGCTAGCAGCCAGGCCTCTCCAGTTCACAGTGGCGAAGCTGGCCTCGCCACACTCTCACTTGCTTGTTCACACACAAATTGTTTCTCTCTGCTCTTACTCTCTGCTCACGCTCTGCTCACGCTCTGCTCAGTCTCTGCTCATAAACTCTCCACAAAGATGGTGTCACAGGGGTAGGATTATATAGTTTGCAGATGTATTGCATGCTGGCAGTGCTCTTTAAGATTACGTGGTCTAGATGCTGCTGTGGTCCACTATGCAATGTAAAACATTGCTGTTTAAGACAAAAACACACAAATGTTTATTTTTCAAAATGTATGACATTCCAAACTGCCGAATGCCTGAAACAAATGACATGCTGAACTGCCGAATGCACGAAATGAAGGCCAAATGCCGCGTTCCCAAATGCTGAATGTCCGAACCGAATGCCATTCGGCAGTTCCGAAGTGCTGAACCAAACCGAATGCCATTGGTCCAAATTGCTGAAGCAGACACTTTTTTTTACTTACCCAAATTTCCGAACCAAACTGAATTTTGTTGCCCATGCAGATCCCTATTACCTAAATTTCAGTAAGGCTTTTGCCACTGTTTCACATAGAAGGGTCATCAATAAACTGCACTCTTTAAGTTTGGATTCCAATATTTTTGAATGGGGTAGGCAGTGGCTGAGTGACAGGCAACAGAGGGTTGTAGTCAATGGAGTATATTCGAAGCAAGGTCTAGCTACCATTTGGATACTTTGGGGTTCTGTACTTGGACCCATTCTCTTTAATATTTTTATTAGTGATATTGCAGAAGCTGCAGGTGATGGTAAGGTATGTCTTTTTGCTGATAATACGATAATTTGCAACAGGGTTGATGTTCCAGGAGGGATAAGCCAAATGGCAAATGATTTAGATAAACTGGAAAAATGATCAGAGCTGTGGCAACTGACATTTAATGTGGTTAAGTGCAAGATAATGCATCTTGGGTGTAAAAACTCAAGGGCAGACTATAAAATATTTGATACAGTACTAACCTCAACATCTGAGGAAATTTGGATTTAGGAGTAATTATGTCAGATGACTTAAAGGTAGGCAGACAATGTAATAAAGCAGCAGGAAATGCTAGCAGGATGCTTGGTTGTATAGGGGGAGTTATTACAGCAACTACATTTCCCATGATTAATCATGAGGTTACAGGTTTGTAGATCATATCTATTATCTTCAAGTATCCCCATGCTTGCCACTCCTCACCCATGCTTCTGAGCAGTAAATCCCTTGAAATAACTGTTTATCTCTACCCCTCCATAGGCCCAGATACCCCCATACTATCTGCAAACAAGCTTCTACAATTCTCCATGGCTCAACCCACCCACCCAGGCTCCCTGTAAATTTATAGCATGCTCTGCAGGCTGTTTAAAATTCTCACTCAATTACCTCGTCATTCCCTCTATATTTTACTAATACCTGCAACTCTCGATTTACGTTTTTAACCATCACTTCCAAATTCCTACTGCTACCTCATGTCTCAAATCCCCACTATATCCTTTAGATTGTAAGCTCACAGACTATCTAGCTAAGCACTTTGTATAAAAGAGCTTAAATGGCTAGATCTCAGCTTACGGGCAGGGCCCTCTAAACCTTTTGTATTTGTTTGTGTATATTTTACATCCTCCACTAATTGTACAGCGCTGCAGAATCTGTTGGCGCTTTATAAATACTAGTAATAAATATATAAATAAACATATAAACCATCAAGGAACCAGCAAAAAGTCTAAGGAGGGTAGTTGTTCTGTAATCAATGTTTGTGATTGCAATATGGCTGAGAAGAGGGGATCTAGCACATTGGATATATCGCTGACACCCCATCAAAAAGTCAGGAGGTGTTTCATAGATTTTTTATACTATCCTACATTAGCACTTATCTGTACTGCTACTGTAGACTTTCACAATCAGGGAACATGCAACTCAGTGGTCATCTACAAAAAGAGTGTCCCTTGCGTACTGTATATGAGGCTATTGGAGCATCAGTTCCAGGCTCTCTCATAGTGCTCCTTAAAGGGACACTATAGTCACCTTAACAACTGTAGCTTAATAAAGCAGTTTTGGTGTATAGAACATGCCCCTGCAGCCTTACTCCTCAATCCTCTGCCATTTAGGAGTTAAATCCCTTTGTTTATGAACCCTAGTCACACCTCCCTACATGTGACTTGCACAGCCTTCCATAAACACTTCCTGTAAAGAGAGCCCTATTTAGGCTTTCTTTATTGCAAGTTCTGTTTAATTAAGATTTTCTTATCCCTGCTAAGGTTTAATGTAGAGATTGAGATACAATTATTTAAGGTAAATTACATCTGTTTGAAAGTGAAACCAGTTCTTTTTTTCATGCAGGCTCTGTCAATCATAGCCAGGGGAGGTGTGGCTAGGGCTGCATAAACAGAAACAAAGTGATTTAACTCCTAAATGACAGTGAATTGAGCAGTGAAATTGCAAGGGAATGATCTATACACTAAAACTGCTTTATTTAGCTAAAGTAATTTAGGTGACTATAGTGTTCCTTTAACTTGAAATAGGTCCAAAGTAGCCACAATATAAATCAGGGGTTTTTGGTACAGGAATGTCACTCTTGTCATCTTTATTTATTCATTGTTGTCCAGTCACTGAATACTAATACTGTACTATGCATGATTGTTGTATCTCCTCTTCCATGTGCAGCCTCAGAGTTAGACATATGACATTACGATTGCACAGGATGGGCAATTCAGAATCAGCTTAAATCATCATTAGGTTTGCTACTATAAGAATTGGTATGCAAAGTCAGCTTCTCACAGCCATGAGTTGGCAACCTTTGGGAATCCAGATGTTGTGGACTACATCTCTCATAGTGCTCTTACAATGAAAATGTTGGCAATGTATCAAAGTAGATGTAGTCCTCAGCATCCGAAGTTCTGAAGATTGCCTACCCCTGCTGTAGCTTTTTTACACTCAGTTCCAGCCCTATGAAGACTTATGGAAATCCAGAACTGATATAGAAGAAACATTGTGCGATTGACACTGAGCTGTGTTTACTTCTACTGGTTCTAATAGTCATAGCTTTTCTCAGCCAGTCATCCTGGCCAGTAAGAGTCAACTATGGTCTCTTAGTGGAGTTAGTGGAGTTAGTGGAGTTAGAAGTCTTAAATTACTCCTAAATTGGTTTAAATGTCAAAGAGCTATGGAGGGTGACTAGAGTGGACTTCATGTGGGAAAAATCTTTCCAAATAAGCCCCACTAAGGTAACATCAATGTTAAAACTTCCTTGCTTTCACTCATGTGAAGGAACATTCTCAGCTACAATATTACTGTGCAAATAATATGGTACACAGATAAAAGCACAGCCCCTGTGGTACTTTGAGGTGAAACTGAGAGGACTGTTGAAAAGTATATAAAATACTGCAACAGTACAATGTACAATGTCAGTATCAACGGGCAGTGCAGCAAACATAACCAATGTACCTTTTTTATAGAATTGTGTGCACTCTTATTGCATTCATATTCATATAAGACTTCCTGGATACCGGTCTTCTATTCAGGTAATGAAATTCTCGACTTGTGCACAATGCACATTTTCACTTCTTTCAAATTGATACAGTTCAGATTTTCAAAATATGTTGGTTCTAAAGAATTTAGGTTGAAGTTTGATTCAAAATTGTTAGAAAATCGTTAGAAATCCTGACTGATTCAAATCTCCAAGTATATTGAATTTATTTTGACATATTTAATTGTTTTATAAGGTGTACTGTCATATCACCACTTGTTATTGTGTTTGTACCAAACTAATAAGAGATACCACAGCCACACATGAGGTTATTTGCTATAGACTAATGATGTAATGTTACAGTATTTATGGTTGATGATTTCAGCTAAATGTTAAAACCTAGTCTAAGAATACAACAGTCACTAGAATAGAAATGTATGCAAATTGTAACTGCACAAGGAACAAAGTGACATCATACTTATATAGACTCTATTTAAATGGAAATAGGATTGAACAAAAGTGTCATGACAGATTCAGTTTAAGCAGAAAGATCTTTAAAGGCAGAAAATACAGCCTCCGGTAGTAGACTTTAGCAATATTTTTGAGGCCTTATAATAGTCAGAAATATACACTAGACCACTTACTGGCATATAAGTCTCATGAAATCGCTATCTAATTTGGTATGAGGAGTGTAATCAATAATGCTGGTGATCATTTATTGTGACATGTTAGATTGCAACAATTACCATTTGATACCTATGTCATTTAGTGAAATAAATTGAGTAAGGGTAGGCATGGGAGAAGTTGCAAACTACAGATGAACTCTCTCACACCAACACACTCAAGTTCATTACATACAAACTCACACACAAACACGCACAAGCTCACTACAGACAAGCTCATTGACACACACACTTTCTGATATACACAAGCATACTACAGACAAACTAATTTATAAACACATACAAGCTTATTACTGACACAAACACACAAGCTCATTGAAAACATTGACACACACAAGCTCACTATTCCAAATACACAAAACCTCACTACAGACAAGCTCACAGACTCCACCACACAAGCTCACTACAGACAAGGTCACTGACACAAACACACAAGTTCACTACAGACAAACTTATTGACACAAACATGCTCACTCATACAAGCACACACAAGCTCACTCTTACAAACACACACAAGCTCACAACAGACATTGTGGTGGCCTGGAGGGTGGATGTTACAGCATTGTATCCCCCATGGATTGTCGGGAGTGATGTTACTGCAGGTAAGTAACAAAATAACAGCTTCCAAAATACATAAAATACATAAATAATATATATTTCACTATGATAAATCATATTTAGTGCCTTGATATTTGTACATTAAAGTGAACTTGGGAGGACAAATTACAAGCTCACTACAAACAAGCTCATTGGCACGCACAAGCTCACTATAGATAATCTTACTGAAACACAGACAAGCTCACACAGACAAGCTCACTGACACACACACAAGCTCACTACAAACAAGTTTACTGACACACACATACAAGATCACTGACACACACACACAAGCTCACTACAGACCAGCTCACTGACACACACACAAGCTCACTGATACCCACACACACATGATCACTGACACTCACAAGCTCCCTACAGCAAACCTCACTGACACCCACACAAATACACTGACACCCACAAGCTCACTGACACACACACACACAATCACTGAGAAAACCTGTCACTGGCAGCGGAGAACCTTGGCAGCATGAGGTTATCTCTTTCTGTGTGAAAGGTTGAGGCTTGCTGAGACTGGGGGCATAGCTCCAGTGCAGGGCTTGGCTCATGTGGCCATGCTGAGCAGAAAACCACTAAGTGAATGAGAACTACAGTGCTCTCACTCCTCCTTGCTGCTAGCAGGCTGCAGACTTTGCAGATGTATCGGCTGCTGGCAGCCTCAGTGCAGGCATCTAGTTAGGTGCACCAGCCCCCCAACAAACTATAAAAAAGAGGTTTCATTTATTGTGCTGCACTGCCTGGCCCCACGTGCCGCGGCCCACCTGGAAATTTCCCGGTACCCCGGTGGGCCAGTCCGGCCCTGCAACCATCATTGTGTCCCATACTGGTTCTCCAAACTTTGTCTTTCATCTACCATACATTTGTGACTCAATGGCATCCATGGGAAGGAGGACAGAGTTTCCATCAAATTATCATTAACAATCCTGCTTTGTCACCTTCTATTTGGTGGACTGAAGATAATGATAGCTATGTCATCACCAGCATTAACCAGTGCTTGAGAGTTCCTTCATAATGGCAGAGGATTTTAGAGTATATAGTAATGGGTGATCTGGACACTTGCCACTATCTACATCCATGAAAATCAGTGCTATTGGTGAAAAGAGATCCCAGATAATAATGTATCAGTGGCTGTGGCATCACATCATAATGACTCGGGTCTTCCATCTCAGCTGATGTACTGGGTTTCAAATGAATACAAGAAAAAAAAAATAATAAAACACTAAAAATGGGGAAAAAAACACTTCAATTTAGCAGCTTTAATAAACTCATAATTGAAGGCTGGCCTATCTGTGCATGACTAACATCTCACTGACAGAGTTATGTGAGAATTCATACTGAGTTAAAAAAATTAAAGGCTTAGCTCAGATTAGCCATAATAAAAGCTAGTCTGAGATAGAGAATTTTAGCAGTTCAGCTATTATTTAAATTTCGTTTTGAATTCACTTTGAATTCTCACTGTAGTGAATAACTCTGCAAGCCTAGAGGATAATCAGCTACACTTCACAGCCGATGCCCAAATTTGTCAGAAATGTTAAAACAGGGTTGCAGTATTTCTTGTGCACAGTTGCGGATTGGCCATTAGGCAACCAAGGCGGACACCTAGTGCCCAGGCTCAGATAGTGTGTTGTGCAGCTGCACAGGATCCATATGGCACCAGGCTAGTACTGCTGCTCCCACCGAAAAAAAAAGTACAAGCTAATTTTTATTTAATTCATTCCAGAATCGTCAACATATTAAACAATAATGATTACTTTGTGGTCTGTGGTGTACCATGTTAATTGCATGTTAATCCCTCATGGTTCCAAAGCACTGTGAGGGAGTCTGAGTGCAGAGACATAGATTACCAGCCTGAACTGTGATGTCCTTACAGCGTGCTGGAACAGAGCAGCAAATAATATGGGCTACTGCACCACACACCTGCACTGGGACCTCATTGGACTGGTATTATTGCCCCCCTTTCTTTTCAGGAGGTAAGCAGGAGGGGGGCAAATGTTATATAAATAATAGTAATTTAAGTGTGGGGAGACTGTGTTTGACCTTCCCCACATACTGTCACCTCATACACACACACTCATCCACAATACATTGTCACCCCTTTCACTTTCACCCCCACACCCTGTCACACCCATCTCCCAACCTTATCACACTAAACCCCCAACCATGTCACACTCATCACCCATCTCCCTGCCAAACGTACCCCGTAACACTCACCCCTTTACCCTCACATACTTACCACCCCTCACCCTCTCACACATAAAAGGGGCAGGGCTCGAGTCCTGCAGGAACGCGTGGGAACGGCGTTCCTGTACTTTTCCCACAGCAGGAACGCCGTTCCCATTACCAATTTCTGCAGGAACCAGGGCAGACACAAGCAGCTGCCAGAGCAAGGGGGAGCACAAATCCGAATCCCCTGCCTCTGACTGGGGACTCGGACTTTTAAACTCACCTCTCCCCTGCAGTCAGTGGAGTCGTCCGGCCTCTCCAGATGATGTCAGTAGGAGGGGGCGTGACTTTCTCTGCTCTTCTCACAGGACCGCTAGGGAGCAGAGGAAGTCACGCCCCCTCGTCCTGACATCATCAGGAGAGGCCGGCTTACTCTACTGACTGCAGGCTGCAGGTTCCAGATCCTGTCCCACCCCTCCTGGCCCAAGGTAAGCCTCAGGGAGGGGGGAAGGCACTTTAGGTTTTTTTTTTGGGGGGGGGGGGGTTGTCCCTTTCCCCAGTCCCTGTCCCCCTCCTCAGTCCCTGTCTCCCTCCCCAGTCCCTGTCTCCCTCCTCAGGCCCTGTCTCCCTCCTCAGGCCCTGTCTCCCTCCTGAGGCCCTGTCCCCCTCCTCAGTCCCTGTCCTCCCTCCTCAGTCCCTGTCCCCCCTCCTCAGTCCCTGTCCCCCCTCCTCAGTCTCTGTCCCCCTCCTCAGTCCCTGTCCCCCTCCTGAGTCCCTGTCCCCCCTCCTCAGTCCCTGTCTCTCACCTCAGTCCCTGTCCCCCTATTTAAGGCCCTGTCCCCCCTCCTCAGTCCCTGTCTCCCTCCTTAGACCCTTTCCCCATTCCCTGTTCCCCTCCTCAACCCCTATCCCCTTACTCAGTCCCTGCCCCCCTCCTCAGTCCCTGTCCCCAAATTTAAGGCCCTGTCCCCCCTCCTCAGTCCCTTTCCTCCCTCCTTAGTCCCTGTCTCCCACCTCAGTCCCTGTCTCCCACCTCAGTCTCTGTCCCCCTATTTAAGGCCCTGTCCCCCTCCCCAGTCCCTGTCTCCCCCCTTAGTCCCTTTCCCCAGTCCCTGTCCCCCTCCTCAAGCCCTATCCCCTTACTCAGTCCCTGTCCCCCTCCTCAGTCCCTGTCCCCCTATTTAAGGTCCTGTCCCCCCTCTGCAGTCCCTGTCTCCCTCCTCAGTCCGTGTCCCCCTATTTAAGGCCCTGCCCCCCTCCTCAGTCCCTGTCCCCCTCCTCAGTCCCTGCTCCCTTCATCTTCCCCTGCCCCCCTCCTCAGCCTCTGTCCCCCTCCTCAGCCCCTGTCCCTTTCCTCAGCCCATGGCCCCTTCCTCAGCCCATGCCTCCCCCCCTCCTCCTAAGCTCCTGTCCCTCTTCCTCAGCCCTGCCACCTTACTCAGCCCATGCCCCCTTCCTCAACCCATGTCCCCCCTCCTCCTAAGCTCCTGTCCCTTTTTCCACAGCACTGTCACCTTACTTAGCCCCTGTCCCCCTCCTCAGCCCCGTCCACCTTACTCAGCCCCTGTCCACCTTACTCAGCCCTGTGCGCTTACTCAGCCCCTGCATACGAGCATCAGTCCCTGTCCCCTTCCTCAGTCCCTGTCCCCTTCCTCAGCCCCTGCCCCTCTTCCTCAGCCCCTGTCCCTCTTCTTCAGCCCCTGTCCCTCTTCTTCAGCCCCTGTCCCTCTTCCTCAGCCCCTGTCCCTCTTCCTCAGCCCCTATCCCTCTTCCTCAGCCCCTGTCCCTTTCCTCAGCCCCTGTCCCTTTCCTCAGCCCCTGTCCCTTTCCTCAGCCCCTGTCCCCCTTCCTCAGCCCCTGTCCCACTTCCTCAGCCCCTGTCCCTCTCCTCAGCCCATTCCCCCCTCCTCAGCCCCTGCCCCCTTCGTCAGCCCCTGTCCCCCTCCTCCCCCTCCTCAGCCCCTCAGTTCCTGTCCCTTTCCTCAGTTCCTGTCCCTTTCCTCAGCCCCTCAGTTCCTGTCCCTTTCCTCCGCTCCTGTCCCTTTCCTCAGCCCCTATCCCTTACCTCAGCCCATGTCCCCTTCCTCAGCCCATGCCCCCCCTCCCCCCGCCTAAGCTCCTGTCCCTCTTCCTCAGCTCCTGTCCCCCTCTTCAGCCCCGTGCCCTTACTCAGCCCCTGCATACAAGCGTATCATTTTTTGGGGGGTGAGGGGGGGGGGGCGGGGAGTGGATCTTGGGTGAGTTCCTGCACTTTTTTTACCCAGGACTTGACCCCTGAACAGGGGTATAAACCACCCGAGTCCGTGGGCAGATGATGCTGGCTCATGAGCAGCCCTGGGTCAGGAGGGATGCCCTACCCTGGCTCTGCCACGCAGGCCTCTATGCTGCATGCCCCAACCATGTGTTATGCCTAGCAAGAGCTGGAGTTGGTTGAGGCTCCAATCTGAGAAACTGGCTCCTGAGACCATTGAAATATCTGTATTGCTTTGTTTTATTATGTTTATGTTGCTTCATTGCCTTTTCTCATACATTGTTTAGTGAGCAAATTTCCTTAGTGACCCAATTGCAATTTTGCTCACTAAACAATATATGAAAAAAGGCAATGAAGCAACATAAACATAGCAAAACAAAGCAATACAAATATTCCAATGGTCTCAGGAGCCAGTCTCTGTGTGGAACCTCTGGTTTCTCACATCGGAGCCTCAAAAACAACTTCAGCGCTTGCTGCTGATGCTCTCCAGGATCTCAAAGAAAGCACAGCTAAAATACAGAAAATGCCACACGGCCAGGTATTTAATGTGATCTTGCCATTAAATGTATGTGCAGCAAGGTTTTTTCCCCCAACTTCATGCACGTAGCAAGTTGTGGGGTGGGGGACTGTTCACCCTGTATATTTCATTGGGTGGGACGAAAGAGGTAAATTTTCCCCAGCTATAAAGCTCCTATTTAAGAGTTCCAGTCACACTTGTGTTTATGAACATTACATGCTGCCCCTTAATATGGGATGTCTCACATTATCATTTAAAAATAATAATATATAGTGCCAATCAAGTGTCTACGAAAGCCATGTTGAGGGTTCCAGCATTTTTAGTTTTTGGTTTGTAGCAAGGCCAAGTAGATGTTGTACTGACCTATTTTAAATTGCTTTATTTTTTTTATTGTATTATTCTCATACATACTAACATTAACATAGACTGTAATGCTATCGTGCAGAGAGCATGAGTGTTGAGTTACCTGCAAAGGACCTATACCGCACATTAATCAATGATGAATTTGAGCTTCGATTCTTGTAACTTAATGGCACATCAATCATTGTCTTTTGAAAAATCCCTTCATGTGAATTATTCTGAAAGTCTTCGCTTGTATGTGTTTAATATTATTGTATTTATTTATTGTTTTGTTATTTTTCACGAAATAGCACATCATTTTTCGTTTTTTCATTTTGTGCTATGGGTTTACAGAAACGCGAATTAACTTAAATCAGCGTTTACTGCTTTTATTTGCTATCATGTTCAAATGTAACTAGGAACACAAGCGTTGTACAGCTCTTTGCTAAATACACTATAAAGTTACACCCAAGGATTATTGATGGGGCATTTAGTTCATAAAATAAAACGTGTAGCATTAATGTTAGCATATACTGGGTTATTTACTAAAGTGAGTATTCAAAGTGAAATCAATGTGAACTGCAAATGTAAGCCCAGAGTAGCTGAATAATTCCAGTTTGACTATTTTAACCAAATATTTGGAATTCACTCTTTAGTGAATTAACATAATTTCAATATAGTGCACTTTATGAGAAATTCATTTCTAATGAAAATAGCTCTGATCCAACATGGTTTATACAAGGGTTTGCACTTGCTTTTTAAAAATGAAAATAGCAAGTAACTACAAGCTGAACAATCCTTATTGCTCTTAGCAGAGATATTTACCTTCTGTATACAAAGCATTGTGATTGGCAGAGACAGTTGATTCCTTATCCAGCCACTACCATTGTTGGAGCACAAAGTAGCTCATAATGGCAGATGGATGTAGTAATGAAAATGAACTACATAAAGAAACAAAGCCAATAAATGACACAGAATTACCAGAGCAGCCTGAAATAAACATAAAATCAGCCAATATAGTGCCATGAAATGTAAATGTGGTGGTATCTCTCCAGACATAGGGATCGGAGTGGTCTAAAAAGATATCTGCAAAACGTAGCTTCTCTTAAGATACTAAAACACATTTAAATGTTCATGATGTCTACCTATGGCTGGGAATGAGATATATGCTCTAACCGTTGGTGGGTATTTATGCACTCTCAGACAGAGGCTTTTAAAAGCATCTCCACACACAAAACACAAGTTTTCACAGTACAGAATACAATGCCTTTTATTTTATTTTTTCCTTTTTGCACAAATTAAACATATGTGGGAAAGGTTATACAAAGAGCCATTTAGCTTTTGAGTCCTTCATACGTTTTCCTTAATAGGCTTCATTTCACACAAATAACACTGAACACAAACATAATACTTTTTCTTGTCATGTCTGCAATGCCCTTGAGGCATAAGTACATGGCTGCTGATATATTGACCTTCAGCCATTGTCAGGTACTGGCATTTACGTACTTTCATAAATGATGGTTCATGACTACAATAGAGTCTTAACAAGCTTGTTGATGTTATTAACCCTGTTTTGGAAAAAAAAGGCATTAAAAGTGTTAATTATGTTGGTTATAAGCACAGAAGAAAGTGCTACAGGAACAAAAATAGGAACAATAGAACAATGTTGAGTTACAGGCAGAGAAGCAGCTCAACAAGTGATCAGAATCTCAAGCTTTTATATGCTGGTCCCAAGCCAAAGTGCACTGGTGACGTTGGAACCTTCTGACTCATCTATATAACACAAGTAGAACATGTTGGGCATGCTAGGATCATTTCAATGTGTACAAAGGCAGGAAGATGTCAAAATGGAAGACCATGAAGTAAGAGGCTTATTAACAACGTGTCCATGTTTTCACAGATGCTTGCAGTATTATCAACAGGAGGAACACACTGGAGACCATATTAGTGTCTATACTCTTAGTACCTTGCATAAGTATTTACCCTTTCCCCTCTTTCTTAGTCTTTTCCACATTCTGTATTGTCACAACTTAGAATTCAAGTTGGGTATATAAGGATTTCTATTTGTCTGACTGAAATGTGTTTTCTTGTGCAATTATACAAAATATTTGTCTCCATCCATCTTTCCTCTAACCCTGATGATGGAAGGCATCCACATAAAATGAAGTCGCCACCTCCATGTTTCATGATGGTATGATATTCTCACGGTGATGATAACATATACAATTAAGGCCTAGAAGTACATTTTTTTCCCATCAGACCAGACAACGTTTTGCCATGACCTGTGTCATCCTTGTATCTTATTTGCAAAAAAGTAATGATGGTCCAGGCACTCAAATTTAATCCAGTGGGCAGATTTAGTGGAGCAAAATCAAAACAACGTTTCAGCCCACAACAGGGCCTGTGTCAAGCTAACTACAAGTGTATTTGTATACTTCATAAAGGGTAATCAATTCAACAATTAACACAGTGTATATCAAGACAAAGATAATCAATCACATATCACATGTTAATAAAGCATGCCAATTAAGCATAAACATTGTTAAAACAATATCAAGTGCACAAGTGTCACATACATTATCTTCCAGACAATTATAGCAATTAAAAATATGGTGTAAAAAAATTCAATAAATATATAAAATAAAAGTAGTGATTTATCATTACTCTATTATCAATCCTGTTTGTTGCAGGAAAAATACATACCCCATAACTAGAAGCCTGAGAAAATAAAACTTGTCCAGCTGACTGGCATAAAAGATCCCATAATGGAAAATACCCAACACTATAGGGATCCGGGGGGCAGAGCACTCCCTACCCTACAGTAGCCGCTAAGGGAGAAAACCACAAAACAAACTTGGATTCCTAGGCCCCCAGCATCGGCAGACTACGGAAGTACCCAAGGGTCAACAATCAGCATCAGGCAAAAATTGTCCTTGTGTCTAATGGCAAACTTGTTTGTTCAGCAAAACGTGTCCATCTTTGTGGTTATATTAGGTTATATTTGGCCCACTCAACGTTTCTCCCAACTCAGCTGCAGATCTACCAGCTCCTTCACAGTTACCACTGACCTCTGGCCTGATAACTGAGTTATACTGTATGACCTTTGTCAGGCAGAGTTGTTGTGTCATATTCTTTACAATTTGGAATATTAGGAGATGTTCAGATAATTCTTTATAACACTGAGTGGTGATTCTCTAGAACTTTATTCTGGACATGCTTTAATATTTATTTAGTACTTTACAATAATGTAAAAATGTATTCCAGCTTTTTTACTGGATTCCATTAACCCAAGGTGAAGAGCTGATGGCAGCTGCCATCTACCATAGCTATATAACGTATTGAGTTATAGTGCTACGTGCAACTACTGCCAGTCTAGCACTGTATAGCAGTCTATACATACATCAGCTTGTGAAGAAGTAAAAGCAGTCATCCAATTGCAGCTGACATTCGGTAATATAATACTGGAAGAAGAGAGCATTTTCTTAACTCTAAAAAAAATCTATTTTTATCTATGTTATCTGTATTTTTAATGTTACTAAAACTTTTTTATGAGAACATTTATTCTTTTTCTGACTCATCTACTTCTTCCAAACACAAAAAAACAGTTATTTGCCTAGAATATAGAAGGGTCAGAGAGCAGAGAAAATCACACCAAATTAGAGTTACATGATTAAGATGTTGGGCTAACGATGCAGATCATGTAACAAAAGCTAAATACCAACTGCACTTTCAATAAAATGATAATGACGACAACAGAAGAAAGGGCATTGGTGCTATAATATCGAATGGCTTAAAATATAGCAAGCAGAATAATCGAGTATGTAGTATGAAGGATTAGTAGTAGGAAAAGGGAGATACTAATGACACAGTGTAGATTAATTATAAGACCTTACTTATGGTATTATGTTCAGTTTTGAAGACCCTATATTTAGCATGACATACATCAAAACTCTAGAAAAATGGAATATGATGTCTGCATATTAATTAGTTTAAGAGAAACAGAAAGTCCTGAATGCGTCTACCTTGGAAAAAACATTGTCCGATTGGCTTGCATCTGCTATAAAAATATTGGTTTCTGATTAACATTTAAAAAAATCTTTTTTGCACGTTTGAATCAATGTCTGAAAATTGTGCTTAAGTATTATACCTTCTATGGAGGTTGTGATTTTCACTCCAAAATATGTAATATATGTATTTTTCCAATCGAAATTGTGGGACTGCTGAAGTTCGTGTATGAGCTGAGCTTGGAAGCCTACGGGTAAAGCTTGGGTTTTTGCATTGTTCAATTAATTATAAGAGATAGTTTTGTATTCTTTCAAAACATAGAAACATAGAATGCGATGGCAGATAAGAACCATTCAGCAGATCTAGTCTGCCCAATTCTTAAAATACTTTCATTAGTCCCTGGCCTTAACTTATAGTTAGGATAGCCTTATGCCTATCCCATGCATGCTTAAACTCCTTCACTGTGTTAACCATGGAAGGCTATACCATGCACCCACTACCCTCTCATTAAAGTAATACTTCCTGATATCATTTTTTAAACCTTTGCCCCTCTAATTTAAGACTATGTCCTCTTGTTGTGGTAGTTTTTCTCCTGTGTTGATTCCCTTTATGTATTTAAATGTTTCTATAATATCCCCCCGTCTCGTCTTTCCTCCAAGCTATACATGTTAAGTTCTGAACTCTCTCTAAAGTATCAATATCCTTCTGGAGATACTGTTAAGTTAGGTTAACACTGTTAACACTGGTGGTTCTGTACAATGGCATGAGAATTCCCTCTTTCTACTGCTAATACCTCTCCCTAGACAACCAAGCATTCTGCTAGCATTTCCTGCTGCTTTATTACATTGTCTGCCTACATTTAAGTCATCAGAAATAATCACCCCTAAATCCCTTTCCTCAGATGTTGAGGTTAGGACTCTATCAAATATTCTGTACTCTGCCCTTGGGTTTTTTACGTCCAAGATGCATTATCTTGCACTTATCCACATTAAATGTCAGTTGCCACAACTCTGACCATTTTTCTAGTTTACCTAAATCATTTGCCATTTGGCTTATCCCTCCTGGAACATCAACCATGTTACATATCTTCAGTATAATCAGCAAAAAAGACATACCTTACCATCAAGACCCTCTGCAATATCCCTAATAAAAATATTAAAAAGAATGGGTCCAAGTACAGATCCCTGAGGTACCCCACTGGTGACAAGCCCATGCTTCGAATATACTCCATTGACTACAACCCTCTGTTGCCTGTCACTCAGCCACTGCCTTACCCATTCAAAAATATTGGAATCCAAACTTAAAGATTGCAGTTTATTGAAAAGTCTCCTATGTGCAACAGTGTCAAAAGCATTACTGAAATCTTGGTAAGCTATGTCTACTGCACCACTCTGATCTATTATTTTAGTTACCCAATCAAAAAAATCAATAAGATTAGTTTGGCATGATCTCCCTGAAGTAAACCCATGTTGTCTCTGATCTTGAAATCCATGTGATTTTAGATGTTTAACAATCCTATCCTTTAACATGGTTTCCATTACTTTCCCCACTACTGAAGTAAGTCCTAGCAAAGATGGTAATGAAGAGGACGGGTCACTCAAAGACAATAGTTTATGGTCTGCAAACATGGACATACAGAACTCTCGACGTCCCATCTCAACACGCTTGATCCCACTATGATTTCTCATTTTACAAGCCAGAGGTTCCAATATATGATAAAAAAAGGAGGGGAGAAAGGGAGCATCCTTGCCTAGTACCGTTGGCAATGTGGAACTGGGAAGAGGCGGCTCTCTAATTAGGCGATTTAGGCGGTCACCTAAGGCCTCGCACTGTCAGTGGGCCTCGTGGCCGCCTAAATCACCTGAGGGCAAACTGACATGTCGGGTTCTCGGTCTATGACCGAGGACCAGACAGAGGAGGGGGCCCGGCGGCTTGTCCTTTGTGCCGCCGGGTGCGAGGCCCCTCCTGTCAGTCCGCCCGGGGAGATAGCCAGCCTCAGTCTGCAGCTCCGCTGGGTGTGAGCTGCAGACTGATGTGTCCCGATCTCCAGCCAATCAGAACGTTGCCGCGGGTTACCACGGCAATGCTCTGACTGGAGATCACGAGACATTCACCATGTGGTCTGCTGCTCTGCATTCGGCAGCCCACCGGACCACCAGGGAGCCATCCAGGACACTGGACCACCCAGGACAGAATGACCCCACTGGACCACCAGGGAAAAAAGTAAATTTCAACCCCCCCTTACTCTGTCACCCCCTCACTCTGCCACCCCACCTGTCACCCCCTCTCACCCTGACACCCAACCTGTTACCCCCTTTCACCCTGACACCCCACCTGTCACACCCTGTCAACACCCTGTCACCCCCCTCAACCTGCCACCCCACCTGTCACCCCCCTCACCCTGCCACTTCACCCTGTCACCCCCTCTCACCTTGCCACCCCACCTGTCACCCCCTCTCACCCTGTTGTCCCCTCTCACTCTGTCGCCCCCTCTCACTCTGTCGCCCTCCCTCTCACTCTGTCGCCCTCCCTCTCACTCTGTCACCCTCCCTCTCACTTTGTAACCCCACTCTGTCTCTTCCCTCTTACTCTGTCACACCCTTTACACTAATGTAACCCTCTCACACTAATGTCACCCCCTCACACTAATGTCACCCCCTCTTACTCTGTCACCCCCCTCTTACTCTGTCACCCCCTCACACTATGCCACCTCCATACACTGTGTCACCCCCCTCCATACACACTGTCTCTTCCTCCAAATACACAGGAACCACTCTCCACACTCTGGCACCCCCCTCCATACACTCTGGCACCCTCCTGCTCTTTAACACTTACCCTGCCACAGTTACCCCTTTACTCACCCTGTCACCCCTGAAGGCAATCATTCTACACACTGTCATAAAACATAGCTTTGCCATAAACTCAGTGCCAAAGGCCACAGGCAGTACACAAACATACACATGCTCAGAGAAACATACATACATATACAAAGATACTCACTGCCAGACACACACTCTCAGGCACACACAGGTAGACAATGCAACGATGTATACAAAGATTAGTTCTCTATATCCAGTACTGCAAGCTTCTTATACACACACAAGTCAACTGCTATTTTTTTCAATAATGGTCTTAGTGGGGCCTCATGTGTGAGTTCCACCTAAGGCCTTGCGAAGTCTAGAGCCGCCACTGGAACTGGGTAGAGAGGAATCCTGCTTGCCCGCATTCCCGACTTGTGTCATTGGTCTGTTGTAAAGAGCCAAGATACCAGTAATAAAGGCTTGTGGGAAATCATATTTGAGTAATACTTATACCATATATTGGCAATTGAATCTACCAAAGGCTTTCTCTGTGTCTAGTGCCAAGAGAAGGCCTTCCTCCTTTTTGGATCTCAAAGGAGAAAGAATATTTAATATTTTCCTGCTGTTGTCTGATCCCTGTCTACCTCAGATAAACTCTGATTGGTCATTGTGTATAAGTCTTGGCAGAATTGTGGCATGAAGTTTCACATCCTTATTGAGGGGAGAAATGGGTCAAAAACGCTTGCATTGAGTGGGCGTCTTTCCCGACTTGGGCAGAGTGGAGATATGTGCTAAAAGCATATTGCTAGGCATAATTCCTCTAGTTTTGTGCTGCCCTAGGCATGACAAAACTCAGGCGCCCCGCGCCACCCCACCCTTCCCTCTTGCCCCGCCTTCTAAATACACAGACACACATACACTAGCTAACAGACATACACACTCACTAACAGACACATACAGTCACTAGCAGACACGCATACACTCTCACTAACAGACACATAGTAACACTCCCTAACAGACACACTCCCTGACATACACACACTCACTAACAGACACACACTCACTAACAGACACACACTCACTAACAGACAGACACACACACACACACACACACAGAGACAAACACACACACACACACTAACAGACACACACACACACACTAACAGACACACGCACACACACTAACAGGCACATACTCACTCACTAACAGACACATACACAATCACTAACAGACACACACAAACTCACTAACAGACACACTCACTCACTAACAGACACACACACTTACTCACTCACTAACAGACACACACACTAACAGACACACACTCCTTCACTAAGAGACACACACACACACACTAACAGACACACACACACTAACATACACACTCACTCACTAACAGACACACACACACACACACACACTAACAGACACACACTCACTCACTAACAGACACGTGCACACACACTAACACACACAGACTAACAGACACACACACTCACTCACTTACATTAACACACTCACTCATCCCCCCAGCCTCCTTACCTTTGGGAATGCTGGGGGGAGGGGGTCTCCCTTTCCCTGGGGTCCAGTGGGGCTGCTGGGTGGGCGGGCGGCGCTGGCGAGGGAGAACTGATTAGTGAGCTCTCTGCTCAGCTTCCTCGCGCGCTGCAGAGTGATGACGTCATATTCCAGCTCCCGGCATCACTCTGCGGCACGCGAGGGAGCTGAGAGCTCAGGGGAAAGTGCTCCCTCGCCAGCGCCGCCCGCCCACCCCAACCGTATTTTTACTTAGCCGCCCGCCTGCCTGGACTGTTAGCCGCCAGGCTAACAAGACATTTGCCCTGGGCATTTGGGGGTGGCCTTTTTTGCCGCCCCCTGGAAAATGCCGCCCAAGGCAATGTCTTGTTTGCCTCGCGGCTAATACGTCCCTGGGTGTAGGTCTGCCTCATCTCTTAAACTACTATAAAGCTTCTTTATTGGAAGCAGTAGTGAAACTTCACACTCCTAAATGCACCCTCCAATGGGTAGATATGGAAAATGATCGAGAAATCTGATTGTACTTAACTGGAAACAAACAGCTTGCCCCTCTAAGACACAATTAATAGACCAAATAAATCTATATTATACCTATGAACGCATGTCTATAGGTACATCCTTGCAATGCGAGTCCTTTAACAACCCTTTGCAACCAGGGATTGTACATACCCAATGCACTCATTAAAAAAACCAACCATGTTCTGATAGTCAACAAATAGAACAAAAATAAATAAAATCACAAGAGACCATTAGACCATGAGCAAGACAGATAGATTCCCTTTGACAAAGCAAAACCTTTTTGTTAGTAATACTATCGTCTTAGTTCATTCTTTTCCTTTCTATATCCTACCCCTTCCTAAATAACACATAAATGTCAATGCCATGAAAAAGCTATGTGTGACAGAGACTTACCTTACATCCCTACAATATATGTTTAATGTTACAATGATAGACCTATGTACATAAAAGTTACTCTATACCATATGCTTTGTTTTGTAATTATATGGAATTGTATCTTACCCCCTCCTTTCCCTTCCCTTTTTCTTTCTGTATCCTTCTCCCATTTTATGAGAACTCAATAAAATTTAAATGGAAAAAAAAAAACTATTGGTTTCGATATTATATTTATAAATCCTCTAACTCTAATGCGTCCCCTTTGTGGTTGTGTATTAACTTAGTTTGATTGAATTGAAGCTGACAAGTAACGTACTTTCTGTTTATAATTTCACTTTATTATACAACTGCCATATGTCCTGTATATATCTTACTATAAAGTTGTATGTACATCATAGATTATTGATAATTCATATATCACAATATATAATTTCTTACATTTTTATATTTCAAACAAAAACATCCATTTTAGAAATAAAGAAAGAAAAATAGCTTGAAGCTGTATGAACATAATATAACATGTAAGAAAAGCTTAGAATACAAAGAACACCTGTGAGCTTCATTAATGATTAACTGCATCAAGAAAATTACTCCCTCACCGTACATTGAAGGCATAAGAAGTAGCACATTTTAATTCACACGTATAATAAGGAGTTAAATAGACCACAACAGCCTGTGGGCTGTAGCTCGCAATAAAAGACAGTAATTGATGATCCTGCTCCTGCCCACACACAATGAAAAATAATATATCTACTGACCATGTACCGTCTATAACATCATCTTTGATATGTTCATTACATGATTTTAATTCTAGTTCAAGTTTACAGAGATGCACATTGCTCCTCAACTTAATATATCCATTTTTTTTTAATTAAGTATTTTGTTTATTTATTTTTCTTATATTTCTTTTGAATTTCAATTTTTATTGCATTTAAAACATATAGCAAAGTACAGAAACTAAAGTACAGATAAAACTCAATTGTAAAATTAAATAAAAATATATAGAAGTCTTCTGTAAATGTATGTGATATTTATGTGATATTGCATATTTCTCAGAGGCTGTTGTGGCTTAGAACCAGGGAACCCAGGGCCAAATTCTGGTCAGACCACTTTACCAGTATGTGTGCCTTGGCAAAACATCTAACAATATATATCTACCTACCTCAAACCCACATAGATAGTAAGCTTGTTTGAGTAGGGCCTTCTTAATCTCTAAATATTCCCTTTCTATCATTGTAAAATGCTGCAAAATATATGGGCGCTATATAAATGTTAATTAATAGTTGAGAAAAGAAAAAAATGGCAGAACATTATACAGTAATCTATCATAATGTCAAGGTGCAATGCAATAAATATCAGAGTGACAAGGCTGGCAAAACACTTTCCTGAGGCCTACTGGACCTCTGGTATAGATTATATTTTTATCTGTTCAGAGAAAAAGTCAACAGAAAAATTATAACAGTGCATATTACCTTAGAATGGCCAGATTTAATGCAAAATATAGAAGTACAACACCAACCAATGTCAAGATACAGAATGTAACCTATACACTGATCAGTCACAGCGTTTAAACCACCTGTCTAATATCATGTAATCTCCTATCATCCTGCCAAAACAACCCTGATGCATTGAGGCATGGACTCCACACGAACTCTGAACATATCCTGTGGTATCTGGTAACAAAACATTAGTGACAGACACTTTTGGTAGGTAGTAACCACTGCATACCAGAAACACTTGCTGTCTAATATAGCCCACTCCTTGACAGGTGCTATTGTAACAATATAATCAATGACTTAACTTGTCAGTGATTTTAATGTTTTGTCTGATCAATGTATGATAAGAAAGGCCAACGGTCATGGACAACAGAAAAGAAAATAGTCGATAAACAAGCCAATGTCAGAAAAGCCAAAGAATATTGCAAGAAAAACTCACTCTCGTATAATCACTAAATGGAAACCACGAGTAAAGTACAAGAGCTGAAATGGACTTATTTAGCTTTAAGTGAGCACGAATAGTGAACTTTGCCCATGTGATGCCAGAATATATGTGTGCGTTGTCGGTGTGATGACGCATGCATGACCTTGTCTCAAACCAGGCATGGGGAGGTGAAGTTATAAAAGGGCTCCTGTGTGCAGTAGCCGGCATTGGAAAGGATGCCATAAGTATGTGCAGCAGCAGAGGAGACCTTAAGAAACGGCACTTGCAATAAGGTTATGGGCCGCACAGGGATTCACCTCACGTGACTGCACTGAGTGGGAGCCATGACACCATGATACAGCTAAATAAAACACACCAGCTGAATATTGTTTAGCCAGTAACCAGGGTGTTTTTTTAACAAATGTAAATCATTTCAGTTAGCATGGTAATGTTTGTGACATCACAACATTCTGTTGACATCACAATATCAACAGAATGTTGCTATGTTACAGAGAATGCTATTGTTCAACCTAATTGCTCAACGATAACAAGTTAATAAAATGTATTTACTTTAATAAAAGGCTGCCAAGGAACAATACAATTTAGCAGGAACTCAAATTTGGGTCCCTGCCACACTGAAATGTAGATGCACATAGATATTTCCAATACCCAAAAGAAAATCAAGTGAATGAAAGGAAGTGGGGTTGCCCTGGCCAACATTAAAACGCAGGGCCTAGCCTGCATACTATTTATATTTAAGCTAACTATACCAAAACCAATCATCCTTCCACACTGTTTTTCACTGAATCCATTCTCAACAACAGAAATACTCAACACAATCAACACAATAATCAAAATATGGGCTTATTCAGTAATAATTAGTGGCATGCTGACATTAGTCAACCAACATGTTCCATGGGTCACAACTGACACATTTGTGTGTAATTGTAAGTTAAAGGAACAGTTAACCCTATTTTTGTTTCTAAGTTGCATGTTGCTGTATACCAACCAGTGGCACTATTTCATAGTTTAGTTTTATGCATGCCTTTTCCTGTATTTCACTATTTTGATTATCTTGTTCTGCTAGACTGGGAGCCCAATCTGATGTATTCACTAAACACCAAAATTGAGCAATTAAATTGAAAATTGAATAATAACATTTTAACAAAAACTGCTGACACTTAAACTAATCAGCTTTGCTATAATTATATCCACATTATATCATTTATTTACCAAAATCATAATGTGGTGTTTTAGAGAGTAAACCACAATGTATGCATTTACTGGACCTTGTGTATTTAACCTTTGCACTCACATTTTGCACAATGCCATCACATTAGTTGGATATATTACACTACTGCACCAATACATATGGGAGGATAATTTGCAAAACTACTACCAATATATTGGAAATAAAAAAGAGAAGTAGATGGCGCTTACACAGTAAAATCAAAACACAGTACTGGAGTGGAAAAAGGTGTTCCCCAACACCCTAAAGTCAAAGTAATAAAATAGAGTATTTAAAAGCAACAAGTGCCAAATACACACACCACTCCCTGTGTATAAAATAAGAAATAATGATACTTATATATATACAGGTACATATGGGAGATGTTCCATGTAGTAAAAATCCTATAAAGACAAAAGATACATAGTATAGACTGTATATACAAAAAGAAATATATGAAAGTGATAGAATACACTCACGAATTCCAGAGCCGTGCCAGGCTCTGTATATAGTGCCCAAGGGTGCCTTAAAAGGCTATATGGAGAATCTTGGATGATGTCCCCCAGAAGCAGGAAAAAGCAGCAATTGATGATAAAAAAATATTACATTTATTGTAAATAAAAGTTTAAAAGTAACTGTGCAGGTCCCATATGGTGACACACAAAATCACAGTCATGCAGACGCGTTTCAACTCAGTCCGAGTTTTCATCAGTGCATAAAACATCCAGCTGCTGTTCCGTTTGAAATTCTCCGCTTTTCTGATTGCCGGTCACGTGGGCGGAAGTTCGGGTGGCCGGCGTCTGACGTCACTTCCGGTATTTCGGCGCTCGTTTTCCGGCTTAATTCTGTTCAATGCATTTGCCCAATTGAAGCTGGAAACTCCACATTGTAAATGGGCACCTTGTATAGTCCTTAAAGTGCATACATATAAGCAGTAGCTTGTAATGTGGAAAGTGACAGTTATATATACAGATAACGGAAATGATATAGTAGGGGGACTTAATGGATTGACAACGTATAGGTACATAATGCATAATGTCAATGTTAATTTGTTAGTGCATTTGCCCAAATGATGCAAAAGGCTCCATATTAAGAATGGGCATCTTTCATATCTTGCAGAATACATATGATGTAGAATTATTAAAAAATCTTTATTGTACTTGTATTGAATTATTGCACTAACTCCATTTTAACCTGATGCTGTGACAAATCCTCCATTTTGTCCCCATAACCTGACTTCTCCATATGAAAACTACATTACATGACAGAATTTCTCAGCACATCTAACAACAATAGACAAAGACTGTATTCTCCATAAGGATATGACTAACCCAGGAACTGCTGAATTTCCCCTAACTCGCAACATAGTATAATTTAAAGGCCATGAGAACACAGTAGTAATGAAATGTTCTATTCATAAGAGACCTTGCACCTAACCACGAGATTTGACATCACCGACCGAGTAAAATGACGCTCAAGACCCCTTGTCCCCCACCCGTGTCCAAAAAAGTACCACCTCTTGGTGGGTGGACACGGAACTAACCACTTAGTTTTTGATCCAATTAATTATATTGATAGGTGGACACTAATCCAGACACTTAACAATTAATCCAATTAATGATGTTTATTCACTGATATCTTGATAATCAATGATGACGAAAATGTCTCTTAAAAGGGCCTGCGCGCCCTCTGATTCTTCACTTGCCAATAAATTTCCTCGAAGTTATTTTAACCTGAACTCCCTTGTGTCAGACTGAATTACTTCAGCGTATATACGCAATTCAATTCTCTTTAATTTGGACAGGAACAGATAGACACTTAAACATTTTGGTTTACTGAAAAAGTACCATAACAACTTTGGCGCCCGAACAGGGACTCCGGGCTATGTCTGGCCGGTGAGCCGTCCTAAGGAAGACAAGGGTGGACGGAGGAATCCAGGGGGAAGGAAAGGAGATTGATCACCTCCAGGTACACGGTAGAGACTTCTGCAGAGCCACCGGTATGTTCCGGCCCCTTTGATTGACCCGTCCACGTGTCTGTGACTGCTTCCCGGGAGGACATCAAAGACAGGTAATATCTTGCCCGGAGTCTTATTACCCATTTGTTACCTGCATTTAGTCTATCTGTTGCCTGGGTGTGTCTAGTTTGGTTGCCCGGGCTGAATGTTTATTTGTTTCCCCTTTTTGGGATAAAGGGGGGGGTGGACCCGTGGTAGTTTGCCTGAGGGTCCTGTGTTTGTCTGTTTTCCCCTTTTTGGGATAAAGGGGGGGTGGACCCGGGGGATTTGCCTGGAGTCCTGTTGCCTGTTTTACTCCTTTTAGGAGCCACGTGTTTGTGGCTGTAGGGAAAAAGGGGGGTTGACCTGTGGAAGTTTCCTGGGGGTCTTCTTTGCCTGTTTACTTCTTTTAGGAGCCTCGTGGCTGTGGCTGTAAGGAAAAAGAAGTTTGTGGAACTGTGGGATCTGTGTAGAATCATAGCTTCCTGTGATCCAATTTTGTGTCACTTTGATAGCCTAGCTAGCTTCACTGTGCGCTTTCGGACCATCCAGCTCTAGTTGAGTTGGGGAAGTCCTGACCCGGACCATCCAGCTCTAGTTGAGTTGGGGAAGTCCTGACCCGGACCATCCAGCTCTAGTTGAGTTGGGGACGTCCTGACCCGGGCCATCCAGCTCTAGTTGAGTTGGGGACGTCCACTGATTATTTAATTGTGGTAGGAGACTTAGCCCTGTGGCAGGGGACTCTGTTTCCTGGGGGGATTCAGGCAGGCATTGCTTGTTTTTCGCATCACGTGGTAGTGGGACTTATAAAGTGGGTTTTATAGGGGCACTACGGGAGTGAGGGTGGCGCGGCCACTTTAAGTGGACTGCTGTAACGAGGGAGGCTAGAAAGGATTTCGGACCGGTGTTAGCTGTTATCCTTGGCCGCTGGTAGTGAGACTTACGAAAGTCGTTCTTCCGAGCGGGGACACTACGGGGTTGAGAAAGGTGACTTTGGAGTAAGCACATGATTAAAGGAAAGGGATTACTGTTGATTTCATTTGAACTGTGATGCATGCACTGTATTTCAACTGTACTGTTGTCTTGTTTGTTTAATGTGGAGTCATTTAAACTCCTGTATCTGTCTCTAAGGATTTTTTTTTCCTTACTCTTTACCTTTTCTACACTTCCTGTACTATTATACTATCCACTCCCATTCCTCTTAATAGAGAAGTGATTGGTCACACACTTCTCACCTCGCTCCAATCCGTGTCTACCACCCCGGGTAGGCGGATTCAGTGACTAGTCTACGTTTTGGGAAGACGCACTTGAGAAAGACCCACGATTCTCAGGTGGCAGTCGAGCATTGTAGACGTTCCGGTTCAATTTTCCTTGTCTTTCCCTATATCTAGGACGCTGGTGTAGGGGAAAAGGGATTATGGGGCAGGATTTAAGTAAGCCCAGTAAGGGCTGGTTAGCATGTGATTTAGTTGATGACAGAGAGGGTGAGGAGATGGTTAAAGGTGTTGAAAAGATTGCAAAAGTATGTAAAATTGCTGTGCCGACATGTGGCAGATTGCAACCAGAAAGTTGGCATAGATTATTGATGGAAAAGAGAGGCAAGCTTGCAAATAATGATTTATTAAAAACAGCTGAAGCATGGTACAGAGTAGCGAAGGCTATTCAGCAAGAAGGTTGGGTTGAGGAAGAAATAATTCACAAGGGTGTGAAAATGTTTGTGTACCATAATAATTGTGTTGCTGGGGCCTGTCCTCAGCCAGCGCCCCAAAATGGCGCCCAGGGAATGTCTATCCCCAAGGTTCAGTCAGCAATGGGAGATTGCCAGCTGACTAGGTATCCCACTCCCAATCCTCCCAGCTCCCATCCCGTCACCTCTCCCGTTTGTCCGGTCCTAAATTCTGATGGATCCTACTTTTCCCCTTCTCCTTCTCTAACACTCCCATCACCCTCATCCATCCCTAAACAACCTTCTGTGTCTAACCCTAACATTTCATCTGCCATCCCTTCCCCGCACTTTCTCTCCGTTGATAATCCTACCCTCCCATCTGCATCTGCCCAGTTAGCTAACCCCTCCTCTCCTGGCACTGTCAATCTTGCTGATCCCACTCCAGCTCCTCCTTCTTCACCCGCCTCTACTGATTCTTCTCCATCCTCTCCCTTGTCCGTCCCTACCACAACCCAAGTTCCCGCCCCCTTTGCCAACCCCTACCCAACCTTCCTGCCCACTCCAGGTTCCGCCCCAACCCCCACCCAGATGGCTTGGCCATACCCCTTCCCATACCCCATGTCCATGCCCTACCCATACCCCTTTCCCCAAGCCACTCCCCAGGTTCCGGTCATGCCCAGTCCGATACCGTCTGCCCCGGATGTGCCCACATCCAACATGGCCACCAACTCTTCCCTTAACCCCAATGCAACTTCCTTCCCCGCCTCCAATATGGCGGCCCCCAGTCATTCAGCACCCCTGATGCCGGTGCTTCCTGGTGATTACCGGTCCCATGATTATGACCCAATGGTGTCTCCCGCCTCCGGGACTCCCTCTCATCCCCCGGCCCTGTCACCTCAGGTGATCCCCTCACGCAGAAGGGCCCAGATCATAGAATTAGATGAGGAAGAGGATGACAGGGATGACAGGCTGTCCCAGGACTCATTAGAGGCTGCAAGAGTCTCGGCCCACCGTTCTATTGAAGATCCCTTCGGCCATAAGGGTCGGGGAGAGCGGGCCCCTCCTAAATATGTTGCTTTCAATCCCACACAAGCTAGTGCTTTAATGAAATCTCTCCCTGACCCAGAGAAACAGCCTATGCCTTTTTACCGAGGGATTGTTCAGATACAAAAGACTTATTCCGCCGCCTGGCGTGACCTACTGAGCATTTGTGCTATTAAAGCAGGGGATGCATATTGGCCCAGCATGGCCCGCCACCTCAGTACAGATTTACTTACAAGTGATGTTGATTACCCCTCCGGAGTAACTTTTTGCAATCAATTAAAAGATTGGGCTAAAGATAAACTTGCTGATCAAGCTGCTGGCCTTACTGATGTTGTGCAAGACAAAGGAGAATCAGTGGAAAGGTTTCACGCAAGACTATATCAAATGTTTACAGATTTGGGATTTGATCTCACTGACAAAATTCATTCACAAATGTTATCAGGTGCGTTTGTTCAAGGTGTTAAGGACTCCATACGAAAGGGAATCATTGCTGCACGCCCTGAATATAAGGTTGTTCCCCTAGATACGTTACTCCTAGTTGCTAGAGGTTTGGAATCTGCCCAAACCCCCAGAAGACCCAATCCAGCTCCTCTCATGGTGGCCCGTGCCGTCCCCATCACCCCGGGCACCAAGGGTGTCAAGTTAGAGGATGTAACATGTTTTAATTGTGGGGCTAAGGGACACTACAGGAGTGACTGTCCAGAACCCAAAAGGGAACCGGGGGAGCCCAGAAAGTTTCCCACAGGGGAGCCCAAAAAGTTTCCCAAGCCTGCCCCAGCCCCTAGGGCCGAGAAAACGGTTCCAATTGTTGAGGAACCAGATGATGATTAGGAAATTGGCAAACCTGTGTCATTAACCCCTGTCATGGCAGTGTCTACAGGGGATAAAGGGGGGGGGCACTTGCCACAGTGACTTTACCCATTGAAGGCCAACCTACCACATTTCTTATTGACACAGGCGCAGCCCGAAGTGTTCTTAGAGAACAAGACCTGCCAGACCCATCTTTCTTGTCAAGTATTGATGTCTCCTGTGTTGGAGTGGATGGCCAACCGAGACACAGTCCTCTAACAACCCCTCTGCGGATTGGCACAAGCTTACTTGCTCGTTTTGTAGTTTCCTCCACATGCCCAATTAACCTGTTAGGCGCTGATGTACTCTCACGCCTGCAGGCATCTATAACCTTCACTCCAGATGGACAGGTAGAAATGTATACACCTCTATCTGCTTCTGACACTTCAGCCCTGTGCTCCTTACCTTTGATGCTGCAATTAGACAAACCCAATAAGGAAGCAGCAGAACCTAGGTCCAATTTCCCAGATGAGTTAAAAACTCAGGTGCCTGCTAAGTTATGGTCCTCGGGCCCAGAGGATATAGGTCACCTAAATGTCCCACCTGTGGTGGTTAAGCTTATTCCAGGAGCTAAGTTACCAAGGAAGCCACAATATCCTCTAAAACCAGCACAGGCTGCAGCCATTTCTGTTCACATCAAAGCACTCCTGGAAAAGGGTGCTCTAGTGAAGTGTAAATCAGAATGTAACACTCCATTATTTCCTGTAAAGAAAAAAGACTCTAAAAGGTGAGCCAGTGAAGTACAGGATGGTTCAGGATCTCCGTGCTGTCAATGAAGCAACTGTCCTGGACACCCCTCTTGTACCAAACCCCCACACTCTGCTCTCTGGCGTCCCACCTTCTGCAAAGTACTTTACAGTCATTGACCTAGCTAATGCTTTTTTCAGTGTTCCACTGGATCCATCCTGTCAATACCTGTTTGCTTTCACCCATGAAATGCAACAGTATACCTGGACTGTCATGCCCCAAGGGGCTCAAAATTCTCCAAGTCAATTTGCAAAGGCCATGTGTACCATCCTGGACCCATGGCAAGCTGAACACCCAGAAGTTGTTCTACTCCAGTATGTGGATGATTTACTGCTCTGTGGAGATGATATACCCACTACTGAAAAGAGTTCAATTAGTCTGCTTTGCTATTTGGCAGAACAAGGATGCAAAGCTTCACTTCTCAAAATGCAGTTCTGTCAACCTTCAGTGATTTTCCTTGGACATTGCCTATCTCAAGGTACCAGACATCTCACTCGGGACCGAGTCAGAGCAATTCTGGACATTCCACCCCCAAGGACTTCAAAATCTCTTCATGCCTTCTTAGGCCTCATTTCCTATTGCAGAGCATGGATCCCAGAAGCCTCTCTGCTTATGCAACCTCTCTATGATGCACTCAAGTCAGACCCATTCGGCCTGACCAACGAAGCTTTGGACAATTTCAAATCTCTCAAACGAGCCATTGTTTCTGCTCCTGCCTTGGGCCTACCAGACTACACCAAACCTTTCAAATTATTTGTCTCTGAAAGACTAGGCCATGCCACAGGAGTTCTTACCCAAACTAATGACTTAAAAGGCCACCAGAGGCCTATTGGATACTTTTCATGCCAACTGGACATTGTGGCTAGAGGGACCCCTTCCTGCCTTAGGGCTGTTTTTGCTGCAAGAGAACTCATTGAAAGAACCTCAGACCTGGTCCTTGGCCACCCTTTGGTTGTTTTGGCCCCTCATGACATCTCTGCCATTATCAACCAAGTCCAGCTCAAGCACGTGTCTCCCGCTAGACACCTACGTCTGCAATGTCATCTTCTTCTACCTGACAACATTTCTATACAAAGATGTCAAGTTCTTAACCCATCCACTCTTCTTCCACTCCCTGAGGGGGGTATCTACTATGGGTTTGTCACAGATGAAACCTACATCTACCTTCTCTGTGGATGTATCAAGAAAATGCACCCACATTTAACTTTTCACAAAGACAAGACACCTCTGTGTGAAGGTCCGGATTATGCCTTCTGTACCATGTGGTACAAACCAGACATTACTCCTGAACCTTGCTATGAAGATGAGCTCTACCACTGGTTTGAAGTAAAGCTCACTGCCCAAGATTTCTATTGTGACTCGGAAGGCAACAGCGTGGTCCTGATCCAACTGCCTCCAGAACTCAATTACCTATACCGACATTGGGATACTGCTATTCCACATATTCCTGTTACCAAGTTGAAGACAAGATCATGGAATGACCTTGGGCCCATGGCAAAATTATGGGCCACCATGGATGAATCACAACTACAGGAAAATGGCATTGCCAAATACCCAACAACTGACCTTCTTGAAGCATGGCCACGCCATTTCCTAGAAAAAGAATTTAAAGACCTAGTTATAACAAATGACTATAACCCAGAAACTCCTCATGACTGTTTCGAACAGATGAAAATGGAAACAGTGCACTTACCAACCGTGCATGAGAATCCATTACCGGATCCGGATTTTACTCTGTTTGTGGATGGTTCAAGGTATGCTGATGAAGAAGGAAAATACCACACAGGATATGCCGTAACCACAACAGAGGAAGTTCTCAAGTCATCACCTTTACCGCCAGCAATGTCTGCGCAAGAAGCTGAATTGCAAGCCCTGACTTCAGCATGCAAGATTTCCGAGGGAAAACGTGCTAACATCTATACAGATTCAAGATATGCTCTGGGTGTGGCACATGACTTCGGCCTCATTTGGAAGACAAGAGGATTTCTTACCACTGCCGGTACACCAGTCAAACACAGCTCTGCAATCAAGGAACTAATGGATGCCCTCCTACTCCCTGAAGAAGTGGCCGTTTTGAAAGTAAAGGCACATGGGAAATTGGATTCAGATGAAGCTAAGGGCAACCATTTAGCTGATCAGGCTGCTAAGCAAGCGGCCAGAGATTTGCAGGAAGTGGATGAAGAAGTGTCCGGTCAAGAAGAAGTTGTTCCTATCCTTACCTTGCAAACTCTTCCTACTGACCTAAGAATTTTGCGAGAACAACAAGCTACAATTACCCCTGAAGAGATCCAGAAATGGAAAAAGAAAGGAGCTATCCTAAAAGACGGAATTTACTATAACAACTCTAAATTTTGCCTTCCGAAGAATTTATTTCCAGCAGTTGTCCAATGGGCACATGGGCCCGCACATCTGTCAAAAGACCTAATGGCCGCCCTCATTCAAAAGTATTATGAAGCACCTGGAATCACAACTTTGATCAGCAATTTCTGTAAGGCCTGTGTCATTTGTGCAAAATGTAATCCAGGAAGACCAATCAGGGTGCCTGCAAAGCACCTAGCAAAACCCATGTACCCATTCCAGAGAGTTCAAATTGACCACATTCAAATGCCCAAGAGTGGGCCTCATGAATATGCACTAGTAATAGTGGACATGTTCTCAGGCTGGCCAGAAGCCTACCCTGTGGCCAATATTACTGCAAAAACCACCGCAAAACGCCTACTTACAGACATTGTATGTAGATTTGGACTTCCAGAAGTCATTGAAAGTGATCAGGGCCCAGCCTTTACAGCAACAGTGACTAAAGACATTTGGACTGCTCTGGGGGTGACCCTAGCCTTTCACACCCCTTACCACCCACAAAGTAGTGGTAAAGTAGAGCGCATGAACGGCACTCTAAAAGCCAGAATGTTAAAAATGTCACAGGAAACAAAGATGCCCTGGCCAGAAAGCCTGCCAATAGCTTTATTCAGCGTTAGACACACACCTAGAGGGAAGCACTCGTTATCCCCATATGAAATTCTATTTGGGACAACACCCAGACTAGGTTGTTATTATCCACAACAGTTACAACTTCAATCTGATGTTTTAGTAGACTATGTAACTGAACTTGCAAGTGTCTTGAACAAAATACATGCCCAAGTTTTCTCTTCAATTCCAGATCCTGATTTGGACACAGGTACCCATAATCTGCTCCCCGGAGATTGGGTTCTGGTTAAGAAGTTCGTGCGGAAAAGTACCCTGGAACCAAGATTTGACGGGCCATTCCAAGTTCTCCTGATCACCGCAACTTCCGTCAAATTGGCCGGCAGGCCACATTGGATCCACGCTTCCCACTGCAAGAAGTCTCCTGCCCCAGAGGAAGCAGATACCGCACAACCATGTACCTCTGGTACATTGTCCCCTTAATTAGTTTAATTAAGGCCCAGCAGGTAGCCATCACTAAAGATGTCAGTGGGTACACCTTCTGGTATAATTCATCATGTACCCGTGTGGCTACCTATACCTTTGATTATTGTGACATCGTAGAATGCCCATTCTCTACACCACAAATCCAGAATATCTATAGAGATATCCCTCATGTAAAAGACCCATATGTTTGTGTAGTTGACAAACAATGGGGGCACAATTGTGGCCGTTGGGGGGCGGCGGGATGGAATGCCGGGCCTTCCTGGGGTTACAAGCCAAAAAGTGCCTTATCTAAAGTAGATGATCATGGTAGGTCCCTCCTTCAAAGAATGACTCTAAGAAAGCCTGGAGGAGGCACACCAATGAAATTAATTCTCAATATTGAGCATCCAAGCCCAACGGATGCAGACCGATATGTAATGGGGATGTATTGGAAAAAGGGTTCCTACACTAAATTAGGGCATTTCTACCTTAAAGATATGTGTAATTCCCCTGAGTGGCGAGGAGCCACTCACATGGTCATAAATCCATTAAAACCACACATCCAGTCCTTTAAGGACATGATGGCCATTGCTAACCCCACCTTTGAAGATACCATGGCCGCTGAAACAGGTTTTAATGATGTTAACCTATGGTTAGAATGGATGAAATATAATGCCAACAAGCATAACAGAACCGCATGCTATGTGTGTGGTGGTGCCCGGCCTCATCTGGGCACTGTACCTTTAACCTTACCAGTAGATGCAGAAAATTGTGTTTTAAGTCTTTTTGCCTACCAATATGATTTCAACAGGTCTCTATGTCAAGCATGGAAAGCGGAGTATCCTCTTCTAGCCAAAAATGTCAGACCTCCTAATGGTATTACAATATATAAAGGTAATTACACTTGCTATGCCATGCACGATGGGATTGGTAAATCTGTAGGTAACTTTCCCGAAGGGTATTGTGCTACATATAGAACTGTTCCTGTACGTTTACTGCAGCACCACACTAGGTCATTAGGAGATATTTACTGGTTGTGTGGGGATTTACAGCTAAGATCCAGAATGGACACAGAGTGGTGGGGGGAATGTACTTTGACTAAGGTCATTATGCCTATACACATTATCTCTGACACACACCCCAACACCCATGAGCCCAGCCACACTAAGGTTAAGCGTGAAACCCCAGTAAAAGGAAGTTTTGACCCTCACATTTACATTGATGCCATTGGGGTGCCTAGGGGGGTACCCAATGAGTTTAAAGCAAGAGATGAGGTTGCTGCAGGATTTGAATCAATTTTTACCATAGTTACCGCAAACAAGAATTTAAACTGGATAAATTATATTTATTACAATCAACAGCGTTTTGTTAATTACACCAGAGACGCCCTCCAGGGATTAGCCGAACAGTTACAGGCCACATCCCAAATGGCCTTCCAGAATAGAATAGCCCTTGATATGATCCTAGCCGAAAAAGGAGGGGTATGTAAAATTTTGCCCGACACCATGACATGTTGTACCTACATCCCAGAAAACACAGGCCCTAATGGTAAAGTAACTTTAGCCATAGAAAAATTAAATAACCTCTCTGAAGAGTTAAAAAGAAATTCTGGGATAAAAGATCCCTGGGACAGATGGTTTGGTTGGATGACAGGATGGCAAAAGGCTTTAATGCATATTGGTATGGCAATTCTAATTTTTCTTTTTATCTTTGCTCTTCTCTTTTGTTGTGTCTTCCCTTGTCTGAGAAAAGCCCTCACGAAGACTGTTGACCAAGCGGCACCCACTTTTACACATCTTGAAGTTGATGACCAAGACTTCCAGGATCTCAACTCACCCTGTTTGCCGCTGCAATCTATCCCTTTTGATGATAAAGTGCGAGAGTTCTAGGAAGGGACCACCTTAGGGACAGCATCTGTTGGTGAATGGTAAAGGCCCCGTGTGGAGAAGTGGTGGGTTAGCCGCCATGGGACACCCATGGGTGTGAAGTGTTCGAGAGCCATACTGACAGATGAGTTAGCCTGTTAGGGTCAGAATTAGGGACAGACTTGCACTTTGCATTAACACCTAGCTAGCGGCCACGGGGTTTCTGTGCCTTTGGGCTAACACGTCTTCTGATACTAACAAAATAAAGTTTTTATCTCTTAGAATTTAACATTTCATAGGGGGGACTGATGTAGAATTATTAAAAAATCTTTATTGTACTTGTATTGAATTATTGCACTAACTCCATTTTAACCTGATGCTGTGACAAATCCTCCATTTTGTCCCCATAACCTGACTTCTCCATATGAAAACTACATTACATGACAGAATTTCTCAGCACATCTAACAACAATAGACAAAGACTGTATTCTCCATAAGGATATGACTAACCCAGGAACTGCTGAATTTCCCCTAACTCGCAACATAGTATAATTTAAAGGCCATGAGAACACAGTAGTAATGAAATGTTCTATTCATAAGAGACCTTGCACCTAACCACGAGATTTGACATCACCGACCGAGTAAAATGACGCTCAAGACCCCTTGTCCCCCACCCGTGTCCAAAAAAGTACCACCTCTTGGTGGGTGGACACGGAACTAACCACTTAGTTTTTGATCCAATTAATTATATTGATAGGTGGACACTAATCCAGACACTTAACAATTAATCCAATTAATGATGTTTATTCACTGATATCTTGATAATCAATGATGACGAAAATGTCTCTTAAAAGGGCCTGCGCGCCCTCTGATTCTTCACTTGCCAATAAATTTCCTCGAAGTTATTTTAACCTGAACTCCGTGTGTCAGACTGAATTACTTCAGCGTATATACGCAATTCAATTCTCTTTAATTTGGACAGGAACAGATAGACACTTAAACATTTTGGTTTACTGAAAAAGTACCATAACACATACATATAAACAATGATTAGTAGTACGAAAAATGACATAGTTGCTTATGCAAATAGCAACAATAAAGCAGTAGTACATACTGAAAGGAAAAATATATATGTGTATTAATAAACAACATATGGGCACATAATATGTAATGCCTTCAAGGTGTATATCACCTCCAATTTATATGGATATAGCCCCTATAGAATAAGATTGATGGGGTGGAAGGGCCAAAAATAAATATAGATATAAATGTAAAAAGCATATATCAAAAAGTATATGTAAGACAAGTATATAGAAAACTATGTAAAAAATAATGTATTATAAAAAATGAGCCAACTCAAAATCTAAATTTAAGCCATTGGGGGATAAAGTGTTTAGTTCGAATATCCACCTGCTTTCAATTTTGCATAATTCTTTAAAATTGTCTTCCCCCCTCCAATCTTTTTTCTTTTGGGCAATGGCAATAAAATTAACATATGAAGGATCACTGTTATGGCATTGTGAAAAATGTGCAGAGACACTGTGTTTGGCATACCCCCTCTGTATATTGCCCAAGTGTTCCAGTATGCAGGTTTTTAAAGTTCTCGTGGTCATTCCCACATACTGTAGTCCACAGGGGCACCAGAGGAGGGCGATACGAGGCTTTGGGGTCTGCGGCCTATGAGGGTGAAGAGCGGGGTGGACGGCCGCCGTCCCGCTTGAGAACCTGGCTGCCGGGCAACGGCCTTGGGATACGCCTTGCGGACCCCGCTTCCCCCCCCATGGACCAGGGGGGTTATCCCGGTCCCCACCGGTAAGAGTCATTGCCTTACAAAGGCCCAACATCAAGCCTACCTGGCATTGTGCACCACGCGCCCGGTCACTGAAATGGCGGCAACACAGCTTACACTAAGCATCAAAGCCTCGCCCGCCTGCAGAGCAGACAGACACAACAGCCTGCTGAGCATCACTCCTACTCCTAAATCTGCACACAATCCTGCCTTCAGGCTGCAGGGAGAGCGGGCTGGGGTCGGAGATGGAAAGCGACGACAGAACACAGAGTCCACGGAAGTCCCATTCACTCTATACACCTGAAGGCGGGTAGGGAGAGGGACTGATCAAAGCAACCCACCAGCAGCATTAGCTGAAACACTGCATAACTACTGACCAGAAGCCGATACCAGAGCAACTATACCTGTCAACTACTCTCACCACTCTCACACACTTCAGCTGTGTGGCTTGCCTACATTACGTGACTCTCATGTGCAGTCCTCCTTGCCTTACCACCCATTGGAGATGGCTGATCCCAGACTCGGACTCACTGCAAACGCTGTGCCCCTCTGTGTCGCACCATACACCCGAATGATTCTGCAGTACTCTGTGTGCGGCAGCATGCATATGGCCAGGACTACTGACGGTGGTTTCACTTACTGCTACTTGCTACAGCATGTTATATCGCTATACTAAATATGCACGTCTATGACATGATACCCACTAATGAGCAACTACATATTGAATATATGTTTATCTATATGTCTTAGTTTACCTAACTACTGGCAAGCTGTATGAAGCTCCTCGTTGCATTACCCAGTTCGCATCTTTGACCCCTGCAATCATAGTCAGTAGGTATATTTGTTTCTCTCCCCAAGTACTGAATACTACCGTTAATATTTCCTCTCCTATACAAAAAAGTGCAGCAATCTCAACATGTATAACGTTAATTCATACGACACTTTGTACTGCAATCTAATGACATGTTTATGTTTACCTATGTACTGAACAATGCACTACCAAAATAAAGAATTAAAAAAAAAAATGTATTTCAAATGTATCTTCCTTTGATGTATAAACTGATTTCTGCAATTATGTAGAAAGTTTTTACTTCAGTGATCAAATGAATAAATAGCCAACTAAAGACTAGCCAAAAGGAGCCACTTACATTTAATCTTTACTGAATACATATTTTTTTCCCCCAAAATAATTGTACAACTCTAAATGCTGTACAAGTACTCACTAGCTTAAGCATCCATGTAACTAATTAGTGTAAAGGAACACTCTAAGTACCATAACCACTACAGGCTCCTGTAGTGGTTATAGTGTCATGAGCGTCCTGCACTCGCCTAATGTCAGAAGTCAAACTGTTTGTCTCTAAGAAGGACGTACTGTGAAATGTACAAAAGGAACATATTTTGTACCCATGCATCAATAAAGAGTCTCACTGCTGGACGTGAAAGCCTGCTGGGTACTTCCATTAGTGTTCCTGAGCTAAGCCCTCTCGTGCAAAGCCAGGTAATGGGCTAAGGGCAACAGTCGAATGCTCTCAGCCAGTAAACTATTTCTTGCACTGCAAATTATTTGACTACTACTAACTAAGTGACGACTACTTACATGGCGCCAGGGCACTACTGACACCATAACCACTAGAGCACACTGTAGTGGTTATGGTGATTAGAGAGTACCTTTCATATAATTTGTATGTTTTAATATACCTTCTCACTTTTTTTTTTTTTTTTAAGAACTCACATGCTTTCTTTTTCCACTTTTACTTTCTGACAACCATCTTAGTGCACCTTTGGTCAGATTGTCAGTTATTTGAGCCAGTGCTCACTATTTTGAAACAGCCAATTGCTTTTCAAAATTGTGTGCTCTGTCTTCCTGGAGTTTGGGGATGGCTAATGTTAATTCTGTGCATAGTATGGTTTCTGTCTGTCATCACTGCACATAGCATGCTGTCAACAGACGACCAATAGCAATAACCCCCCCTTTGTGACACCTTAAGTGATCTCTCAGCCCTAAATGTACTGACTTACATTCTAAACTTTTTGATAATTTTAATACTCAACATGCTTTATAAGTGGATTGAATATATATTTTGTATCTTCATATTATATACAGTTACATCTGGAAATATTTAGACACTGACATATGTTTTGATATTTTGACTGTTTACCAAAACAAGTTAAATTACAGCTAACCCCTTCAGGACGGAGTCAATAGTGCACGTTCTGATCAAAACAAAACGTAAACAAAAACTGGAATTTGCGGTGATGTCTATGCATTCCAGACTTCAGGCTGTAATTGACTGCAAAGGATTTTCAACCAAGTATTAAAAAGTCAAAGTTTGATTTATGACTGTTAATCTGTCCCATTACTTTTGGTCCCTTAAAAAGTGGGAGGCACATATACAAACTGTTGTAATTCCTACACCGTTCACCTGATTTAGATGTAAATACCCTCAAATTTAAACTGAAAGTCTGCAGTTAAAGCACATCTTGTTTATTTCATTTCAAACCCATTGTGTTGGTGTATAGAGCCAAAAAGATTAGAATTGTGTCGATGTCCCAATATTTATGGACCTGACTGTACCTCATCATCTATAAAACATGGTTGAGGCAGTTTGATGGCATAGGCATTCATGGCTTCCAATGGCACTGGGCCATTATTGTTTATTGATCACTTGACAGAAGCAGCAGGATGAATTATGAAGTATATAGGCAATGTAGGGATATGTTGTCTGCTCATATTCAAGACAAAATCAGTAAAGATTATTGGACTTTACAGATGAACAATGACCCAAAACATACTGTGTAATCAATCCAGATGTTTTATAAGGCATAGAAATTGAATATTCTGCAACGGCCAAGTCAATCATCTAATCTCAACCTGAGTCAGCATGCATTTCACTTTCTGAAGACAATATTTAAGGCAGAAAGACCTACAAACAAACAACAACTAGAGACAGCTGCAGTAAAGGCCTAGCAAAGCATCACAAAGGAGGAAACCCAGCGTTTGGCGATGTTCTCTGCCTGCAAATTATTCTCCACAAAGAATTAAAAACTAACATTTTATTTATTGATGATTGTGTTAATTTGTCCAATTACATTTATAACCCTGAAATAAAGAGATTGTGAATGAAAATTGTTGTAATTCCTTAATCTTTTGTGCAATATTTTTGTTCAACCCGTTGAATTAAAGCATCTCAGTTGTTTCATTTCAAATCCACTGTGGTTTCGTACGGAACCAAAATTATGAAAATTGTGTCTCTTTCTAAATATTTACAGGCATATAAATATTTATTTATGTGTGTATTTTTAAGGATATCTTTTGTAGAACATCTTCTAGCCCACAGCACATTAAAAATCAACAGTAAATAATTTATATATATATATATATATATATATATATATATAACAATATAGATAGATAGATAGATAGTGTGTGAGAGATTATTTCATACTATAAATGTGGCATTCCTGTTTGCATTCACACATACATATACAAATATACACTGCTCAAAAAAATATAGGGAACACTTAAACAACACAATGTAACTCCAAGTCAATCACACTTCTGTGAAATCAAACTGTCCACTTAGGAAGCAATCAATTTCACATGCTGTTGTGCAATTGGGATAGACAACAGGTGGAAATTATAGGCAATTAGCAATAAAGGAGTGGTTCTGCAGGTGGTGACCACAGACCACTTCTCAGTTCCAATGCTTCCTGGCTGATGTTTTGGTCACTTTTGAATGCTGGCGGTGCTTTCACTCTAGTGGTAGCATGAGACGGAGTCTACAACCCACACAAGTGGCTCAGGTAGTGCAACTCATCCAGGATGGCACATCAATGTGAGCTGTGGCAAGAAGGTTTACTGTGTCTGTCAGCGTAGTGTCCAGAGCATGGAGGCACTACCAGGAGACAGGCCAGTACATCAGGAGACGTGGAGGAGGCCGCAGGAGGGCAACAACCCAGCAGCAGGACCGCTACCTCCGCCTTTGTGCAAGGAGGAACAGGAGGAGCACTGTCAGAGCCCTGCAAAATTACCTCCAGCAGGCCACAAATGTTCATGTTTCTGCTCAAACGGTCAGAAACAGACTTCATGAGGGTGGCATGAGGGCCCGACGTCCACAGGTGGGGGTTGTGCTTACAGCCCAACACCGTGCAGGACGCATTTGCCAGAGAACACCAAGATTGGCAAATTCGCCACTGTGCTCTTCACAGATAAAAGCAGGTTCACACTGAGCACATGTGACAGACGTGACAGAGTCTGGAGACGCCGTGGAGAATGTTCTGCTGCCTACAACATCCTCCAGCATGACCGATTTGGCAGTGGGTCAGTAATGGTGTGGGGTGTCATTTCTTTGGGGGGGCCGCACAGCCCTCCATGTGCTCGCCAGAGGTAGCCTGACTGCCATTAGGTACCGAGATGAGATCCTCAGACCCCTTGTGAGACCATATGCTGGTGCGGTTGGCCCTGGGTTCCTCCTAATGCAAGACAATGCTAGACCTCATGTGG